>NW_028227266.1:37610100-38055100 GCF_978045245.1 Mus caroli | reverse complement strand
CCCAGGTGTATGGCTAGGCAGCTTTGGCCAACTGATTTTCTGACAACTATGAATGTGAGAAAAACCAGCATCTTAAACAAATGGTGCTGGGGGAATCTAGATATCTATATGTAGAAGAATTAGATTCTTAGCTCTCACCTGCAAAAAAAAAAATCACCCCAAGTTTATTAACAACTTTCACACAAGATACCTGAAATTCTAAAAACTGCTAGAGCAATGAGTAGTAAGCCCTCTTCACAACATTCTCATAGGTAGAGACTTTTTGAATAGGGCTATAGTAGCTTAGGAAATAGAGCCACTGTCTGATAATCACTGACAATCATGTAACTACAAGCCTCTATACAGCAATGGAAACTGTTCATTGGAGAGACACCACATTAAATGGGAGGCAATCTTTACCAACTATATATATCTGATAGAGTACTATAACTCAAAATATAAAACAAGAAAAAATAAGATTGGGCTAAGGAACCAAACAAGGCTCTGAAAACAATAAAATGGTTAATACGTCTTAAAATGTATTCCATGTCCTAGCCATCGGGTAAATGCAAATTAAACTGATTTTTACAGGGGCTGGAGAGATGGTTCATTGGCTAAGAACACTTGCTACTCTTGCAGAACTTCTGATTGGTTCTCAGAATCCTTGTCACCTGGCTTACATCCACCCATTAACACCAGATCTAGGAGATCTGATGCCCTCTTCAGGCCATTGCAGGCATTTGAAAACACACACCCTAGACAAAATGGCTATCACCTTAGGAAACAAGTCATGGCAGATGTTGGTGAGGATATGAAGAAAGGTGAGCCCTTGTACATCCAGCTGTGGCTGCTACTCTTGGATACATGCCCGAAGAACTCGATATTCTACTAGGCAATGCACGGCCAGCAGCATTTCATGTCTGCTCTATTCACAATAATAAGGGCACAGAACCATTCTCGGTGTCAACCAACTGATGAATGGATAGTGGAAAAACGTACACAGACGTATGGAATTCTAGTCTGTTGTAAGAAAAAGTGACATTTGCAGGGAAATGGATGACATTCTAAAAAAATTGAGATAATCCATGCTCAGAAAGATAAGTGCTACATATTTTGCCTCTTTTATGTGTGTGTGTGTGTGTTTATACAGGAATAAAAGTGTGTTGAATCCAGGAAAGTAGAAAGGGGGAAAAGAGACACTAAGGTGAGAGAGGGTAGTGGAGACATGTAATGTGGAACTGGAAGGTGGAATTCTCAGCAGGAAAGGCTGACATAGAGACAGTGGGAGCAGGGAGATGGGGAGGAGGCAGGTAGGGACAGAAGATCAAAACTAACAACGTGTGAAAAGGTAATGAGAAAATCTGATAGTTGATAGGTATACAAAAATATAAAATAAAAACCCAAAGGAGTATGAATGTGGGTAAAATTGCTCTTAGGAGCCAACGGTTATTATTTTACTATTTTATTTTGATGAGCTTTTTGCCTGCATGTATATCTGTGTACTGTGTGTGCCACCTGGTACTCACAGAGACCAGAAGAGGACATCAAATCCCCTGGCATTGGAGTTATAGAAGGTTATGACTGGACATGTGGATCCTGGAACTCAAACCTGGGCTCTGGAAGAGCAGCCAGTACTTTTAACTGCAGTGTCATCTTTCCAGACCCAAGCCATAGATGATTATATGAAAGCTTATTGGATGCAAGGTAACTTACTATGTGTTGTTGGGAAGGTCCCCTAAAATAATACAGGCAATTACCACTGCCATTGGTTGCCCACAAGGCTGGAAATGTCCATTTTGCTGGCTAGCCTAAGTGATGAAAGATGCCATACGGGCTGTTGGGGGATAATTATCATTAATAGTCTTATTCATCCATGGTCCTGGGTACAATAATATTTACTAAAGCAGGATGAGCCAGCTGGTGCAATAGTGTCAAACCTGTTATAGGGATAACCAAACACTTTCTGATTGGATTTGATGTCTATTCAACAAGAAGGAATTCAAGTCTGGTACTGCATACTCAATCAAAAGCCTGTCTGATGAGGTCATAGACCCTACTGGGGAAGGTTGTGCTTTTTTTCCTAAATGTACTTAATATGCCTGACAAATTGCCTTCTAAGCTTATGTTCATATACTAACACTACCGTCAGCTTTCATCAGAGAAGCTTCATTTTGCAGTAGCCAGAGGTTAGTGTAGACTCATACCTGATCAAACTATGGAGAATTAAATGACTGTTGAATGCTATCCATAAATGATACACTTACACCTTGTTTCCATGGCTCAGTGAATCACAAAAGGGGCAGAATAAATCTCTGTGCCAAGGATGGAAGGTCGTAGTTTGGAAAACGGACCTCCTTGCATGGATGCCTATTGTACTCTTAAACTCCCAGCAGGTGATTGCGTACACAATCTTGGCCTGTCAATACTTTGTCATGGAATGGGAAGGGGTTCATGGGCTCCCACCCCTTCCTAAAGATGTATGTATAATGAGTGGTTGATAGGACAGAGGCATTTTCTTCAGTGGCATAGCCACTGCCAAGGTGCTCATGTTCCAAAAACCATCCTGATGAAACACCTTGGGATGTCCCCTCTGCCCCCACCCACATGAATGTTAAGAATGGGGACTAGTTGAGAAAAGACAGGGACTAGCAGGAGTGGGAGGGAATGAGGACGGATAATACACATCAATATGATCAAAATACATCATGTAAATGCGTGATGAGACTGGTTAGTGTGTTTGTGTGCTAATAAGACATACAGTAACAGTGGGGAAGCTTTCAGAATGGTTAATCTGCAAAGCAGGCCACCAGTTGCTATTTGTCTTGCTTTTGTTCTACAAAGCCATGACGGGGCTCCACTAACTCTCATTTGGGTTGCCCTTCCTAGAAGCCTGGTTAATGACAATGCTCTCTAAATGCATCTCACAAAGACCTCACTTTCTCTTGCAGCGGGGTAATCTAGGGGCTGCTCATTCCTAGCAGAAAGGTCTGCAAGAGATTATGTCTGCCAGCTTCACCAAAGCACTAGGGACATTTTGTGTTTTTCCACTTGGTGGAAATACTGCACACTTTCTGAAATCTATCACCTGCCTTAGAGTCCGGAGGCAGCAAGACTTGAATGTAGATTTTGGTTCTAATAACTTGATGCTAGTACAATTTTCATAAATTTCTATTGAGTTCATGTGAATTCATTTGGAATATATTTTCTTTGCTCTCTTGGTAATTTTGTGGCGGTAAAGTTCAATGATCCCTGGTTATTCCCACATCATTCGCCAGCTTCAACAACCTAGACATTCTGTTTAGCAGATTACAGCGTCTTCCATATAATGCCAAGTCAGCCTTTTTGTCCTTACAATAGCACTGGACTTCACTAATTCTAGAAGCATGCCTTGGCAGAATGAATATACTAGGCCCTAGGGTCAGCAGAAATGCTGTTTCCTCATACGAGGTACTGCCGCTGGCTGGCCCTGATGCTCTTTTGTGGGTTGTGTCCAGACGTGGCAGCTTAAGCATCTATCCAGAAGTCTTAAAAGACACAGCAAGGAAGCCGGGCGTGGTGGCGCACACCTTTAATCCCAGCACTCGGGAGGCAGAGGCAGGCGGATTTCTGAGTTCGAGGCCAGCCTGGTCTACAAAGTGAGTTCCAGGACAGCCAGGGCTATACAGGGAAACCCTGTCTCGAAAAACCAAAAAAAAAAAAAAAAAAAAAAAAAAAAAAAGACACAGCAAGGACCAGAGACCTCTATCAGCATAGGAGACTTTGCAGGGACAATAGCAATAGAAACACCATTTCACCTAACTACATCAGTTTCAAATTTTTCTTCTGGAGAATTGTCTTGACAGATTTGTACTTACTGAAATCAAGCAGGCAAATCAGAGAAAAGCCAATTCCCTTCCCAGTGTGTTCTATAGTCCTTAAGAGATTAGTATGAGCTTCACTATTTTTTGAGTGACATTTCTTATAGGACAAATTCTGCTTACACTTTAGATACATGGTTGAAAATACAAGATTAGTCTCTTGTGAAAACTCCAGGCTTGGCCTATGCTAACAGCTCCAAGGCTTCGCTTAGTGTGGAAGAAACTTTGTCCTTCCAAATCTATTTAGTTATAGCAGGAATGGCCTTCACAGGTTATCAGAAAACTGAAGCTCTAGAAAGTGAACAGGTAAAATGTAAATTGGGGTACTTGGTTGCAAATATTACTTTATTTCTTTCTTTTAAATAAATTTTTTTTTGTCTTCTCACTCCGGCCCCAAGATTTATTGTTTTATTTTATTATATGTAAGTACACTGTAGCTGTCTTCAAACAAACCAGAAGAGGGCATCAGATCTCATTACAGATGGTTGTGAGCCACCACGTGGTTGCTGGGATTTGAACTCAGGACCTCCAGAAGAGCAGCCAGTGCTCTTAACCACTGAGCCATCTCTCCAGCCCACTTTATTTATTTCTTATGTATCTTCACGACAATGATTGACTGG
Source organism: Mus caroli (assembly GCF_978045245.1). NCBI lineage: Eukaryota > Metazoa > Chordata > Mammalia > Rodentia > Muridae > Mus > Mus caroli. The sequence goes on along the minus strand of NW_028227266.1, from coordinate 38,050,644 downwards.
CATTAAAATTTGACTAGTCCATCGTTAAGAGAATTTCCCTATTGGATTAGAGCTGAGAAGATACCTTGCTAAACCACCATATCCCTTTGTGATTGTAAAGTAAAGCAGAAGAAATCAGGCATAGAAGTGTATCTGCCTTCTCATGCTTTAATCCCACATCCTGTGCTCCACTTATGGAGTATCTGTCCTCAGTCCTTTTCAGATGATCAGACATGTAAGGTCATAGAATTTCAGCCTCCTGGGAACACTGAACAGGTGAGAGACCTGTGGGCACCGGGAGATACTACTTTTTAGTTCACAATTACATGAAAATGAACTTACACATGAAAAACCAAGTAACACAAGACACATAAAAATCCCTTTACTCTGATTAATTCTCAGGGTCCCAAGTACTAGGGTTCATAATCTTCCCAGATATTAGAGAACCCAGGCAGGGATACCAAGGACTGGGAGTCAGAATAGTCTCAGCCAGTGGCAGCAGCTGTTTCAGTCTTCCAGACTGGTTTTATATCTTCTCTAGTCTCTCTCAGTCAATTATGATTCTGCACTAGATACAGTGCCTTTCTATGCTAACAAGAGCTTTAGATCCCTTCTCACAAGCCAAATGAAGGAGGACAGGCTTAAACATTATGTGGGAATGGAATGGATTTCACCATGTCTTAATTATGCTTTACTGAGTTCTTCAGCACTCCAGTACTACACCTCTTTTGCAGTAGGCATGTAAGGGACAAACTGACAGTGGCTGAAGAGTAGACAGGAGTATTTAGACAGGGGTGGTACACCCCAAGAGGCTTTTGCTTAGGCCCGCTTTTGTAGCAGTATGTGGCACTTAGTGTCATTCTGACAATGGGGAAAGGAGCAGCCTGTCAAAATCCTTGTGAAGGAGCCTTAAGGATTTGTCCTTCAAAATTCTTCCCCTTTGTCTCCAGCATCAAAGGAAAGTGTACAGTGAAGAGGCGAATTAGTGAGGAACTGTAGCTATCCCGTCAGTGTGGCAAATCTATCAGGACCCAAACCTCCTATCTTGAGTTTAGGGTTTTGTGCTTTAAGGTTTGAGTCCAGTAAGGACAGACCCTTTTAAGTCGGTCGCTTATCAGACCTACGTACTTATCCTTGACCACACTGAAGTTGAGGCTGTCAAGTAGTCTCCAGGATCTAGAGCAGCCTATGTTTCCCAAAATACAGTGACCCAAATTTCCTTAAGTCCCACATCTCCTACACCACACCTATGAGGTAGAGGCAGGAGTATGCCAGTGAAACAGAAGCCTCAACTGAGAAAAGATGAGTCGTTTTGTTTGGTAGTTGGAAGAGGTGATGTAAGGTACGGGCAGGTCAGAGATGCCTCAGAAAAGTTCTTCTCAGGTTGAACACAGAACCCATCCATCTCAGTTGGCGGCAGAATTAAGCTCTCCACATAAGGCCCCTAGCTAGGTCTTGGTCTTTCCTGTGTGGACTCTCTGATGCCGGATTAAGTGATAGCCTCTGCTGAAGCTTTTCCCACAGGTGGCACAGGTAAAAGGCTTTTCCCCAGTGTGTGTTCGTTGATGTCTGACAAGGTGATCCCTCCTGCTAAAGGTTTTACCACATTCATCGCAGCGGCAGTTCCTCACTGAAGCATGGCCTTTCAGGTGCTTGGCAAATGCTGCACTATGGCTGAAGGAGCGGCCACACTCATTGCACAGATGGTGCTCCTCAGACACGTGTGTCTTGCGGTGTGTCAGATACTGCTTCTGCTCACTGAAGTTCTCGCCACAGTTTGCACACACGTAGGGCTTGCCTCCAACATGGATTCTTTGGTGTGTCGTTAACACAGATTTCTGGCTGAAGCTTTTGCTACAGATAGTACAGAAAAAAGGTTTTTCTCCTGTATGTGTCCTCTGGTGCCTGACCAGGTCCGACGTCCAACGGAAATGTTTTCCACAATCATCACAGGTATATGGTTTCTCCACACGGGTAGTTACCTCAGACTGGACCAGAGGGCCATCCACAGTCTTCCGGTTTGGAGGATGTTTATGAGGAGTGTTCATCTTATGGACTTTCTGGTGCCTAGCTAGATGTGAGCTGCGTGTGTAACTTTTCCCACACTCCATACATTTATAGGGTTTTTCTCCTGTGTGAGTTCTTAAGTGCCTAATAAGATGAGAATTACACGTGAAGCTTTTTGCACATAGAGGGCAATGATGCTGCCTCCCTGATTGGGAGTGAACAGGCATAGTTTCCCTAATATTTGTGAAACTATTAACTTTAGAAACATTTGTACCAAATCTTTCATTAAGTCTACTGGTATTATCCTCAATAACTATTTCCCAATCTGGAGTCTGGTGAACTTCTGTGTTTGCCAAAGTAGACTTGTGTGTATCTTGTTGCTCAACACATTCTTCCTCAGCTTCACTCATGTCTCCTATAGAAGGGGCAAGAACAGAAAAAAGAGAAGTAATAATAACAATTTTATCTGTTACACAATGAGAGGATTTTGAATGGGTTTTCTAAGAAATGGAAGGAAGAGTGAAGGAAAGGATAATGGTGGAGGGGTTTGCCTTTTGGAAGGAAGCATTAGTGATGGATGGCATATTAGAAGAACCAGTGAGTGGGCTGTGGGGCAAGTCAATAAAGTAAGACCATAACAAAAAAAAAATCAAATCATGAAAAAGAACCAATGAGAAAGGCCCCGGAGGAAAGAGACACACTGACTAGAGGGAACTGCCCATTGTGGTGGCCAGCCTTGTCTGATACTCCTCACCTGTATAGGTAAAACTCAGGATTTCTGGTTCTGCAGGCTCTTGAGACTCATGGACACCTGGGACCTGAGGCTCTTCTTCTCTAATCTGGGAGGTATCATCTAGTCTGGGAATTGGAAATGCTGCTCAAGAGACGGGAAAAAGAGTACATCATGATTGGCTCAACACTTCCTTGAGTTAAGAGCATCTGTCTGGACTGGTAGACGGCAGAGCCAAGGCCTCTGTTAACTGGTCGGACGTCACTACTCTTCAGCTTGGCGTTGCTCTGTGCTGCCCATCTTGAGCATTTCTAGTGCTTTCACCCGAGCCTCAGTAACTAGACTACTTGCTGTGCTCCTTGCTCTTTCCCCTCTTGTTGAAGGAAGATTATCTTTGTTTTGACTGCTTCAAAACTCATAAGCTTACTTCAAAAGTTAAATATTAAACTCAAAAACAATAACTGTATTTTCTCATTTTCTATTCACTGTTTTTCCAAGCACCTTTCTTTCTTCCTTTCTTTTGGAAGGGTGTCATCTTTGTCAGCTAACTGATCTTTAATCTCACTGTGGGGTAGGCATGCATTAGTGAAAGTTTAGTACATGTAGTTCAAGGTCTCCGATTCCCTATATTCCAACAGGGAAAAGATGTTTGTGGCTAGAATGCCCTGGAAATACATAAAACTCCTTACACAGAGAGACCACAATTCCACAATCTTCTTCCAAGACATATTCTCCATAGAATTCTTTTTGTGTTGGATCCAGATCACTCCATTGATCCTGTGAGAAGCATAGAGCCACATCCTTGAATGTGACCAGTCCCTGCAATGATACAAGGATCCAATCAGGACGTGATGCTTCAGGCATCCTACTGTATTTTGAGGTAGGGTCCATCCAGAGACAAAGGGAATGGGAAGATGCAGAAGGATTTCCATGGGGAGCCTGTTAATGGTGCTGCTTCTGAACCTTCAGCACTTGAGGAAAACACTGGCCTTGCTTCTGCTTCTCCAACCTACTATGTTTCTTCAGGCCAAACTATATTCTTCTTCAGGTTACTTTTAAAATGCAAGATGGGCCTTAAATCATTCAACTCCCTAATTGGTGTTTTAATGGGAGGCCTTGGTAAAAACCATCTTTTCTGAGAATTGTTCCATGGTCAGAACAAGAAAGAATTCTTCCCCCCACTAGACTACAACTCTAAACCACTAGTGAATTCTATCTGCTTTTCTCAGCCCCATAATTTCAGATCAAGAGAGTTAGCTCATAAATATTATCGCAGTCACGCTAGGCACTCTTACAAATGATAAATCTGTTCACTTAACAACTTCAAAGTTGTACTGAATACTGCAAAATGACCCCACTTAGTGCCTATAGTTACTACTTCTGGAGTTGTAGTCTAGCTGAAGAAAAGAACAGTTAGTACCTCTGGCAAATAAAGAGACGATGAAGACTGGAGCTGAAAACAGCTGTTTAATTTTATAGTTTCTTCCCCTATCCTGCATCCCCACAGAAAGAACAGAAAACTTTTACTCTAAGCATGCACACTTACATCCGTTAGTGTTCAGCATATGGCTAACACCCAACAAATCCTCAAATATGTATTTTGAATTAGGATTTACCTGAGAGAGAGCAGTGAGAAGAGCAACCATCTCTGGGTGTCCAGACCCTTGTTCTGTGGGAAAGTCTACATCCTGGGACACTGGAACCTCTAAAAAATAAAAGGAGATCAGCAACATGAAATGCCAGAGGCTGAGCTTCCTCCACTAGAGTGAACACAAAGTGTCCGTAACTACTTACTCTCTCTGCTAAGAGAATCAAGAAGCTGATCTAAGGGGGACAGAATTATCATAACGACCTATAGCTCCACTGGAATGCTGGGAACACTCAAGAATACCACTATTTAACTTGGCCCCTTTGTAGGCAGGTTCCCAACATCAATATTCTGTGCTTTCACACAGAATTAGAATTTGTTCAGCCTTTGTGGTACAAGAGGAACCCCCCCCCCCATTTCTTCTTCACTTTGCCAAAATTTGTCCTTTCTGCTGAGGCTTCTTCCTACCACATTCCGGCAGGGGCAGGTGCTCCTCTTCATGCTGCAAGGTCTCCTGTTCCTGTGTCCCCAGATCTGGGCTTCGGAGTGCTTCCTCATGGGGCTGCTCAGTGGTCAAGGTTTGTGTGGGATCTTGTTGCTCACTGGAGGACTCCGGCTCCAGCCCTAGGTGTAGGGTCTCCTCTGACAGGACTTCCTGGCCCTGAACATGGACGGTTACCTGGGAACAATTTTAACTTCCAGTCATGATGGAGTCAGGAGAAAATTCCTGCTTGTCATCAGGGGTACTTTGGGAGGAACACTCACAAAGGGAACAAGATGAGGAGGGGAAACTCAAGCTGCAAAGGCACACGAAGAACCAGTTATCTTTACAAAGACAAGGCAGGGGACACCCTAGGACTCTTCTACTTTTCCCCTTCTTTCAACCTTTAATCTCATCACCTGGGGCCCTGAGGTTTCCATCTATCCTTCAGGGCTGCTTACTGTTTGCTTTCTCAGATTACCATCCTAGGAAAGGGGTCTTGGGATTAAGGGTCTAGGGGAAACTAGAGGAAGTCTGAATAGTTGCTTTCTAAGGACCCCAAGGTTCAACATCCAAAGAAATTTAAAATCCAATCTTTAGGTGGCACAGGCAGGTGATCCAAAGCCTAGAAAGTCACACTCGCACACATCCATCCCTGCTCCACGGGGCTCATGGATCTAGATGAAACCCAAAAGCAGAACCAGTAAAATTTAAAGGCTAACTTATGGGACCCTCATACTCTCCCCAGATCCAGCCTTGAGGAACGTCCCCCTCCACATCACACAGATCAGGACTCCCCCTCCTCACCCACCGCCTTGGTCTCCTGGGTTGTTTCTGCAAACCCTCCACCAGCGTCACTGCCTCCTCGCCACTCTCGGGCCGCTGGCCTCGCACCCAGCTCTGCAGTTCTCCAGGCAGGACAGTGAGGAACTGTTCCAACACCAGCAGCTCAAGAATCTGCTCCTTTGTTCTCCTCTCTGGCCTCAGCCACTGATGGCAAAGCTCTCGAAGTCTGATGAGAGCTTCTCGAGGGCTCGATGCTTCCTGGTATCGGAAGCGGCGGAAGTTCTGGTGAGAGGTCTCCAGTACAGGATCATCGCCCTGCAAGGCGGACTCGGGCCCGCATGTGAAATCATCCTCCAGTTTCACCATCAGAACTCCTTCTTCTTCCCAAAGATCTTGGTCCTCTGGCTCCAAGGCTGTTGCCATTTCCTGGCTCTTGGGTGTTATCACACCATTTAGCCCTCACACCGGCATTAACGTATTTTAGACCGGGTAGCTCAAGGGGTTCCTCCTAAGGGACCTAGGGTAGAGTAGTAAAGATGAAAGAGAATAGAAGCCTGCAGTTATGCAGAGACAACAGTTCTGACTTAGTAATCCTTTGTATACTTCTGAAATAATTAACTCTCCCCTTTCCCAGTCTCCATAACTGCATGTTGCAATAAAATCAAGTTGGGATAGGCCTGGCAAGGTCCTCTTCCCTCACTTCCTAGGGAAGGTTCCTAGCCCATAAAAAACCAGTACACAGCTCTACTCACAATAGTGTAGCTTTACCTCCTAATGCCTTTCTTCTACTTCCTTCCTGCTCAGTTCTTTAGTTTGGCTCCTTCAATTCCTGTCTGTACGACAGCCAGCACATTGTGAGTTCCCCACAGTCCTTACATGGTTGGGAGAAACGATGCTCATAATGCCTACAAACAATGCCCCATGGGCCATGATTTGTTTCACAGGCATATAGTATGTGTATCTTGAGCCATCAGCAGGGTGGACATATGTTACGCAAGGCTGCATGAAACTAGTATTAACCTTGGTAAAATGGAAACTCTTGGAGATTTTAAGCACTCCGAGGAACAACCGTGAGGAAAGACTAACAGCACCTCCCCAGAAGCCTGCCTTTATCTTGCTAAGTTAACATCTTTACCGGGATGACTCACTGACCCCTAACTGTTCAAAGGACACTCATTTATTCTAGCCTTGTCTGCAAACTTACCTTCTTTCTGCCTCGGCAGGGACCAATTGTAAAGAAAATACTTAGTTTAGTGATTTGTGCATTCAACTTCATGATTTTTTTCTCACTGTTTAAGATTAAAGCAACGCTACCTCTTGAACTTCTCAACCTTTACTCTACTCCCTGCCTGCTACTTCAGGGCAGTCCTCACCACCCTGCCTGAACTACAGTCATGACTTCCTACCTGTGCGCCCTCAGTACTCAACAAGGAGTAAAAGATAATACGTTAGTTGTGAAGCTTTTTCTCACAATCTGATTCAGTATGTCTAGGTAGTTATATCTTTCCAAGGGCTGCTTATCATTCTAATGAGATCCCGATTGGGTAATGTAAAGAGAAGGGGGACCAAAAGTACTTACATCTGCCTGCTATCACTTAGAAGGTATGGGATAGGAGTACAGCCCCATGGCAAGTTTGTTTTTTGTTTTTTTTGTTTTTTTCTGTAAATTTCTCATCAACAGTATGGAGCTGATAATATTTCTGTTAGAGTAAATTTGAGATCACATGTCTTACTGTTTTCTGTGTTCAGAAGGGAGATGGAACTTCAATGTTAACTATTAACTTTCTAAAGTATTTTCTTAATGCTATTACTTGGTATTATAAAAATGTGTTTTAAATGAAAAAAACTGAGGATGCAAAGCTTTTTATAGCCTATCTTACCCATCCCCTGTACCACTGAGGGCCAACCTGGCTTTTCAGGCCTTGCAGCCTTTTGAAGAATATACCTGTGGCACACTCTTTACTGGGTGGCTGTTTCCTTGTGTCACTCCCTTGCTCTGATGCTGTCCTAACCAATTTTCATCTAGATAATGGTAACTGCCTCTGGAGTTGCTCTTCCAAGTCAGCATTCTTTAGTAGGTATGTTTCTCTGCAGCCTCTGGGCCACACATTTCCCAGGAGAGTTATGAATACAGTCCAACAAGCACATTTGTAGATGACATTATTTTTTAGTGCCAAAAGTTTGGACACCCCAATTTACAGTGTTCTCATTGTTGGCTGTCACAGTAAATCTAAATCTGGTCATGTTCTTCCCCTAGTGACGATCATCCAATCATTCCTGCTTTTCTCTTAACTAAGATTCTTTCAGTATATCACACACTAGCTGGCCTTAAGGTAGTTATTCCCTTTGCAATCCTGTATAGCCATGCCCCCCCACCCCCAAATCCTGAACTGGGTGCATACAATCTTTACAAGTGTCCCATGAACTTTAGCTTTGGAATAGCAGTTGTTAAAATTCCTTCCCAAGGGAAAACATAAACCATTTCTATCCTTTGTCTCGAGTTCCTAATAAATAAAGGTATGAGTCCACCAAATTTCACTCTAGGGAACAAAAGAGTTTATTAGGCATCCTTATGGAGTGTAGGTGAGGGTCACTTACAGGATGTGGTCACTCTTCCCCCAAAGAGACACACCTAGAAAGCTTTACCCAAAGGCCACAACTGCACAGATGGAAGCCCTGCTCTCGCCTTCTCTGGTGTGACTGTGTATATTCTGGCTCCCCCTGCAGGGAATTTGCTGAGTTGCCAGTTGTATACTTGGGGTTGGGGATGAACTATTAAAAAAGCGCAGCTGGGTTCCTTGGCAAGGGGGCACAGCTGAATGCTCCAAGATGGAAGTTGGTTGGCTTGGAGAAAAGTCACACATGACTCTTAGTACCTGTGACCTTTAGCTTGGCTAAACTTTACTTATCTTTTAAGACAGCTTAAGTTCATGTCTTCTGAAATTTAATTTGATCCTATTCTCTCTACCCTTACACATGGTTAGAAGTCACCTAAATAGGTTAAAAGCAACCTTGGTCCATCCATTCTGTTTTCTGTCTTATTACAAAGCCACTGCTTATTTTCCTTGAGAAACTTGATGTTAGCAACTGTGATTTTTTTACTCTCCTATTAAAAGAACACAATAAATGCACTTAAGTCCTATGAATCTCTACTCTCATACTTTCTTGCTATCTTAGCACCCATAGCCAGTCTTTCCCCACCTATACTCATACTTTGCTGGGTCATTGATTGAGTCTTGTTAATTCTGTCTAACAAATGTCTTTCAAATCCATCATGTCTTCATCTGCATTAAATGCTCTAGTTCAGTATCTGCCACATTCTGAGTGACTAAAGTCTCAACCCTGGAAAAGTACTGGCCTGTGTCTGGTACTATGTGTCAGCAGAGTGAACCACTGAGTTCAAGTTTTACAAGGGGTCTTGGCTCTGTCCTCCTCCAGACAAGAATGATAGCCAGGCCAGGGATCCCTTATTGATCAGTCATTTTGTTCTGCATTGCAGTTGCCTGTAATAAACTCTCAAGGCTATCACTTGACTCTCACCAGCTGACCCTTGACTGTCATATATAATAATTATATAATCATGTTTTCCAAATTTCTCTTAATCTAAGTTATTTCATTTTATTGTCTTCAATCATTTGTAACATGGCCTCCATGTTTTTGATAGTTATGCAACTATTCTTAAAAATTGTGTGTGGATGTGGGCATGCCACAGTGTACACTGGAGGTCAGAGGACAACTTGCAGCAGATGGTTCTCTGCCTACCAGCTGGGTTCTATGAATCAGGTTACTAAGCTTAGCAGTAAGCACCATTACCCATTAAACCATCTTGCCTAGTTCTATTATTCTTATGGTGTCTTATGCTAAGTTTCTCTACTACTTGGTAGCTTGCATTTTTGTTTTTAATTATGTACTCATCTTTAGTGAAGTTCTATTTATTTATTATTATGGTTGTTGTTTTGTGTTCTGGTAGAATTAAAAATGGTGGTGCATGTCTTTAATCCTAGCACTCGGGAGGCAGAGGCAGGCAGATTTCTGAGTTTGAGGACAGCCTCGTCTACAGAGTGAGTTCCAGGACAGCCAGGGCTATACAGAGAAACCCTGTCTCGGAAAACCAAAAAAAAAAAAAAAAAAAAAAAAAAAATCTGAGATTACTAAAACCATTAGTGCTGAGCTAGAACCAAATGAAATTCTTTTTTTTTTTTTTAAAGAAGACTGTGATTTAACGTATGTATAGGTGCTTGAGGAGGCCAGAAGAGTTACAGGTGACTGTGAGCTACCTGATATTTGGTGCTGGGAACACCTCTGTGAGAGCAAGTGTTCTTAACCACTGAATTGTCTTCCAGTCCCCCAAGAGATTTTTGTCACCAAAGAATTTCTCTAACACTCAAAATTCAAGACCAGATCTCTTGGGGCCTCTCTTCTCTACTGTGAGTGCCACTTCCATGAGAGTCATTGCTCAAATTAGTATTTTTGCATATTGTTTCCCTTTACCAAGATTTTCCAAGCTTCTCTATGAACTATCCTAAACCTTCATCTGCCTGGCTCCACTCTTCCATCTGATCTATTCTGAGTTTGCCCCACTGAACCCTCTTAGATGATGAGTAAAAACATGGTCTCCATATCACAGTGTACACTGTGCTGTAAAATGGTTCCTCTAGTAGCAGAATTACTCATGAGACGATAAGAGTCTGAAGGGAGGAGCACACTGTACCCTAATCCAAAGTCTAGCAAGAAAATAGGTACTTGCTTCATAACTGGTGAGGGCAGAGAACATTTACTGAGTCTCTGCCTCTGGGAAGGAGCGTTACCATGCCATATGAATTAGTACTTAGTCATGTGTTCAGCAAAATGTGTGCTGAATAAAGAAAAATGTATTGTTTGTATGGTACATAAACAAGACATTCCCAAGTTTCAAGTGTGATGAAGTCATAAGTAATCTTCAGGCCACATTAGGGATAACTCAAATGTACATAACACATAACTGGGCATTTGAAAAAAAATTTTTTTTTGAGATTTCAATCAGCTTTAATAAACACCAACCAGACATTAAATAATTTAATGTCAATACTCACTATTTACCCAGATATATATCCCTTTATGCTAACATTCACCTTTAAGGCAGATAAACAGAGTTGCTATACAAGGTAACTTAGCTTAATAAAAAGATCACTATTGTGTTAAATGTCTGAGAACCAGATCAGTGAAGTCATCTAGAAATTCCCTTGGTCTCCAAGGAGCATCATGTCCAAAAGGTTCCATAGACTGCGAGTTCTGAAAGAAGGAATCCTGCTTTGAGTGATTTCACTCTTAAAAAAACAAAAAAACAAAAAACCCCCAAAACCAACGCAGCCTTGCCAGGGTGTTTAAATGTTCCACAGTTGATAGTCCTGCTGCTCGCTTTGTATTTACTTTAGCAATTGCAAAAACTCAGGTGGAGGGAAAGCGGTCAGCAACAGTGGCAATGAAGAGGGGAAGGATTCCTTGCACTGGCAGGAGATGGGGTTGGATAGGCATGGCAGCTGGGCAAAGCTATATATACATTAGGTTCAGAAAGAACCATGATCCAGCTCCAGATTCACACACACCAGAACCAACCCCTGTAAAAGGTAAAGTCCTGTAGATAACTACTTTAATGCAGTGAAGTGGCATGAATTAAAATACGCTATGCAAATGTCAAGCATTAATGGAGACAAGCATAACTGGTTCTCACCGCTTACCCTACAGTTCATGGGATGTGCATGGTCACATGCATGATACCTACAATTTGTGGCCTTCCAACTCCATTATCTTTCTTTGGTGTCCTTGGAAAAGTTCCACAGCCAGGTAAAACCCTGGCACAGACCCTGGTGGCTCTGTAGCAAGTTTTTTGGGGTTGGGCTGCTGGCCCCTCTACCCAGTGCTCACTCCCCGTCACCAGGGGCCCTTTCCTAGCCTCCTGAAGTGGGATGGCTCTTGGATACTCATGAGGGAGTCTATAATAACCAGGCTAGGAATAGTAAATGATTCGTTAAGAAGACTCGCCTAGAAAATGTCTGCAAGGACACGTCATAAGATGGGGCAGTCTCATGACCTGGCCTTTTGAGTATGCATTGCTAAGTACATGAGGGATGATTTGGAAGGAGGCAAGGGGAAACTAAGATCTATTTGCCACTCTTGGCTTAGCTTTCTCTGTCCCTTAACTGAAGATGTCACATGACAGAGGTGGCTAACTCAGTTCTCTTAAGCACTGAAAACCAGAAGACATAAAAGAATTATCAATTCTGTACCCTAAAAGACATCTTCTGTAGCTATAGGAAAAGGGTGACTTGCTTTTTTACTGGAAAATAGTCTTCAGACAATTAACTAGCAATTTGGACTTAAATGATTATATTTATTAGACTTAGATATTGTGTGTGTAGTCATTTCCTTTAAGTTGAAACATTCCTGAGATAAGAGTGAAGCTCAAAAAACTTAGGGGGCTAATACAACAAGGCTTAGGATGTCTACAAAACTTACAAAACTCAGGAAGCTCAGTAAGTTGTTAGATCATCAAGCTCAGTTCCCCAGATTACATGAGCAGCAAGCAACTGCTGGGAAGAGCAAACTCCTTGGTGGCACTGCCTTTAAGTAGGGAGGTCCAGGGTGACAGATAGCTTTATGATTTCACCCGTGCTGGGACAGACCTTTTCAGTGATGTAAATGCCTTTGATTCACACATGTTCTTGTAAATAATTCTAAGAAATTCACCAGACCACGAAATCAGGTCTGGATGGAATCATTTCTTTTTGGTATGTCGTCAGCACTTTATTGGGGGGGGGGGAGAGACATTTATTCACATGCCCATTCAAAAGGCATGCAACACAACTAGCAAGGACACAGAATCTGAAAGCTTCAAAGATGAGTTGGGGAGGAGCAGCTGCACAGTGACAATGACAGGTTGAGGCATGCACTAACACTGATCGGAGACCAGAGCACTTACAGAGGCAATTCCAATGTTGACGGCCTTTCTGCATGTGCCAGAGGACAGTGTGCTTCCTTTCATGTTTCCACTAATGGGTGATAAGACATGCCACCCAAGGTAAAGCCACTGAGAATCGAGTGTCCTTTGAGGGAATGCTAAGTTTACCATCTTATCTACATGCTATGAGGTGGCATGCTTCTCCAGGGAACTGGGCCTATCAGGTGACTTTTGGGGGCATTCCCAATAATGCTAATAAATTTGAGAATGTACGCCAATCCTGAAAGTACAATACATGGGCTATGGCCATAAGCAGGCTATAGCAACAATTTTGGCCACTGTTGTGAGTGAAAAGTCACAGCTGAGCTCAGCTGTCTGTCTGGAAAGCACTTGTCCATGTAAGAGGAATTCTGATATGAAAAAAGACACATGGATGCTATCCTCTGATTTGATAGAAGGTGCAAAAAGCAAGCAAGCAAGCAAGCAAACAAACAAACAAACAAAAACCTGGTAAGATAAGATGAGGTGTTGCGCTGTCATTTCCTGCATTTGGCAGGTGCAAGGAAGACAATACAAATTAGACCCCTGCTAAAAAGCACTCCACTCCACCCCCCAACCCCCGACTAAAAAACTGGAATCCCACTGGGAAAATAAGTGAGTGAAGAGGGCAAAAGTAAGTCAGAAGTAAAGGAACATACCCCTCAATTTTAACCTCTAATAAAGAGGGAAATTCATGATTCAGTATGAGGTGTTGCGGTGGCTAGTGGCCCAATACCTAAGTGAATGCTCTATGCATGACAAGTTTTAACTGAGCAGATATTAAAACAAAGAATGAGATAGTCCCTCATAGCCTGATTCACAAGGCTATGCGACATGAGTACAGATGGGCAGTGCAAGTATCAAAGTAGAGAACCAGAAACGTAGTACTTACTATGCCTCCTTGAGACAGAGTATATATAACCTAAAGCAATGAGAAAAACCAGTCTCTGAAGTTGTTGAGTGAATTCCAGTGTTAGGAGTGATTAGCTTCCCTGCTCACCTCCTACCCCGCTTCCCTATAAGCTATTGACACTGCTGTTGGTTTTACATTAGAGACAAATGGTAAGACTATTACTGAAGACACTGCATACTTTGTCTATGGAACAGGAGAAATCAGTCTGGGACTGAGCTGGAAGGTTCTCACCTGCTGGTTCCGGCTTTCATAGTGCCAGAAGGAAGGTACTATGCAGTCTACTGTGAGAGAAATGTCACCAACACTCCTGCTCTATAAATTCTATGTACTACTACTATGAACATATAGCTGTTACAACCATTACATATGCAGCCAATTGCTTTCTGCTTAGATTTAATGATTATTCTACAAGAGGGCTGATATCTACTTCTGTTCAAAAATTTGTGGCTACAGAGAGCAGGAAGACCAAGGGTTAAGAAATTAACTACTAACCCCATTAAAAATGGGGTACAGAGCTAAACAAAGAATTCTCAATGAGGAATACTGAATGGCTGAGAAGCACCTGAAAAAAATGTTCAACATCCTTAATCATCAGGGAAATGCAAATCAAAACAACCCTGAGATTCCACCTCACACCAGTCAGAATGGTTAACATCAAAAATTCAGGTGACAGCAGATGCTGGCCAGGATGTGGAGAAAGAGGAATACTCCTCCATTGCTGGTGGGATTGCAAGCTGGTACAAACTCTCTGGAAATCAGTCTGGCGGTCCCTCAGAAAATTGGACATAGTACTACCGGAGGATCATGCAATACCTCTCCTGGGCATATACACAGAAGAAGTTCCAACTTGTAATAAGGACACGTGCTCCACTATGTTCATAGCAGCCTTATTTATAATAGCCAGAAGCTGGAAAGAATCCAGATGTTCCTCAACAGAGGAATGGATACAGAAAATGTGGTACATTTACATAATGGAGTACTACTCAGCTATTAAAAACAATGAATTCATGAAATTCTTAGGCAAATGGATGGATTGGAGGATATCATCCTGAGTGAAGTAACCTAATCACAAAAGAACACACGTGTTATGCACTCCCTGATAAGCGGATATTAGCCCAGAAACTTAGAATACCCATGATATAATTTGCAAAACACAGGAAACTCAAGAAGAAGGAAGACCAAAGTGTGGATACTTCGTTCCTTCTTAGAATGGGGAGCAAAATACCCATGGAAGGAGTTACAGAGACAAAGTTTGGAGCTGAGATGGAAGGAAGGATCATCCAGAGACTGCCCCACCTGGGGATCTATCCCATAAACAACCACCAAACACAGACACTATTGCATTCGCCAGCAAGATTTTGCTGACAGGACCCTGATATAGCTGTCTCTTGTGAGGCTATGCCAGTGCTTGGCAAATACAGAAGTGGATGCTCACAGTCATCTATTGGATGGAACATAAGGCCCCCAATGAAGGAGCTAGAGAAAGTATCCAAAGAGCTAAAGGGGTCTGTAACCCTATAGGTGGAACAATATGAACTAACCAGTAACCCCCAGAGCTTGTGTCTCTAGTTGCACATGTAACAGAGGATGGCCTAGTAGGCCATCAATGGGAGGAGAGGCCCTTGGTCTTGTGAAGATTATATGCCCCAGTGCAGGGAAATGCCAGGGTCAGGAAGCAGGAATGGGTGAGTTGAGCAGGGCAGGGGGAGGGTATAGGGGACTTTCGGGATAGTATTTGAAATGTAAATGAAGAAAATATCTAATAAAAGAAAAAGAAAAAAAAAGAAACAAACTACTGTTTCTGTTTTAATATATCAATGTGATGCACCTACCTGTCCTTGAAACAGTTGTTTATATTCACAGATTTCTGCCGTCATCAGTCTCTAATATGGAAGAAAAGGCTGTCCCTCCAAATGGGTATTGCAAAACTGAAGAGACTGATACAATCTGTCAAGCTCCTGAGGATAAGTGACTGGTCCCTATGCTCAGGTAGGAATGGAAGAAAATACCCACCCATCTTTTTTACCCCGTCCAAGGGTCAGGGAACATCTTGGAAGATAGAGTGGAAAGAACATAAGAGCCACAGGAGTGAATGCCATGTAGCTATTTCCTTCCAAATAAGACATTCCCCTTTGGAAAGGCAGAGGGTGTGGTTCCTAAGCCTCATAAGTTAATGACTCAAAAAGGTCACTGACTTAGCAAGCTCATACACGATTCATGAGCCCCCTCTTCTGATACAAACAGGAAGCAACTGGTGGTGAAGAGTCTGGTGGAGCCACCTTGAGACTGAACAGGGAACTATGGGCACATAGCTACAAGAGTTGGAGTGAACGTTTTGGTGCCGTAGTTACCTTTGTGCCTCTGAGTAGCCCTTTACTCAAAGCTGTTACTAATGAACTCAGTGACTGACCAACCTGGGTAGAAGAATTTCTTTGATCTGTCATTTATGTCTTGTCTTGTAGGGATAGTTGGTCACATCTCTCCAGGAAAAGTCACAAAATTTAAGTGACAAATGTAGCCTCATAGTCTGGGACTGTGAAAACAACTGCTTACTGGAGCTTACTAGGGCCTTCAAGCTGTTCTAGAATTAAAATTAAAAACAAAAAACCAAACTCTTGACTGTTCTCTTCCAATGCTGCTGTGCCACAAAAGGATGTAACAATATGGCCATTCCACTCGCCAAATTCTTGACCTTATTTCAACTGCTATGTATACAGATGCACACCACTGCTCCATGTAATGGTAACATGGCTTTGGAATTTTGAGTATGTATCTCTACTCTCATAAGCCACATAGCACAATTTCTCTAACTCTCAGCCTTACCCTTGAAAGGTGGTTAACATGCCTATCTCACATGCTTATTTTATGGAGTAGATGATATAATTTATATAAATCTCTTGGCATAGAATATGGCACAGGGTAGATGTTCAATATGGCTCATTATTTTCTGCTTCAAGCTCCTTTAAGTTCTTTTGAGAAATCAAGACTTAAAAAATAAGCATACAGTCTATTTTATTCCTTCATAATTACAAAAGAAAAATGAGGGAAAGGGTTGGTCTGTTTATTGTCATATCGCAAATGAAGTGTTAAACTCAAACCAAAAAGCAAACAGGCCTTGCTCTGGAGGCACTGTAAACTGAATTAAGGAAGTTGTTGAACACAGATGGGACAGAACCTTGGTGATAGAGTCTTTAGCTGAAGATGGAATCAGTAAGGCTTCTACTTACCCAAGGCAAAGACCCTTCCCTTTGTGCAGTTGGCAGGATGCATGTGACTCATAGCCATGAATATGTCAAGTCTTGTGAAAGCTCAACCCGGAAGGCAAAGAAAGTGAAAGCGATGCATTCCCTGGCTTTTGTCCTTCTAGCATGTCATGATCAGTGTGCCTTAAACCATGCTGAAACTGGTTTAATTCCGAAGTCCTGGGATGGAGTCCAGAACTCTGCATTTTAGGCAAGTGCTCTACCACTGGGCTACAGCCCCGCCTGGAGAAATGTTTTGTTTTGCCACTTTTTCTCTCATAAAAGTCATATTTGAGAACCAGGAATATTGGCTCAAAGCTTATTACAATAGCTTTTAAGAAACAGAAAGAGGAATGGAAAATGAGAAGATAGGAAGAAGAGGAGAGGTCAAATAGGCAGTGGCTGGTACAAGATGGTCAGGTGGCCAGAGGCTTAATTATCTTCTACTCTGAAATTTGACTGCCTTTATAGTCAACATCAAGGTTTAAGGTGGATTAAAAAATGTCATTGACAATATGGTAAATTGAAAATTAATAATGTTTCCTTATACACACAGATGTGCGTAGCAATGGTAAAGAGACAGAAGGCTCACATCCTGTACCCTGCTCTACTTTGTAAGGTGTGGCATCCTGGACCAGTTGTATCAATCGGCTCATTTTGAAGGGGATGACTTTTCTATCTAAAGGCAAAGAGGTGGATCATCCTTTGAGAAGCTTTCCAGATTTTAGGATGCTAAGGAGGGGCTTCAAGAGGAACAGAGACAAACTCTTTGTTTACTGTTTGATTCACAATGGGTCAGTGAGGGATAATGAAGGAGGCTTATTTAAGAACTGAGATAATACATATTTTAAGAGAAAAGCCTGCATATCTGGCCATCATGACCACGTTCATTAACCTCCACATGAAGTGAATCATCCTACATTTAGTGGGTAGTACCCAGGATTAGTTACTGACTTAAATAATGTGCGTCAATCTTTAAATACAAATTTAAGGCAAAATGCCACAAATTAATCTGAAGCTGAAAAGGTAAGGGACATAACACTTGACACCCACCAGGAAGAAAACAGCATTTATTATTTGGCAGCCAAAGTTATGCAGATATATTAAAATTCCCACAACAAATACAGGCAACAATAATCTCACAACAGAGAAAGGTTCACTTAATAGAAAAAGGATAAATAAGAAGATAGTAGCGGGACTCCAGGAGTGGATGTAGGTAACTCAGGCAAGTTACTGTCTATGTGTATACAATCAATACATCCTGGCTACCGAGTGCTCTATGCTAGGTGATTTCCTTCTGGCTTGGACTGAGGCTCTCTTGCATATATATATGACAAAGGTTGGGATCTCTGTGGTTTGACCTAGCAGAATCTGAGAGCACAGAGGAAATCCCAGCAGTCATTCCTCGTGGGTAGTTTAGTGTCTGTTTTCCTTGGGAAGCTGGAACCCCTAAGCAAGGATATGTTCCTAGACCTGTATCATTCTTCCAGGTAGTTTGAGGGAGAGAAGCTCAATAAATACACGCCTCAACAGAAGTACTGTAATTAGTGGGTGCCAGCGCTCCTAGGTGATAAGTCTTTCATGCAGACAGCTGTAGGAATTGGGTATTAAGCATTCTAAGCTCTTTGGGGAATTTATCAATCAAGTCTACCTTGCTTTACTGTTCAATAGAGACAGACTGCTTTAGTATCAATGGTGAGAAACTTTGAGGGGAGAATTGCACAGATTTGATTCAGTTCATAAGCATACACTGAATATTATATCTCCTAATATTCCAAGTGCTGAGCAGAGCGGGGAAGAAGCCGTGATGAAGTTGATCGGGGAACAGCAGGGACTTTAGCACTATCAGGAATTCACATCGAAATAAGATCTGACCTGTGATCAGCATGGGAAGCTCTTTATCAAGGGAATCAAGAAAACCAAGGGAGCTGGTTGCAAGCCTTTACTCTCAGCACTCAAGAGGCAGACGCAGGCGGGACACCGTGAGTTCTAGGCCAGCCTAGTCTATACAGTGAGTTCCAGGACAGCCAAAGCTATATATAGAGAGACACTGTCCTAAAACAAACAAACAAGCAAGCAAGCAACCAAACCAAACCAGAAAGCAACCCTCATCAGTCAGTATTTCATCTTAACATGCCACAAAAGATGATAGAGCACTTGGCTTTCTGTCTTAAAAGCATGCAATTTCATAAATAACTCACACTCGAATGGTAAGATCACCCATCAAAGATTAGTCAACAGTACTAGTATTTGCAAGTCTTAGTCCTCAAACCTCTGTAAGGCAGGTACCACGAGGGAGGTCTGGCCAAAACTAGTGTTTCTCAAAGTGATCAATACAGAACCCAGAGCACCACTTCAGTCTTACATGCAGATTCATGTGTGTTAAACTCCATACCCACTATCTGGGCAAAGGAAGTAAATTTGAGGTTTCATGCAGAAAAGCACAAACTTATCCAGCGACGCCGACTTTCAGGCAGGAAAGGAAGAAGTCTAGGGTTGTTTTATGCCTGTGTCGAGTGGTATAGTCACCACACCTGTATATTCTGAAATGACAGGAGTCCCTCAATAGTGATGCAGGTCTTGCAGTGGCCTTGGAATGACTGTCTCCTGCAATTATACAGGAAGAATGCAAAGGGTGTGTACATAGGAGACAGGAGGAAAGGTCAGCAGCTGTCTTAGAAGAAAAATGTACTGCCTTCCTCCTAACCCTTTTATGTTAGGCAGCAATGGCAGAAAGTGACTCAAGACTGATAGCCCCCAAATATCCCACTGTCACTTGCTTCTCCCAACAAGCTTCTCCCAGCCATCCTGACACCTCATTGAAACTCATTGAAACTGTTTTCTGGATTAAGGTCCATGGGGCTGCTTCAAAGAAAAAGCTGCACAGAGAGATGCCTTGTGACTTCGTTGCCCCAAGCTTTCTCTACTGCCTTTCACCTGTAGACTATGGACAGGATAACCTGACAGCAAAACCCTAGATGTGGCACTCCTACCCATGACCAAGGCAGTTCAAGATCAGCTGGACCTAGAGATCTCCCTTTGGGGGAGTTCACCACAGAGAAAAGACAGCGCTATCCATGTGTAGAATACGAGACAGCCACAGCCCAGGGGAAAGAAAGTGTGTGAGAGGACCAGGTCGGCCATGGAATAAAACACTAGCAAACTTTCAGTCCACTATGGAAAGTCCCGCAGACGGTGAGATGAGCTGGAGAAGAGGTCCCCGAACTGGCTGTCAGGGGTAGGAAGAGAGAAGTTCAGACAGTGCAGACAGTAGCCTCTAGCTCTACAGGGAAGTTCTGAGCCTGTCACTAAGCCAGGTGAGAGCCACACGCTAGGTGGCCAAGGACTGGCAAGGATCACAGGTGATAAGATCGCATGTGAAGGGGGCGGGGTTCGCTGGGAAGGAGGGAAGGCAAAACCTGCAGGGAGGGTTCTGGAGCAATGTGCGATGCAGAGTGAAAAGTCTGATGAGAGGGGAAGGTGGGCGTCAAAGGGTCTAGACTACACCCCACTGGCTTCTAGGGCACTGGACCGATTGGTATGGACGCAATCCGAGGGGCACAGTGCATGTCCGCAGGCCCCCGGAGAGGGCGGAAGGAGGTGGCTGGGCAGAGAAGCCTGGAGTGCCACCCTTGTCTCCGGACGTCCCGGCTCTGGCCGCGAGGAGGTGACATGGTTACAACGCCCAGGCCGCGGGGACCCCGCTGCCACCCCTTCCCTGGCAGGCGCTGTTCCCCGGCGCCGGGGGGGCGGGGTCTGCTGCCCCTCCCAGTGCTCCCGTCCTTCCCTCCCCGCCCGCTGCGGTGCCCGCTCGCCGGCCAGGTCCCCGACACTCACGTCTCCCGCTGCTCCGGCGGCTCCTCCCCTGCCCGGTGCTCCCCCACCCACTCCCGGCCGAAAGAGCCGAGCGGGATCCGAGTCGCGCGGGGCCCAGCGGGTCGGAACACGTGGGTCCTCTGCGCCCGGAACCGGAAGCGACCACTCGCCCCACCTCCAAGCGGTGCTGGAGCCTGTCTAGGCTGTAGGAGGTTTGGTCCACTCGTTGTGTTCCTGTTGGTCGAAGCCTGGGGCTCCTCCAGTGAGACCCATGCCGGGAAGCATTCCCTGGACTGCTGCCCTCTATGGCCAGTCCCCTTTGCGGCAAATCCATCATCTTCCTAGGCGTGGTATTCATTGTCCACTTCCTACAGGGTTTTGTTTTCATCTTTCATGTTGGTTTTGGTATCTACATCTCCACAAGAGAATCCCCTCCTTCCCACGCAGTTTTCTTTTCCTTTAAGCATGGAAGAATAAAAAAAGAAAGGTTGAGATTTGAATGCTGGCTCCTTCATGCACAGCTGTTGCCGAGCCGCCAGAACATCTGCCTGTCAACTCTGTCCGTCTTGAAAAAACACAAACTGTTGGTCTTAGAACTAAAAACTGGAATGTAGACGGAAGCTCAGTAAGAAAATGGTGGTGTTCTCTATTAACCTTTGTGTGCTATTTTGGTGCCTCTTTGCCACTGTCATCCCTGATCCAAGTTGTTCGTTTTTGTCTTTGTCCCTAACACTTCTATAGTCCATTTTGCCCTGAATGTCACATGGTGACATGTGCAAGTCTTCTCCTTTCACCCATTTCTTGAAAACCGTTTCTGTTCATGGGACAAGCTGCTCAAGACTGCTTAGCATACTTTGAACTGGACATGTTCATTGCTTTTGCTAGAGAGGCAGTTATGTTCTGCAGAGGGTGTTACAACACCCTTGATCAAGGCTCTGTTGAAGCCCCAATGGGAAGACTGTTTTCCTTTGGTCAAAGGAGTGGAGTCTACCTCTAGCCTGGCTGAAGACCGGGCAATCATGAGAATTAATCCAGTTTTGCCCAGCCAATCACCTGACCACCCCACCAGAATGCAAGTTCACTTAATACCATGGTAAAAGACATGGGAGTTGGTAAAGGTAGCCCTTTAATGAGATAGATAATGTACTTTTTCAGAAACCTGATTCTGTTCAGTTCAGGCAGAGTCAGTGCCAGGATGGGCAGATCTGTCTGCCCTTCTGAGTCCTGACTCAGGTATACTCCCCCCACCTTCATTTTTTAAAAATCTTTATCTGAGGACACTGGACAGAGCCAAAGTATGCTTTTTCTGTTACTTGGAGCCTTTCCATTATTTTCTGAAGTATCCCTCCCTCTGCTGCACTATGTGAATGCTTACAATGACAGGTTTGCTTTCTTCCTCTTGTCCATTTTCCTTTTCTAGGCAGGGTCTGAAACTGAAATTAGTCTTCTTAGTCCATTTTAAAATTCTATCGTTAATGGGGCTAAGTACCCAGAGAAGGGTACTAAGTAATGAAGGTTTAGTATGAGAATTTGCTCCTCCAATTATGGAGGCTGAGACGATGGTGCAGGATCTGTGTGAACTGCAGAATGGAGAACTGAGAAACTGGTGGCGACATCCAGTCCCAGAACAGATAGGTGAAGGTGGGGTGTCGCTGTAAACCCGGCATCAGTAGGTTTCAGGATCAGGTTCTTGGTATATCAGGATGAAACAATGCCTTGCCTCAAAAGAGGGTATTTTGCTCTCTCCTGCCTTTCTCTTCTATTCAGCTCTCAACAGATTGACTGAAACCCACTGATTCAAGTGCTAATAACTTCCACACTCAAACACATGGCAAGGGTGTGTAAGGGACACAGATTTTGTCCAGTTATCTGGGCAACCCTTGGCCTGGTGAAATAGACACAGACTTTTCCTGGATCATGTTTGGTCCTTTGTTCTCTTCCTTTCATCACTGTTACTTTATTCTCTGTAGATTGTTAAAGATGACTCCATTTTCTTATCCAAGGCAATTTCCACTATTTTCTAGATGGCTTTGGGTAAAATCCATGGAATTATCAATTCCAGTGTAGATCTGTTTTTTTTTTTTTTTAGTGAACATAAGGTATAGCAATTGAGATAATAACACTTTCCTCATACAGCCTGTTTTTGAGTGTGTGTGTGTGTTCAATTTAATACCAAAAGGAATGTACAATAATCCTTTTAAAATGTTGAGTTTTGATGGGCTTTAGATGGTAGCCTTCATCATTGGGAAAGGGCGGATGTAATACTCATCTCTACAAGCTGACTCGCTGGCATCATCATTAGAGTTTTGACAGATATCTTGCCCAAGTGTGTGTTTGCTTCTTAGGGGCTCTGCATGCTAAATCTGCAAGTGAGCCTTCACAGTCATGAACTTCACAGAAACCAGAAATGGAATTCTCCAACAAGGCTTTCAGTGATATTAGCTCGGAGGCATCTTGTGTTTGTGCCTGTTCTACTGGGACTAAATTCTAGAAACTGAAATAATCCACAAAATAGGAATCAGATTTTTTTTTTTTTACAAGATGCCCTTGAGTTTTTATACTACCTGGGAATGAGTCCCCTTCATCTTGCCTAAAATTGTGTATCGTGTCAAGGTAGAGGGGGCCTTATTAACAACTGATCAAACAGAAAGCGGGTTCATTTCATACATTTTTTGAAAGACTATCAGCATTGACAAGGAGACTCCAGTGCATTTCTCTTACAGTAACGCAACAGGGCTGAGAAAACAGGCATGGGATGCTTTGTGTGTGGGGCAGCAAGATACAGCTATTGATAGTGTCTCAGTGGTAAAACAGAATTCCTATGAGATTACAGATGACTTTGCTAAGCCTTACTGGTCAGCACAGAAAGGAATGTCTGTAAAGACAGTCTCCCACGAGAGCTTATCTCCCTTGGGCCAGCACTTTCAGGAAGGAGAGTCCTGCAGCCCCCTATGGCTGTAACAGCTTCCTCATTCCTAGCCCCTTACTCTGCCCCTATAAACAGTCAAAGCCAGCTTGTTTTTCTTGGCAAATCCCAAGTTTCCCTTGGGAGAGAGGCTGCCCCTCACTATGTATGCTAATAAACACAGCCCTGTTTATTGAAATCCAGACTTCCTGTCTCTTCCTGCTGCTGCATAAATCTAACAGTTATCAATAAACGAGGGAAACAGGATTCTTCACACACTTTAAAAACTTACTGACATTTGTCTGACTTTGCTCTTTTCCCTTTAGCTTGTAATTAAGCAAGTCCTGAGTTCTGCCGCATGTATCTTAGAGAATCTTAAGATGATTTGGCTGAAGATTTCAGAGACATTTTCTTCTTTAAGGAGAAATTCCAGTTCATTTATGTATAACACATATACATTCATTTTAGATAATTTAATGGGGACCTTACCTACCAGTTTGCTTTTTTAGCTCTGTCTTTGGATAACGCTGTTCTAGAATTTCTGATATTTAGGGGGACACCTTTGTCGAACTCTTCTACAGGTTTGCCTCACTGTCAGCCCTTGCATTAGCGTCTGCATTCGGCTCCTTTTGATGTACTGAAGGTTTCACTTTGCATGATGCCTGTTTGCACAAGTAATGGCCTTTCTGAGGGCCCCCTTCACCTCTTTGTTTCTAATGGTATAAATAAAGGGATTAAGAAGGGGTGTGAGGATAGTGTTTAGCACAGACACCACCTTATTAATCTTAAAGGAGGAGTGTGCCGTGGGTCTCAGGTACATAAACAAGACAGCTCCGTAGAGCAGAGAGACTACTGTCAGGTGAGAGGCACAAGTAGAAAAAGCCTTTTGGCGGCCAGTGGCTGAAGGGATCCGTAGGATGGTGGATAAGATGTAGATGTAAGAAATGATGGTGAAGAGGAGTGACCCTGGGATCACAAGGATCGTTGCCAGGAGACCCAGTAGTTCCAATATGCTGGTGTCCGCACAGGCAGCTTTCAAGATGGGACCCACGTCACAGTAGAAATGGTTGATGACGTTGTTGCCACAGAATGGCAACTGTACAATCAGCATTGTCTGACAAAAGACAATGGTGAAGCCTGCTAGCCAGGAGCTGAGGGCCAGCTGTAGGCAGAGATTGCTAGTCATAATGGTGGGGTAACGGAGGGGCTTACAGATGGCCAGGTAGCGGTCAAAAGACATGCTGCCCAGAATCAAGAACTCAGTGGTACCCAGGAAGAAGTGGAAGAAGGCCTGCAGCAGGCAGCAGGCAGTACAGATGACTGTTTTTGATACTACAAAGGTTTCTAGTAATTTTGGAATGACAGTGGTGGTATACCAGATCTCTAGGAAGGCTAAGTTGCAAAGGAAAAAGTACATTGGAGTTTGAAGTCTGGGCTCAACCCAGACAATGACAATAATGAGTCCATTGCCCGAAAGGGTTAATATATAGATGAGAAAGATCACTATGAAGAGAAGGGCTTCTGAGCCTTGGATGCCAGGGAAACCTAGGAGGATGAACTCAGTGATTGCAGTGCCATTTCTCATGTCGTTTGATCTCCTAAGAAGACAGCAAGGATGTCGTTCTTAGAATATGACGACGATGATGATGATGATAATGATGATGGTGATTCTAGTCAAGAGATATTTGTTGTTTGTTTACATTTTAGATGTATCTATTATGAATAACAAAAAATTGGATTTTAAAAATAGTTGGCTATTCACTGCCATTCATTCATTCATTCATTCATTCACTTATTCATTTATTTAATCAGTGGTGCTGATAATGTACCTCAGGGCTTTATGCATGCTAGACAAACCCTTTACCATGAAGTCACAGCTTCAGCCTGCTTAATTTCTTTCTTTCTTTCTTTCTTTCTTTCTTTCTTTCTTTCTTTCTTTCTTTCTTTCTTTCTTTCTTTCTTCCTTCCTTCCTTCCTTCCTTCCTTCCTTCCTTCCTTCCTTCCTTCCTTCCTCTCTCTCTCTCTCTCTCTCTCTCTCTCTCTCTCTTTCTTATAATTTTTAAATTTTAGTCCGTAGTCAAGAAGAGTTATAACAACAGCAATAGATTTGTATCTATGGTCCTTCAGGACATGGCTGTATTTCAGGTTCTCTCTCTCTCTCTCTCTCTCTCTCTCTCCACCTATATCTATATCATCTCTATCTCTATTCTATCTATCTATCTATCTATCTATCTATCTATCTATCTATCTATCTATAGTGGTTAGTTTTAAATCAAATGTTTGTTAATGGGTCCACATTCTAATTAAGGTCCTTTCTTTTTCGGGACTTAAAATGATACAGCCTGAGAAAACAAGATTCTCGAGGAAGTAGAAAAATGTCCTTAAATTAAGATTTCTAGGGTCAGTCACTTGATATGTGGAAGCATGCAATGAGAGCTGTAGACTGTAAGCCTAAATAAGTAAAAAGATACGCAACTGCTTGCTGGGGACACGACATCTCAGTAGCCCGCAGCAGCTCTTTGTAAAAATAAAACAGTTGTTCCCATTTCTCCCAACCTTAGCCCTAGACAATGGCTGAATAGATTTCATTTGTGTGTGACTGCTTTTCAGTTGTCCTTGGTGTGCATAATTATTTTATTATATCTGACTTTCTTACTTCTTTTTCCTTCTGCTCTGGTTAATTTTGTGAAACTAGATGTTCGTTGACGTAATGATTCTTTAACAATTAAAAATTGAGGCATGGGACATAGCATAGCACAGTCCTAATGGAAAAAAAAAGAAAAGGAAGGAAAAAATTATTAAAGTTATGAAATTAGTTTTGCATAATATTTGAGAGTGGTTCCTGGATAAGCAAGTATAGAATATGTAAAATCTTATATTAGTAAAACTAAGTCCAAACACTGGGACTCTTAGGAGAGTCACTGTGTGCAATGTGCAGAAGCAGAAAGCTAGTGGATAGGCCGGGCGTGGTGGCGCATGCCTTTAATCCTAGCACTTGGGAGGCAGAGGCAGATGGATTTCCGAGTTCGAGGCCAGCCTGGTCTACAAAGTGAGTTCCAGGACAGCCAGGGCTATACAGAGAAACCCTGTCTTGAAAAGACAAAAAAAAAAAAAAAAAAAAAAAAAAGAAAGAAAGCAAGAAAGAAAGCAAGCAAGCTAGCAGAACTACTGAGTTAAGGGTTAATTTGATTCTTTCTGGCCACTGCCTAGCAGCTTTGCCCATGTCATTTATCATTAGAGCTTCACAAGAAAATGCAAGTAGCTGGCCTCGGTGTTCTGAGCTATGAAGTATAATAAGTTAAAGTTTAAATAATGATAAGTTTGCCATTATTATTATTTTGGCTATAGGCCTGTGAATAGGGACAGTTGAAGCTTTGGGGAACAATTGTAATTCTTAATTTTTTTTTTTTGTGGGACAAGGTTATTTTTTTGAATTTGATTTGGCAATGATTATACAATGTCCTTTTTATTTTTTTATTTTATTTTTTTAACCTGCTTTTGGAGTATCAATAAAAGACTGGGGCAAGAAAAAGGCAAGCAAGCATGAGAAGAGCATGTGAAGAGTGAGTGAAGAGAGAATGTGAAGGGTGAGGAGAGAATGTGAGAAGAGTGAGTGAGGAGAGAATGTGAGAAGAGTGAGTGAGGAGAGAGTGTGAAGAGTAAGGAGAGAATGTAAGGTGTGTACGGAGAGTGTGTGTGTGAGGGAAAGAAGAGTGCATGTGGTGTGTGTGTGAGAGAGATGTGTGTGAAGTGTGTGTGTGTGAGAGTGAAAGGGGAACGTACAGAGGTGTGTGTGAGCATGAGAGTTCAAGGAAAGAAAAGCACACAAGAGAAAAGCAGAGAGCTCAAGAGAATGCAGAGTGTGTGTAGCCTCAAACTGCGAGCAAATGAGCCAGAGAGAAAGAGAGCAGAGAATGAGAGAGAAGAGAGAGAAACTTTAAGCCTTGAAAAATTGCCTGTCAACTTGTACCCAAAAGAGTAGTCTGTGCATATTTATTATGTGCTTTCCAGATATCCCTACTTCCAGGTGAGAACTGCGATCCTGTGTCGAGGTTGGACCCCGACAACTGCTAATGATACTAAACTGAAAATCCTAGAAAAACAAATTTCTATCAAACCCTTTTTCTGTGACTCATTACCTTTCAATGGTAAATAAACCATCCCATTTGCATGTGCAAATTCATGGGCAGAATTTTCCTTTGGTTCTAGTAAAGTTCAGTAGGAGGCTGTAAAATAACTGTGTTAATGAGAGTATTCTTCCTTGTCATTTCCCTTTGAAATGGATAAGACAAAGTAGTGGGAGAGGAACTGTACAGTTTTAAAGTACACCAACAACCGCTTGAAGGAAGATGCCACTGGCTCACTGATAGCTTGCTTAATTTCTCTCTAACGTGAATGAACATTGAGCGGTCAGGGGAGAAAAGTTCCTCTATTCCATCTCTTCTCTTCACCAGACCAAAACAAGGACATTTTCTGTAATACCATAAGCTGAGTACTTTCTAAGAAATGGCAAGGAGAAAGGGAGAAAATTCTAACTTTGCATTAATGGCCGATGTAACTGGCCATCGGCCTGGACTTTTTAACCTACGGTAGACACAGGATTGCCTTCATTTCCGGTGTAGAGGAGAGTGACAGCCTCTTCTGCTTAATATAAAATGTCAGAGTGCTAATGGATGGATTCTGCCAGTACTTGATAAAAGTTTATTATGTTTCAAAATCTGTAGGCCCCTAAGGAGCTTACCACTTAATCAGGATATATAAACACTCTGAATGACCCAGCCAATGAAAAAAATCACTTGGTAGAGTCACGCACAAGTATCTTTGGGGAGACTCAGAAAACACTCTTTGCCCAGAGACACATGAACAGAAAATAGAGTCAGAGAAAAAGAAGCATAAAACTGAGTCTTAGGGTTGAGTACAGGGAGGAGGCAAGGATCCAGTGTTTGTGCGCTACAACCAGAGTAAGGAACCTCATATGAGTTAGATCTGGGAATCAGGCTTTTTCTGAAGATGGAGTCACACAACGTTTGTAGGGGAGGATCTTGAGTCTTATTCACATGGAAAGATTCATGTATAGGCAGTGTGATGTCCCCCTTCATCCCTAACATGTGCAGGTGGAATTAAGCTTATTGAATAAGTCTAGGGGTTATCTGCATGAGTTCGTTTGAGATCCTGTGCACAGTAACAACATGGTATCCAGGTAACCACACAAGGGCAGACAAGAAAGAGCCATTTTCTCCCTACGTCTGTAAAGGATCTGGCTTGATACAGGAATGATGAGGATCCTGGAGTGGCAATGGAAAAGATGCTAATGGAAGCACAGAACCTGCTGAGAGGAGTGATCCTTAATAGGAGTGCCAGATGCTGCAGTGCCCAACAGATGGGATGCTGAACTACTAGAGTTATCAGGAAATAGGTGGCAGCTCCCCAGACAACTGCGCAGGCAAGGTTTGGAGCACCCTGTGAACTTTTTGTGATATTTCTGAAGGAAGCTGTATGTCTCATACACACAAATGACAACAACCCCTCACACCACCCCTGCCCCCCAAAGAAAATGCAACTTTAGGAAGCGAAGGCTTCAGAGTTAAAACACTAGATTAAACACTTGGATCTATATCAGCTTACCAAAATTGAGTCCTATATTCTGTCGGCATTTTAATTCCCCATTAGGAATGCTGTGATGTGTCGAGTCAAATGACACTGCTCTACCTTCTCTGAGATCAGGAGATCAATGAGTTAGCGCCTTATTCTCCCCTGCCCCTGGGTTGAATCTCATATTGGCATTTGAGGTTGTGTCTTTAAACTTTCATCAGTGTAAAGGTACAGCCCCTAACTGAGCTCCCTCTCCTGCTCACAGCTCAAACTGTAGTAAGGTCGATCGCTCACGTCCTTCTTAGCGTAACATTCACGGCCATTGAGGACCTTGCCTTGTCCACTTTTCCAGCCTTGCCTGCCACTTGGACTCAGAGTATGGCAAATCACTACCTTGTTTTGGTAAACACAGTTCTCTTGTGGCACAGCCAGCCTCACTTGCTTTGGTTTTATCTGCCTGCTTTTGTGCTAAATGGCAGACTTGAGCAGTTGTACTAGAGATCACACAGGGCCCCAACGTGACTAAAACACCCTCTATGTGGTCCTTTGCAGACGGGAGTTTGCTCACTCCTCTCTAGTTCCGAGAGAGCAACCCTTCTTTTTGCTTTTCAATGATCGCTTAATGCTCTTCCCCACTATCTTCACTGTAGACTAAGTCCTACTTGACTTGTCGATCTCAGCTTAGGGGTCCCCTTCACAGAAAGTCTTCTCCAACTTTCTATATTTAGGCCTGTGGGACCTACATATAGAAGAACATGTGAAGTAAACCCTTGATTGGCATTTGGTAAATGATATATAAGTGCATAGCTTGTTGACAGTATGCCTCCAGTTATCTATAAGTTTATGTAGATTGATGTATGCATGCATTTAAATGTGCTATCTCCTTGTATTTTAAATACCTGGGTTAAGTCATAACAGAGACAATGTACTACATAATTTATCTCCAAGTCTGATGTTGCATTTGGCTTCTTCTTCTTAAGGTTTTGCCACATGTAAATCTCCCTGCTTTATCTTTTCCTAAACAGGAAATGCTGTTTTCTTTTTTGTTTCTGCTTCCAGCATTTCCAGATTGCCTGTGTCCCCAAGTCTTTCTCTACCTCATTTACTGCTGACTGGCTTGAGATTCTGTTACTTTTTCTAAGCTCTGTTGTTGCAATAAAGGACTTTGCCCTTTTAAATCTTTTTCATTGTCTTAGAAGAAAAAAGTGTTACTATATGTATTTTCTCTTTTGGATTTGAGCTAAAATTTAGTAGTGCCCTTAAACCTTGTTTATTTTAAGTTTTTAATTGTTGATGTAGGCAAATTCAAGTTCTTAAGATTTTGGTCATAGAGTTAATTTGAAGATTCTTAGCACAATAGAGCCTTAAAGCACAGATACTATGAAGTATACATTTCACAGGGGAACTAACAAGAATTACCACTTGACGATGTTACCACAGTAGAACTCGAGTAAACAGCTAGTGTGAAATCCACTCAAGGACTCAGCATCCTGGTTAGGTGTAAGAGAAAAAATGTCATTTTTGCTGAAGAAGGTTGAGGGCACGGTCATGATTTTACAGTATGAGGTTGAAATTCAGTTGCTAGAATCTGCTTGACGATATCCATGCATCAGAGTTAACTATACTTATTCATTCTAGCGAAAACCAAATATCCTAAGCAATAATAGCTCTTTCCTCTCTGTAGTCAAGAGATACTTACGGTACTGAGGATGCCTAAGACAGCAGTGCTGGTCCAGAAGTGTGCCTCTGCTCTCGGTTCTTCTGAGAGAAAAGGAGTCTCGTTAGAAGTATAGTCTAAACAAAAAAAGTATTTCTTTTACTTCCCGTAAAGAAAAACGAACCCCTTCTCAGATCTGAAGGCAAGTGTCTTCCAGCATCATTGAATTCTCTTCATAAAGAGTTTAAGAAATAAGAAAATTCCTCAGTGTTTAGAAGGATTGCATTGAGCGTGATTAACGGACGAGTTCATGCCAGTCCAAGTTTTCTTCTTTGAAAATAATGATTTGTCAGTGGGCCACCTTTCTAGTCTCCTCTGAGACACCAGTCCCCATGGATGAGCTTCAGATGGTCCTGGGAGGAAAGAGAGTTCTCACTGAAAGTTTATTCACAAGTCAAGCTCAAGAACTTGCAGTTTCTGAGTCCTAATTGGTGTCCATCATTCTTGTGTTCTTAAGGTAATTAATCTTCATCTGAGAACCTACACTCTTACTTACTAGATGTTCAATTTCTCATTCAATTTCTAAGAATGGAAATCAATGGTATCTGACTGGTTAAGTGAGGGACTCCACATGAATCATGGGTAGGACACTTTATTAATGAGATGGCAAATGGTCAAGGGCACAGAAATTTGAGAGCAAATGAAATAGAGTTGTATTCGAGTTTTGTTTTTTGTTTTTTTTTTTTTTAATATTTTTATTACATATTTTCCTCAATTACGTTTCCAATGCTATCCCAAAAGTCCCCCATAGCGCCCCCCCACTTCCCTATCCACCCATTCCCATTCTTTTGGCCCTGGCATTCCCCTATATTGGGGCATATAAAGTTTGCAAGTCCAATGGGCCTCTCTTTCCATTGATGGCTGACTAGGCCATCTTTCGATACATATGCAGCTAGAGACAAGAGCTCCGGGTTCTAGTTAGTACATCATGTTGTTCCAACAATAGGGTTGCAGATCCCTTTAGCTCCTTGGGTACTTACTCTAGCTTCTCCATTGGGAGCCCTGTGATACATCCAATAGCTGACTGTGAACATCCACTCCTGTGTTTGCTAGGCCCCAGCATCGTCTCACAAGAGACAGCTATATTTGGGTCCTTTCAGCAAAATCTTGCTAGTGTATGCAATGGTGTCAGCGTTTAGAAGTTGATTATGGGATGGATCCCTGGATACGGCAGTCTCTAAATGGTCCATCCTTTCATCACCGCTACGAACTTTGTCTCTGTAACTCCTTCCCTGGGTGTTTTGTTCCCAATTCTGAGAAGGTGCACAGTGTCCACACTTTGGTCTTCATTCTTCTTGAGTTTCATGCGTTTAGCAAATTGTATCTTAAATCTTGGGTATCCTAAGTTTTGGACTAATATCCACTTATCAGTGAATACATATTGTGTGAGTTCTTTTGTGATTGTGTTACTTCACTCAAGATGATGCCCTCCAGGTCCATCCATTTGGCTAGGAATTTCATAAATTCATTCTTTTTAATAGCTGAGTAGTACTCCATTGTGTAAATGTACCATAATTTCTGTATCCATTCCTCTGTTGAGGGACATCTGGGTTCTTTCCAGCTTCTGGCTATTATAAATAGGGCTGCTATGAACATAGTGGAACATGTGTCCTTTTTACCGGTTGGGACATCTTCTGGATATATGCCCAGGAGAGGTATTGCTGGATCCTCCGGTAGTACTATGTCCAATTTTCTGAGGAACCGCCAGACTGATTTCCAGAGTGGTTGTACAAGCTTGCAATCCCACCAACAATGGAGGAGTGTTCCTCTTTCTCCACATCCTCGCCAGCAACTGCTGTCACCTGAATTTTTGATCTTAGCCATTCTGACTGGTGTGAGGTGGAATCTCAGGGTTGTTTTGATTTGCATTTCCCTGATGATTAAGGATGTTGAACATTTTTTCAGGTGTTTCTCTGCCATTCGGTATTCCTCAGGCGAGAATTCTTTGTTCAGTTCTGAGCCCCATTTTTTAATGGGGTTATTTGACTTTCTGGAGTCCACCTTCTTGAGTTCTTTATATATATTGGATATTAGTCCCTTATCTGATTTAGGATAGGTGAAGATCCTTTCCCAATCTGTTGGTGGTTTTTTTGTCTTATCGATGGTGTCTTTAGCCTTGCAGAAGCTTTGTAGTTTCATGAGGTCCCACTTGTCAATTCTCGATCTTACAGCACAAGCCATTACTGTTCTATTCAGGAATTTTTCCCCTGTGCCCATATCTTCAAGGCTTTTCCCCACTTTCTCCTCTATAAGTTTCAGTGTCTCTGGTTTTATGTGAAGTTCCTTGATCCACTTAGACTTGACCTTAGTACAAGGAGATAGGAATGGATCGATTCGCATTCTTCTACATGTTAACAACCAGTTGTGCCAGCACCATTTGTTGAAAATGCTGTCTTTCTTCCACTGGATGTTTTTAGCTCCCTTGTCGAAGATCAAGTGACCGTAGGTGTGTGGGTTCATTTCTGGGTCTTCAATTCTATTCCATTGGTCTATTTGTCTGTCACTATACCAGTACCATGCAGTTTTTATCACAATTGCTCTGTAGTAGAGCTTTAGGTCCGGCATGGTAATTCCACCAGAGGTTCTTTTATCCTTGAGAAGAGTTTTTGCTATCCTAGGTTTTTTGTTATTCCAGATGAATTTGCAGATTGCACTTTCTAATTCGTTGAAGAATTCATTTGGAATTTTGATGGGGATTGCATTGAATCTGTAGATTGCTTTTGGCAAGATAGCCATTTTTACAATGTTGATCCTGCCAATCCATGAGCATGGGAGATCTTTCCATCTTCTGAGATCTTCTAGAATTTCTTTCTTCAGAGACTTGAAGTTTTTATTATACAGATCTTTCACTTCCTTAGTTAGAGTCACGCCAAGATATTTTATATTATTTGTGACTATTGAGAAGGGTGTTGTTTCCCTAATTTCTTTCTCAGCCTGTTTATTCTTTGTGTAGAGAAAGGCCATTGATTTGTTTGAGTTAATTTTATATCCAGCTACTTCACCGAAGCTGTTTATCAGGCTTAGGAGTTCTCTGGTGGAATTTTTAGGGTCACTTATATATACTATCATATCATCTGCAAAAAGTGATATTTTGACTTCATCTTTTCCAATTTGTATCCCTTTGATCTCCTTTTGTTGTCGAATTGCTCTGGCTAGGACTTCAAGTACAATGTTGAATAGGTATGGAGAAAGTGGACAGCCTTGTCTAGTCCCTGATTTTAGAGGGATTGCTTCAAGCTTCTGACCATTTACTTTGATGTTGGCTACTGGTTTGCTGTAGATTGCTTTTATCATGTTTAGGTATGGGCCTTGAATTCCTGATCTTTCCAAGACTTTTATCATGAATGGGTGTTGGATCTTGTCAAATGCTTTTTCCGCATCTAAGGAGATGACCATGTGGTTTTTGTCTTTGAGTTTGTTTATATACTGGATTACGTTGATGGATTTCCGTATATTGAACCATCCCTGCATCCCTGGGATGAAACCTACTTGGTCAGGATGGATGATTGTTTTGATGTGTTCTTGGATTCGGTTAGCAAGAATTTTATTGAGGATTTTTGCATCAATATTCATAAGGGATATTGGTCTGAAGTTTTCTATCTTTGTTGGGTCTTTTTGTGGTTTAGGTATCAGAGTAATTGTGGCTTCATAGAATGAGTTGGGTAGAGTACCTTCTGTTTCTATTTTGTGGAATAGTTTGTGAAGAACTGGGATTAGATCTTCTTTGAAGGTCTGATAGAACTCTGCACTAAACCCATCTGGTCCTGGGCTTTTTTTAGTTGGGAGACTATTAATGACTGCTTCTATTTCTTTGGGGGATATAGGGCTGTTTAGATCATTAACCTGATCTTGATTCAACTTTGGTACCTGGTATCTGTCTAGGAACTTCTCCATTTCATCCAGGTTCTCCAGTTTTGTTGAGTATAGCCTTTGGTAGAAGGATCTGATGGTGTTTTGGATGTCTTCAGGATCTGTTGTTATGTCTCCTTTTTCATTTCTGATTTTGTTAATTAGGATGCTTTCCCTGTGCCCTCTAGTGAGTCTGGCTAAGGGTTTATCTATCTTGTTGATTTTCTCAAAGAACCAGCTCCTTGATTGGTTGATTCTTTGAATAGTTTTTCTTGTTTCCACTTGGTTGATTTCACCCCTGAGTTTGATTATTTCCTGCCGTCTACTCTTCTTGGGTGAATTTGCTTCCTTTTGTTCTAGTGCTTTTAGGTGTGTTGTCAAGCTGCTAATGTGTGCTCTTTCTAGTTTCCTTTTGGAGGCACTCAGAGCTATGAGTTTTCCTCTTAGAAATGCTTTCATTGCGTCCCATAAGTTTGGGTATGTTGTGGCTTCATTTTCATTGAACTCTAAAAAGTCCTTAATTTCTTTCTTTATTCCTTCCTTGACCAAGGTATCATTGAGAAGAGTGTTGTTCAGTTTCCACGTGAAGGTTGGCTTTCTATTATTTATTTTGTTATTGAAGATCAGCCTTAGTCCATGGTGATCTGATAGGATGCATGGGACAATTTCAATGTTTTTGTATCTGTTGAGTCCTGTTTTGTGCCCAATTACGTGGTCAATTTTGGAGAAGGTACCATGAGGTGCTGAGAAGAAGGTGTATCCTTTTGTTTTAGGGTAAAATGTTCTGTAGATATCTGCCAGATCCATTTGATCCATAACTTCTGTTAGTTTCACTGTGTCCCTGTTTAGTTTCTGTTTCCATGATCTGTCCATTGGTGAAAGTGGTGTGTTGAAGTCTCCCACTATTATTGTATGAGGTGCAATGTGTGCTTTGAGATTTACTAAAGTTTCTTTAATGAATGAGGCTGCCTTTGTATTTGGAGCATAGATATTCAGGATTGATAGTTCCTCTTGGAGGATTTTACCTTTGATGAGTATGAAGTGCCCCTCCCTGTCTTTTTTGATGACTTTGGGTTGGAAGTCAATCTTATCTGATATTAGAATGGCTACTCCAGCTTGTTTCTTCAGACCATTTGCTTGGAAAATTGTTTTCCAGCCTTTCATTCTGAGGTAGTGTCTATCTTTTTCTCTGAGATGAGTTTCTTGTAAGCAGCAAAATGTTGGGTCTTGTTTGTGTAGCCAGTTTGTTAGTCTATGTCTTTTTATCGGGGAGTTGAGTCCATTGATGTTAAGAGATATTAAGGAAAAGTAATTGTTGTTTCCTGTTATTTTTGTTGTTAAAGTTGGCATTCTGTTCTTGTGGCTGTCTTCTTTTAGGTTTGTTGAGGGATTACCTTCTTGTTGTTTCTAGGGTGTGGTTCCTGTCCTTGTATTGTTTTTTTTTCTGTTATTATCCTTTGAAGGGCTGGATTCATGGAGAGATAATGTGTGAATTTGGCTTTGTCGTGGAATACTTTGGTTTCTCCATCTATGTTAATTGAGAGTTTGGCTGGGTATAGTAGCTTGGGCTGGAATTTGTGTTCTTTTAGTGTCTGTATAACATCTGTCCAGGATCTTCTAGCTTTCATAGTCTCTGGTGAAAAATCTGGTGTAATTCTGATAGGCTTGCCTTTATATGTTACTTGGCCTTTTTCTCTTACTGCTTTTAGTATTCTATCTTTATTTAGTGCATTTGTTGTTCTGATTATTATGTGTCGGGAGGTATTTCTTTTCTGGTCCAGCCTATTTGGAGTTCTGTAGGCTTCTTGTATGTTCATGGGCATCTCTTTCTTTAGATTTGGGAAGTTTTCTTCTATAATTTTGTTGAAGATGTTTGCTGGTCCTTTGAGTTGAAAATCTTCATTCTCATCCACTCCTATTATCCGTAGGTTTGGTCTTCTCATTGTGTCCTGTATTTCCTGGATGTTTTGAGTTAGGATCTTTTTGCATTTTCCATTTTCCTTGATTGTTGAGCCCATGTTCTCTATGGAATCTTCTGCACCTGAGATTCTCTCTTCCATCTCTTGTATTCTGTTGCTGATGCTTGCATCTATGGTTCCAGATTTCTTTCCTAGGGTTTCTATCTCCAGTGTTGCCTCATTTTGTGTTTTCTTTATTGTGTCTACTTCCCTTTTTAGGTCTAGTATGGTTTTGTTCATTTCCATCATCTGATTGGATGTGTTTTCCTGTTTCTCTTTAAGGACTTCTACCAGTTTGGTTGTGTTTTCCTGTTTTTCTTTAAGGACTTGTAACTCTTTAGCCATGTTCTCCTGTAGTTCTTTAAAGTCCTTCTTGATGTCCTCTACCATCATCATGAGATATGCTTTTAAATCCAGGTCTAGTTTTTCAGGTGTGTTGGGGTGCCCTGGACTGGGCGAAGTGGGAGTGCTGGGTCCTGATGATGGTGAGTGGTCTTGGTTTCTGTTAGTAAGATTCTTACCTTTACCTCTCGCCATCTGGTAATCTCTGGAGTTGTTATAGTTGTCTCTGTTCAGAGGTTGTTCTTCTGGGGATTCTGAGTATCCTCTGTCAGCAGACCTGTACAGACTAAGTTCGGCGGAGTCCCGGAGCCAAGATGGCGCTCCCTGCAGGGCATGTCACTGTTCTCCGGCTGGGAGGGTGTCGGATGTCTGCGGCCCCAAAAGGGTGCTGCCTCAGCGGTTCTGTGGCTCCCGCCTGTCCCAGAAGCTGTCTGCCTCTGTGGTCCTCACTCTGACCTGTACAGACTAAGTTCAGCGGAGTCCCGGAGCCAAGATGGCGCTCCCTGCAGGGCAGGTTACTGTCCTCCGACTGGGAGGGTGCCGGATGTCTGCGGCCCCTAAAGGGTGCTGCCTCAGCAGCTCTGTGGCTCCCGCCTGTCCCAGAAGCCGTCTGCCCCCGTGGTCCCCACTTTGACCTGTAGAGACTAAGCTCGGCGGAGTCCCGGAGCCAAGATGGCGTTCCCTGCAGGGCAGGTCACTGTCCTCCAACTGGGAGGGTGCCGGATGTCTGCGGCCCCAAAAGGGTGCTGCCTCAGCGGCTCTGTGGCTCCCACCTGTCCCAGAAGCTGTCTGCCTCTGTGGTCCTCACTCTAACCTGTAGACTAAGTTCGGCGGAGTCCCGGAGCCAAGATGGCACTCTCTGCAGGGCAGGTCTCTGTCCTCCGGCTGGGAGGGTGCCGGAAGTCTGCGGCCCCAAAAGGGTGCTGCCTCAGCGGCTCTGTGGCTCCTGCCTGTCCCAGAAGCCGTCTGCCCTCGTGGTCCCCACTCTGACCTGTAGAGACTAAGCTCGGCGGAGTCCCGGAGCCAAGATGGCGCTCCCTGCAGGGCAGGTCACTGTCCTCCGACTGGGAGGGTGCCGGATGTCTGCGGCCCCAAAAGGGTGCTGCCTCAGCGGCTCTGTGGCTCCCGCCTGTCCCAGAAGCTGTCTGCCTCTGTGGTCCTCACTCTAACCTGTAGACTAAGTTCGGCGGAGTCCCGGAGCCAAGATGGTGCTCTCTGCAGGGCAGGTCTCTGTCCTCCGGCTGGGAGGGTTCCGGAAGTCTGCGGCCCCAAAAGGGTGCTGCCTCAGCGGCTCTGTGGCTCCCGCCTGTCCCAGAAGCCGTCTGCCCCCGTGGTCCCCACTCTGACCTGTAGAGACTAAGCTCGGTGGAGTCCCGGAGCCAAGATGGCGCTCCCTGCAGGGCAGGTCACTGTCCTCCGACTGGGAGGGTGCCGGATGTCTGCGGCCCCAAAAGGGTGCTGCCTCAGCGGCTCTGTGGCTCCCGCCTGTCCCAGAAGCTGTCTGCCTCTGTGGTCCTCACTCTAACCTGTAGACTAAGTTCGGCGGAGTCCCGGAGCCAAGATGGCGCTCTCTGCAGGGCAGGTCTCTGTCCTCTGGCCTGTATTCGAGTTTTGTAGGAACCGTCTCGAAGGTGACTAATGAAAAGTCAGACAGCCACATGTTCAATGCTATTTAGAGAGCTGATAGAGGGAACATAAATAACTCATCATTGGAGAAGGCTTTCTGTGAAATAGGAAAGTTGGTTTGGAATTGTAAATTGCTCACAACTGGAGCCAAGAAGCCATCTCCAGTTGACATCTGCTTGCAAAGGAACAATTAGTTTTCTCCAGTGGAGCCTCACTGGATGTATTAGCCACACACACAGCAGTAAATGGCCAACACAAGATGGACTCAATGGCATTTTTATAGATGTTTTGTCTCATATCACATTGTTTGGGAATTTTTTTTTACTTTTCAAAAATCTTTTATTAGATATTTTCTTTATATACACTTCAAATGCTATCCCGAAAGTTCCCTATATCCTCCCTCTGCCCCACTCCCCTACCCACCCACTCCTGCTTCTTGGCCCTAGCATTCCCCTGTACTGGGGGATATAAAGTTTGTAATACCAAGGGGACTCTCTTCTGTTTGGGGATTTTTGTCTTACTGGTTTTTGGCTTGTATAGTATGATTTCCCATTTTGTGTTTATGAATTTTATTTTTGTGTGTCTGTCTCTCTTGTATTTTCTTTCGTTTCTCTTGTGTTTTCTTTCGTTTCTTTCTCTTGTTCTTTCTAGTTTTATTATTTTTATTCAAATTGATACTCATTTTTTCTTTTAAATCCAAGTGAGAAAAAATTTTTTTTAACACCATTACATTTTTAGAGGAAAATTTTTTGGTCTCCTTTCCATGGCCATGCCCAACTTCCATTGCCATACTTGATCTTCAGCAAGAGATCTTTTTAAAGAACTTTTTAAATAGTGTAGTTAAGGGAACAGCTGTAACACATGGACTTCTGCCATATTCCCTCCTAGGGATTTTCCATCCTATAGTGTGGGCAGGGCTTTCCCTGTTGGTTTATTTCCTTCCTGGATGCTGACATTTGCCTTGGTTCCTGAGTGTCATCTGGCTCCGACTCTCTGTTATGCTTGTTGCGATCCATTGCAGTTTCATTTTGGTCCATCGACATTAAAGGGCATTCATCTGTCTGGCCCACTCTAACAAAACACCATAAATAGGTTGGCTTATGAAAAGCACAAACACGTTTTCTTTTAACTTTACAGTTCTAGTGGCTGGACAGTGCAAGAGAAGGTGATTACAGATGCTAACGTAGCGAGAACCTATTTCCTCAGTTCATCAATGATCACCATTTTACTCGATCTTCTCTTGGGAGGAGACAAGCCAGCTGTCTGAGGCTTCTGTAATCCTAGGAATGAGGGTGGATCCTTGAGGGCCTGGTCTTCTCACTAAGCTTTCCATTTTTGCTATCACCACCTTCAAGGTTAGGATGCCAACGTGTGAATTTGGGGGAGAATGTAAGTATTCAGTTCGTTGCAGTGATGTTTGCTGCCAACTTTGTATTCCTCCCAGTCTGTTTCTCTCTGGTAAGTAACCATGAACTGCATCTGTTACCTGGAGTCTGATAGAGGTTCATAAGCAGTACAGTAAAGTAAATAGCCCAGTGTTACCACCATGCATGTAAGTGTCCTCACATTTGTACACTGATTTTCATTTTCTGAATTATAAAACCCTGGTTCACTTTGTGATGACAGGTGAGTGCATTCAGAAGCTGTTGTAAGGCTCTGATATATAAATGTCCCACACCAAGGACCTCTGACAGGCTTTGTACTGAGCCATCAGTTCTCACAGTTTAGTTGCCTTGGGCACAGGGACAGTAATCATTGTCAACTGGAGTGTAAATGGTAAGTGTACAGATCCATCATTCCAACAAATGACAAAAAGTTAAGTACAGGAGAGTTTCGGGTTTTAGATTTGCTTTAGTTTTGGGAATACTTGCATAGTCATAATGAGATATGTTGGGGATGGGAACCGAATTTAAACACAACAGTTCATTTATATTTCAGATATATTTTATATAGATAGGCTGAAAGTAATTTGGGGTAATATTTTCAGTGTATTTGCGTTTTGACATCAATCAGGTGTGGAAATTTCCATCCATGACATGTAGATGCTTGAAAGCTTTTGAATTCTGGGAAAGTTTGTATTTAAGAAGCTTAATTGTCAATGCTTAGGATTGTCACTAGCCACTGCTTTGTAACAAAACTGAGGAAATCTCTGTCATGGATGCAGACTGTGAATGGTTACCTGGGTAACAAGATAGCCATGTATCCCTAATACTTTTAATTCTACCAGGATTATATACTTAAAGATCTATTATTGGAGAATGAATAATTTTGGTCCTGGATTATTCTGAGTCTTGAGTAGTTCTTTGAAATATAAACATCTAAATGCCAGGGTGGCACTAAATACATTCTTAGCAGTCATATTTACACTGATATTAACAATTTGCTAATAAACATAGGTAAGTGGAATTGACAAAGGTGAAGAGTGAACTTGGAGAGGGAAGAGGGGGCTAAAAATGAAAGGACTATGAGGTTCAAATAGATATTTCATTTAAAAATCATTTAAAGCAAAAAGAAAAAAAGCAAAACAAAAAACAAAAAAACCTAAAACAACAACAACAACAACAAAAAGCAACAGTTACGGGTTACTCTGACTTGGGTCCTGCAAGTCTGCTAGAGAATCAAGACCTAAGAAGGTAAATATTTTTCTTCTTCCAAGCCTCAAGGTTGAAATATTATTATCAATTTTATTATATATGTAAGGTTTATTTTTGCATTTCCCCTAGATTTGGTACTTGATAAACATATCCTACTGGAAATATCCTCTTTATCATAATGTATGTGGTTCGAGTTTGCTGAGTTCTCTAATTTGAAGGTTCTACTCAGTGCTCATTTTCTTTACAAACATTTCTAGGTTGAAGGCTCTGTGCATTAGCCTTTGAGACTGATTAACAGGCATTTGATGCTAAGTGCTCTTCCTGATTGCAGTCCCAAAGAAACAGAATTACAGTAATGGTCTTTAGAAGAAATCGCTATTTGGTTTGGTGAACATCTGCTCTGCAGGCACTTTGAGCATTCCTCTAAATCCTTTGAAGCAGTTTTTAGAAAAAACAAACATGTTGTACCACCATCCTTTTTAGGCTTCCAGGTAAGAAAGAAAAACTCAATTTTTATAGGATGCCTAAAATAAATTCAGACTGAGTATTCAGAGTTGTTTCAAAATGTAAAATAATAAAACAAAGATAAAATCTTCCAGAACAGCCTAGATATATGAAGATGTGAATGCTTGAACACACACGGAGCAGTGTTTCTCCTAGCAACGAGTGCTCTGTAACTTCCGCATACCTAGCTCTCCTCATGCTCTTTCCACTAGGACAGCATTTTACGTTATTTGGCTGAGTAACCATCTCGCTCTTGCGCTTGATTGGAGCTTTGGCAAGTAGACAATCGAGTTATCTATCTGCTTTCTGTGCCTACAATAAGTGAAATTTAGAGAAAATTTAAAATAAATTTCCAAGTCTTATAAACAAAATCACTTTCCCCCCCGACTTCTTTTTTTTTTAATTTTTTTTAAATATTTTTATTACATATTTTCCTCAATTACATTTCCAATACTATCTCAAAAGTCCCCCATAGCGCCCCCCACTTCCCTACCCACCCATTCCCATTCTTTTGGCCCTGGCATTCCCCTATATTGGGGCATATAAAGTTTGCAAGTCCAATGGGCCTCTCTTTCCATTGATGGCCGACTAGGCCATCTTTCGATACATATGCAGCTAGAGACAAGAGCTCCAGGGTTCTGGTTAGTACATCATGTTGTTCCAACAATAGGGTTGCAGATCCCTTTAGCTCCTTGGGTACTTTCTCTAGCTTCTCCATTGGGAGCCCTGTGATACATCCAATAGCTGACTGTGAACATCCACTCCTGTGTTTGCTAGGCCCCGGCATCGTCTCACAAGAGACAGCTATATTTGGGTCCTTTCAGCAAAATCTTGCTAGTGTATGCAATGGTGTCAGCGTTTAGAAGCTGATTATGGGAAGGATCCCTGGATACAGCAGTCTCTAAATGGTCCATCCTTTTATCACAGCTAGGAACTTTGTCTCTGTAACTCCTTCCCTGGGTGTTTTGTTCCCAATTCTAAGAAGGTGCACAGTGTCCACACTTTGGTCTTCATTCTTCTTGAGTTTCATGCGTTTATCAAATTGTATCTTATATCTTGGGTATCCTAAGTTTTGGGCTAATATCCACTTATCAATGAATACATATTGTGTGAGTTCTTTTGTGATTGTGTTACTTCACTCAAGATGATGCCCTCCAGGTCCATCCATTTGGCTAGGAATTTCATAAATTCATTCTTTTTAATAGCTGAGTAGTACTCCATTGTGTAAATGTACCATAATTTCTGTATCCATTCCTCTGTTGAGGGACATCTGGGTTCTTTCCAGCTTCTGGCTATTATAAATAGGGCTGCTATGAACATAGTGGAGCATGTGTCCTTTTTACCGGTTGGGACATCTTCTGGATATATGCCCAGGAGAGGTATTGCTGGATCCTCCGGTAGTACTATGTCCAATTTTCTGAGGAACCGCCAGACTGATTTCCAGAGTGGTTGTACAAGCTTGCAATCCCACCAACAATGGAGGAGTGTTCCTCTTTCTCCACATCCTCGCCAGCATCTGCTGTCACCTGAATTTTTGAACTTAGCCATTCTGACTGGTGTGAGGTGGAATCTCAGGGTTGTTTTGATTTGCATTTCCCTGATGATTAAGGATGTTGAACATTTTTTCAGGTGCTTCTCTGCCATTCGGTATTCCTCAGGTGAGAATTCTTTGTTCAGTTCTGAGCCCCATTTTTTAATGGGGTTATTTGACTTTCTGGAGTCCACCTTCTTGAGTTCTTTATATATATTGGATATTAGTCCCTTATCTGATTTAGGATAGGTGAAGATCCTTTCCCAGTCTGTTGGTGGTTTTTTTGTCTTATTGATGGTGTCTTTAGCCTTGCAGAAGCTTTGTAGTTTCATGAGGTCCCACTTGTCAATTCTCGATCTTACAGCACAAGCCATTACTGTTCTATTTAGGAATTTTTCCCCTGTGCCCATATCTTCAAGGCTTTTCCCCACTTTCTCCTCTATAAGTTTCAGTGTCTCTGGTTTTATGTGAAGTTCCTTGATCCACTTAGACTTGACCTTAGTACAAGGAGATAGGAATGGATCGATTCGCATTCTTCTACATGTTAACAACCAGTTGTGCCAGCACCATTTGTTGAAAATGCTGTCTTTCTTCCACTGGATGTTTTTAGCTCCCTTGTCGAAGATCAAGTGACCATAGGTGTGTGGGTTCATTTCTGGGTCTTCAATTCTATTCCATTGGTCTATTTGTCTGTCACTATACCAGTACCATGCAGTTTTTATCACAATTGCTCTGTAGTAGAGCTTTAGGTCCAGCATGGTGATTCCACCAGAGGTTCTTTTATCCTTGAGA
This sequence comes from Mus caroli, assembly GCF_978045245.1. Lineage (NCBI taxonomy): Eukaryota > Metazoa > Chordata > Mammalia > Rodentia > Muridae > Mus > Mus caroli. Next base: position 38,006,716 of record NW_028227266.1, on the reverse strand, counting down.
AGAGTTTTTGCTATCCTAGGTTTTTTGTTATTCCAGATGAATTTGCAGATTGCACTTTCTAATTCGTTGAAGAATTGAGTTGGAATTTTGATGGGGATTGCATTGAATCTGTAGATTGCTTTTGGCAAGATAGCCATTTTTACAATGTTGATCCTGCCAATCCATGAGCATGGGAGATCTTTCCATCTTCTGAGATCTTCTAGAATTTCTTTCTTCAGAGACTTGAAGTTTTTATTATACAGATCTTTCACTTCCTTAGTTAGAGTCACGCCAAGATATTTTATATTATTTGTGACTATTGAGAAGGGTGTTGTTTCCCTAATTTCTTTCTCAGCCTGTTTATTCTTTGTGTAGAGAAAGGCCATTGATTTGTTTGAGTTAATTTTATATCCAGCTACTTCACCGAAGCTGTTTATCAGGCTTAGGAGTTCTCTGGTGGAATTTTTAGGGTCACTTATATATACTATCATATCATCTGCAAAAAGTGATATTTTGACTTCATCTTTTCCAATTTGTATCCCTTTGATCTCCTTTTGTTGTCGAATTGCTCTGGCTAGGACTTCAAGTACAATGTTGAATAGGTATGGAGAAAGTGGACAGCCTTGTCTAGTCCCTGATTTTAGAGGGATTGCTTCAAGCTTCTGACCATTTACTTTGATGTTGGCTACTGGTTTGCTGTAGATTGCTTTTATCATGTTTAGGTATGGGCCTTGAATTCCTGATCTTTCCAAGACTTTTATCATGAATGGGTGTTGGATCTTGTCAAATGCTTTTTCCGCATCTAAGGAGATGACCATGTGGTTTTTGTCTTTGAGTTTGTTTATATACTGGATTACGTTGATGGATTTCCGTATATTGAACCATCCCTGCATCCCTGGGATGAAACCTACTTGGTCAGGATGGATGATTGTTTTGATGTGTTCTTGGATTCGGTTAGCAAGAACTTTATTGAGGATTTTTGCATCAATATTCATAAGGGATATTGGTCTGAAGTTTTCTATCTTTGTTGGGTCTTTTTGTGGTTTAGGTATCAGAGTAATTGTGGCTTCATAGAATGAGTTGGGTAGAGTACCTTCTGTTTCTATTTTGTGGAATAGTTTGTGAAGAACTGGGATTAGATCTTCTTTGAAGGTCTGATAGAACTCTGCACTAAACCCATCTGGTCCTGGGCTTTTTTTAGTTGGGAGACTATTAATGACTGCTTCTATTTCTTTGGGGGATATAGGGCTGTTTAGATCATTAACCTGATCTTGATTCAACTTTGGTACCTGGTATCTGTCTAGGAACTTCTCCATTTCATCCAGGTTCTCCAGTTTTGTTGAGTATAGCCTTTGGTAGAAGGATCTGATGGTGTTTTGGATGTCTTCAGGATCTGTTGTTATGTCTCCTTTTTCATTTCTGATTTTGTTAATTAGGATGCTTTCCCTGTGCCCTCTAGTGAGTCTGGCTAAGGGTTTATCTATCTTGTTGATTTTCTCAAAGAACCAGCTCCTTGATTGGTTGATTCTTTGAATAGTTTTTCTTGTTTCCACTTGGTTGATTTCACCCCTGAGTTTGATTATTTCCTGCCGTTTACTCCTCTTGGGTGAATTTGCTTCCTTTTGTTCTAGTGCTTTTAGGTGTGTTGTCAAGCTGCTAATGTGTGCTCTCTCTAGTTTCCTTTTGGAGGCACTCAGAGCTATGAGTTTTCCTCTTAGAAATGCTTTCATTGCGTCCCATAAGTTTGGGTATGTTGTGGCTTCATTTTCATTGAACTCTAAAAAGTCCTTAATTTCTTTCTTTATTCCTTCCTTGACCAAGGTATCATTGAGAAGAGTGTTGTTCAGTTTCCACGTGAAGGTTGGCTTTCTATTATTTATTTTGTTATTGAAGATCAGCCTTAGTCCATGGTGATCTGATAGGATGCATGGGACAATTTCAATATTTTTATATCTGTTGAGGCCTGCTTTGTGACCAATTATGTGGTCAATTTTGGAGAAGGTACCATGAGGTGCTGAGAAGAAGGTATATCCTTTTGTTTTAGGATAGAATGTTCTGTAGATATCTGCCAGATCCATTTGATTCATAATTTCTCTTAGTTTCACTGTGTTCCTGTTTAGTTTCTGTTTCCATGATCTGTCCATTGGTGAAAGTGGTGTGTTGAAGTCTCCCACTATTATTGTATGAGGTGCAATGTGTGCTTTGAGCTTTACTAAAGTTTCTTTAATGAATGTGGCTGCCTTTGTATTTGGAGCATAGATATTCAGGATTGATAGTTCCTCTTGGAGGATTTTACCTTTGATGAGTATGAAGTGTCCCTCCCTGTCTTTTTTAATGACTTTGGGTTGGAAGTCAATCTTATGAGATATTAGAATGGCTACTCCAGCTTGTTTCTTCATGCCATTTGCTTGGAAAATTGTTTTCCAGCCTTTCATTCTGAGGTAGTGTCTATCCTTTTCTCTGAGATGAGTTTCCTGTAAGCAGCAAAATGTTGGGTCTTGTTTGTGTAGCCAGTTTGTTAGTCTATTTCTTTTTATCGGGGAGTTGAGTCCATTGATATTAAGAGATATTAAGGAAAAGTAATTGTTGTTTCCTGTTATTTTTGTTGTTAAAGTTGGCATTTTGTTCTTGTGGCTGTCTTCTTTTAGGTTTGTTGAGGGATTACCTTCTTGTTGTTTCTAGGGCGTGGTTCCTGTCCTTGTATTGGTTTTTTTCTGTTATTATCCTTTGAAGGGCTGGATTCGTGGAGAGATAATGTGTGAATTTGGTTTTGTCGTGGAATACTTTGGTTTCTCCATCTATGTTAATTGAGAGTTTGGCTGGGTATAGTAGCCTGGGCTGGAATTTGTGTTCTTTTAGTGTCTGTATAACATCCGTCCAGGATCTTCTGGCTTTCATAGTCTCTGGTGAAAAATCTGGTGTAATTCTGATAGGCTTGCCTTTATATGTTACTTGGCCTTTTTCTCTTACTGCTTTTAGTATTCTATCTTTATTTAGAGCATTTGTTGCTCTGATTATTATGTGTCGGGGGGTATTTCTTTTCTGGTCCAGTCTATTTGGAGTTCTGTAGGCTTCTTGTATGTTCATGGGCATCTCTTTCTTTAGATTTGGGAAGTTTTCTTCTATAATTTTGTTGAAGATGTTTGCTGGTCCTTTGAGTTGAAAATCTTCATTCTCATCCACTCCTATTATCCGTAGGTTTGGTCTTCTCATTGTGTCCTGTATTTCTTGGATGTTTTGAGTTAGGATCTTTTTGCATTTTCCATTTTCCTTGATTGTTGTGCCGATGTTCTCTATGGAATCTTCTGCACCTGAGATTCTCTCTTCCATCTCTTGTATTCTGTTGCTGATGCTCGTATCTATGGTTCCAGATTTCTTTCCTAGGGTTTCTATCTCCAGTGTTGCCTCATTTTGGGTTTTCTTTATTGTGTCTACTTCCCTTTTTAGGTCTAGTATGGTTTTGTTCATTTCCATCATCTGTTTGGATGTGTTTTCCTGTTTTTCTGTAAGGACTTCTACCTGTTTGATTATGTTATCGTGTTTTTCTTTAAGGATTTGTAACTCTTTAGCAGTGTTCTCCTGCAATTCTTTAAGGGATTTTTGTGCTTCCTCTTTATTGTCTTCTGCCTGTTTAGCAGTGTTCTCCTGCATTTCTTTAAGTGTGTTATTAAAGTCCTTCTTGAAGTCCTCTATCATCATCAGGAGATATGCTTTTAAATCCGTGTCTAGCTTTTCCGGTGTGTTGGGGTGCCCTGGACTGGGCGAAGTGGGGGTGCTGGGTTCTGATGATGGTGAGTGGTCTTGGTTTCTGTTAGTAAGATTATTAAGTTTACCTTTCGCCATCTGGTAATCTCTGGGGTTAGTTGTTATCGTTGTCACTGTTTAAAGATTGGAGCAGAAGCTGTGTTCCACTCACCAGCAGTCTCTAAATCCTGCGGCGGGGGTCGTGGGTAGCTGATGGTACCCTGGTGCTGGTCCAGCCGGAAGAGGCCTGTGGTCCTACTCAGGCCGTTTTTCTGCTTCCCTAACTAATGCAGTCTCTGGTCCCAGCTGCCCCGGTGCTTTTCTGACCGGAAGAGGGTTGTGGCCCTATGTAGGCGGGATTTCTCTCTCCCCAACCAGAGCAGTCTCAGGTCCCGCGTGATTGGACTGGAGCAGAAGCTGTGTTCCACTCACCAGCAGTCCCAAAATCCTGCGGCGGGGGTCGTGGGTAGCTGGCGGGTGTCAGGCAACCCTGCGCTCCCGCTACCCCGGCGCTGATCCGGCCGGATGAGGCCTGTGGCCCTACTCAGGCCGGTTTCTGCTTCCCTAACTAATGCAGTCTCAGGTCCTGCGCAATTGGATTGGAGCAGAAGCTGTGTTCCACTCACCAGCAGTCCCAAAATCCTGCGGCGGGGGTCGTGGGTAGCTGGCGGGTGTCAGGCAACCCTGCGCTCCCGCTACCCCGGCGCTGATCCGGCCGGATGAGGCCTGTGGTCCTACTCAGGCCGGTTTCTGCTTCCCTAACTAATGCAGTCTCAGGTCCCGCGCAATTGGATTGGAGCAGAAGCTGTGCTCCACTCACCAGAAGTCTTAATTTTTTATTACATAGTTTCCTCAATTATATTTCCAATGCTATCCCAAAAGTCCCCCATATCCTACCCCCCACTTCCCTACCCACCCATTCCCATTTTTTGGCCCTGGCGTTCCCTTGTACTGGGGCATATAAAGTTTGCAAGTCCAATGGGCCTCTTTTTCTAGTGATGGCTGACTAGGCCATCTTTTGATACATATGCAGCTAGAGTCAAGAACTCTGGGGTACTGGTTAGTTCATAATGTTGTTCCACCTATAGGGTTGCAGATCTCTTTAGCTCCTTGGGTACTTTCTCTAGCTCCTCCATTGGGAGCCCTGTGATCCCTCCAATAGCTGACTGTGAGCATCCACTTCTGTATTTGCTAGGCCCCGGCGTAGTCTCACAAGAGACAGCTATATCTGGGTCCTTTCAGCAAATTCTTGCTAGTGTATGCAATGGTGTCAGCGTTTGGAAGCTGATTATGGGGTGGATTCCTGGATATGACAGTCTCTAGATGGTCCATCCTTTCTTCACAGATCCAAACTTTGTCTCCGTAACTTCTTCCATGGGTGTTTTGTTCCCAATTCTAAGGAGGGGCATAGTGTCCACACTTCAGTCTTCATTCTTCTTGAGTTTCATGTGTTTAGCATCCCCCCGATTTCTATAAAGCTTCTGTGTTAAGATATGTGATCACTTCCGCAGATATAATGATTAATTAAGAAAGATGCTCATTTACTACTATGAACAGATTAACCATTAATGGTAACCTTGATCATTTTTTTTCCTTTGAGATGCCTGTTGTATTTCCATCTGCTGAAAATCTAGACTCCTTGGGAAATTTGCAAGTATTCGCAAGTTTATGTTCCAAACCCTGTAGAACCTTTCTTCAACAAAGTAAAAATGATCATAAATGCCATTTTCCATATTTTCTTCTTTCATTGGTTATAATAGATGCTATATCACACAGTTTTGCATATGCAAAGACGTAAGATTAATGTACTACAATACTAGTGAATCACAAATTCAAACAAGTGATCACAACACAACACAAATGGAATAAATTCAAGTGTGTATGGAGATGCAGCAACAAGAGGGTAAATAATAACACAGTGTCTCATTAAGCCTAATGTTGATCAGTTCTATTACATAGATAAGGAAACTGGTTTCTGGAGGAGAAGGTGACTTAATCAGTGTCAAGCAATGAGGTAATGTTACACCTAGACAAAATCAGGTTTCTTGGAGCCATCCAGAGCTTTCTCTAAAACCAGTAATTCCTCTTTATCCACAGGGATTTTTTTTTGTGTGTGTGTGTTTGTGCATGTTTGCATGCATGTGGGTACATGTGTGTACAGATTTGTGTGCATGTGTGTGCCTGTATATAAGGCCTAAAGTTAAGCATGATGTTTTTCTCAATTACTCTCTATTTTATTTATTGAGATTAGGGTCTTCTGGGTGTGGAGCTCACACTGACTCTGGTAGCCTAGCTAACCAGCCTGCCATGGGTATCCCCAATCTCTTTCTACCCAATGCTGGATATAAGCAGGCCACCATGCCTTTCCAACTTAAAGAAAAGGATTTATCTATTTTCATTTTGTATATATGAGTATTTGACTGCCTGTATGTCTATGTAGCATATATATGGTGTCTATGGAGACCAGGAGAGGGCTTTGGTTTCTCTGGAACTGGAGTTATACAGGTGTGAGTGGCCATGAGGGTACTGGGATCTGAACCTGAATCCCCCTAAAGTACTGCAGAGCTTCCTTTCTAGCCTTGCAATCCAACATATATGTGGGGATTGGAACCTGAACTTCAGTGCTCTTGTTTGCACAGCAAATGCTTGATCTTTGAAGTCTCCACAGCTCTTTATCTTCAGTTTTGACTAGAGTGGTTTAGTTACCCATGGCCAGTAGTGATTTGGTATATTGAATGGAAAATTATCGAAATAAATAATTCAACAACTTCACACATTATTTGTATTGTCAGGATGAAATATTACACCACTCTGCCTAGTGTTCTTAGGCTATATCCTCTTACAGTTTTTATCCAGATTGTGTATGGTACCTATTTGCATATTGCTTATCAGATCCACAGTTGTGATATCCCCAGCACTTATGTGTAAGTGATTCTAAATTACTTTATAACAGTCCCAAAGTAAAAGGGCCATGATGCTGCAAATTAGAGATACTGAAGAGGATCTTAATACCATTTCCTTCAAATAAAAAAAAACGTGAAAATTCTTGACTTAATAAGGAATGTAGAAAGAAATCGTATGTAGACGTTGCTAGAATCTATGGTGAGGTATTGTCAATCTTTTTGCCATGAGTCTTAGGGTTTTATTGCTGTGAAGGGTCAACATGACCAAGGTAACTTTTATAAAGGAAAACATTTCATTGGGGCTGACTTACAGTTTCAGAGATTCAGTCCATTATCATCATAGTGGGAATCATGGCAGCATCCAGACAGACATGGTACTGGAAGAGCCAAGAGTTCTGTATCTTGATCCAAGGGCATCCAGGAGAAGAATATCTTCTGCAGGCAGCCAGCAGGAGGGCTTGGATCACACTGGCCAGACTTGAGCACATATAGGAGACCCCCAAAGCCCCGCCTCCACAGTGACACACCTCTAACAGGGCTACACCTCTTCCAATAAGGCCACACCTAATAGTGCCACTTCCATATGCTTGGGCACTTACCATAGCTTCAGGAATCTACTGATGGTTTTCAAGCATACCCCCAAAGATGTGAGGTTACATATTCTCAACCCTCATTCCTCTCATTGTGTACAGAGTCATTGTTGTTGGTTGAGCTGGTTAGTTTTTGACACTAACTAGCAACATCTTATAAGAGGAGACTAAATTGAAGAATACCCTCTATCAGAATGGCCTGTGGGCAAGTCTTTGATACATTTTCTTAATCAATGATTGATGTGAGAGAGCCTGGTCCCTATGGTAGTGTTACCCAAGACAGGTGGTCCTGAGTTGTATAACAGTGGCTGAACAAGTGATTGGAAGCAAGCCAATAAGTAACATTTCTCCATGGTTCCTGCTTATAGTTCTGCTTGGGTGTCTGACTCTGCTTAAAGATGGACTGTAATGTAGAAGTGTAAGCCAAACAAACCCTTTCCTCCCTGGAGTTGTTTTTGGTCAGTGTTTTATCAAGCAACAGAAAAGCAAACTAGGACATTGATCTCACTCATATAATTATCAATTCTATATTTTCCAGTGAATTTGAAACCAAAAAGTATTCTTCAGCAAAAAATTAAAACCTGATGTGTTTGGGCAAAAGGGGATAAATGTTTATAAATACATATTTTCCATTGTGCAGTTATTTTATAAAAACTTTGTTAGTTTTTCACTTAGAAAAAAAGTTGGTAGCGGAAGAAAAGCAAGTCTCATTTGAAACAGCTAAACATTAAGTGAGAGGAATTTGGAAATTTTAAGGAAGGATAAGACAACTGGTTTGAGAAGGGTGGTCATGAGTGAAATCAGCAGGAGAGGATTTCTGTTCTGGCAGGAAAAGAACCACATCCCAGGAACTTGGCAGGAAGATGCTTCAATACTAGAAACTTCTGGAAATGACTGTCCTACAGCTGCCAGCAGGCATGCCTTAGCCAGCTGGCTTCTACCTTCTCTTCCTGCTCATTGTGGGTAATGACGTTCCTAGAGCTGCATTGTTTTGTTTTATTTCTTTTTCAAATCCAAATCTCAATGTAGCTTCAGATTTTGTCTTAAGAAACAAAATGTTTTCACACTGAGTGTAAAATAAATAAATAAATAAAAGAAAAAAAAGAAACAAAATGTTATTGAATAGAATTCCCCAGAAAGTAAAGTTGAATAATTAAATGCTTTGGAGAAGGCCTTTAAAATATAGAATGTAAATATTGCCTCCAAAGCACAACATAGACAGTTAAGTAATGAGAGGAGAAGGTGCTAGGCCAGTTAGGAGGAAGGCGATCCTGAAATATTTGCAGGAGAAATAAGAGACACTGGGAGAAATAACAAATTGACCAATTACATTGGTTGTACCAAGGATCTCTTCTATTTGCTTTTGGTATTCTCCCCTCCCCCTCTCCCCTTCCCCCCTCCCCCTCCCCCCTCCCCCTCTCCCCTTCTCCCCTCCCCCTCCCCTCCCCTCCTCCCCCTTTCCCTCCCCTCCCCTACCCCCTCCCCTTCCCTTCCTTTCCCATCCCCTCCCCTTCCCCTCCCTCTCCCTCCTTTCCTCTCTCTCTCTCTCTCTCTCTCTCTCTCTCTCTCTCTCTCTCTGTATATGGGCGTGTTTGTGCATGCACACGTGTGTAAAGAAACCGCAAGGACATCCCAGAGGAAAGGTATTGAAGGGGACAAGAAAAGGCAGACTGGGATGGAATAAAGGACTTCCTTGGTAGGTTGTCATGGAGGATATTAGTTTTAGATAGCAGTTAGGCTAAACTCCTATATGCTTCTCTTTGCCCATGTAAACACATCAACATTTTGAATCAAAACGATTTACTGATTTTATATTCATTTACGTGAATCGTAAGATTAGCCCGGCAGTTGTTTAGTGGAGCAAAAGTAAAGAAGGAGGAGGAATTGGGAGGGAAGCTAGGTCTGTAGGGAGTTTTCACATTTGGGTAGGAAAAATTATACACACACACACACACACACACACACACACACACGTAAAACTTGTTCATGACAAAGAATGTGACATCCTCTTTGGAAATGTTGTAACCCCTAGTTCCTATGAAGAAAGACATACTTAACAATATAATTTTCTAAATGTTATATCATGGCTAAAAAATAGTTTGACTGTTTTGTAATGAATGCTTATTTATACTGATGTTCAAACAGAATTGACAAAGTTCTTCCATGGTTGTCTCTGGAGGTTCCTTTTTTCCTTCATAAAACATGAGTGTCCTGAAGCGTGGTTATAACACAGGCTTGGGCTCCAGGCCTCAGGTACTTCCCTCTAGTGTTCTCTCCTCCTGTAAGGTCCAGCCAATGTTCTCATTATTCAAGACACATTTTTCTTTCTTTCTTTCTTTCTTTCTTTCTTTCTTTCTTTCTTTCTTTCTTTCTTTCTTTCTTTCTTTCTTTCTTTCTTTCTTTCTTTCTTTCTTTCTTTCTTCCTTCCTTCCTTCCTTCCTTCCTTCCTTCCTTCCTTCCTTCCTTCCTTCCTTCCTTCCTTCCTTCCTTTCTTTCTTTCTTTCTTTCTTTCTTTCTTTCTTTCTTTCTTTCTTTCTTTCTATCAGAAAGTGCGTTTAATTAACTGACAAGAGAGAGATGGTCCAAGCATGGCAGGCAGAGTGAGAATTAGAAGCGAGGGGCTCCATAATCATCTGGCATCCGCTCGATGCTGTATCTGTGGTTAGAAATGTACATGATAGGGACGCCAGGGATCTTCTGGATTCTTCGTTTGAGGTGACGTCAACTGTGGCCACAATGTAACACTTGTGCTGAGTTATTCTCTGTACCAAGCAGTCGTCAGCGTAGGTTCCTTTGTGTGTGCATGGCAATCGGTCAAACCGTGGATCCTTTGCGATTCTTAGTGCCACACGATACTTCTGTTCCAATTTCTCAATTTCAGCCATTACACAATCAGTTATACAAGGGATACACTTGGCATACAGACAGTCCATCATTGACTACACTAAGTCCAGTTTGGCCTTAATGGAAAAGTTGATGAAGTTGGTACCGACAAGGATGTGGTAAGGTGGACCCAGCTGTGTATTATACTGGAAGAACAAGCAGGAAAGATGCTGCGGGACTTCTTTTTCCTTCAGCGCGCTGGGATCTTTCTTCTTAGGCGTCAGCCTATCCTTTTCTTTAAGTCGTTCGTCTCTCAGACTGAGCATTCGCTTCATAGTCGCACATTTCCTTGTTTTCTTTTGCTTCCCCATGTTTACGCCACACCACATTTGTGTTTCTTAATATTTGCTTTCATAAACAATTGCCCCATCTTTCATTCACCAAGACCATCTGTATTTTTATTGTGTTACAGTAACATGCTTTATATATATGTGGTGTCTGTTTTAAAGTTGTTGCTAACATCCCCTCCCTGAATCAATTCTCTGCTGGTGTTTCTGTCATTGCCATGTTTTGCATGTACTTGGTAAGCCTGCATGCATTGTCATGTATATTGTATGTTGGAAAATAAGTTGGAGTCTCTGGCTTCTGCAAGCAGCCCTGCAGAGCGCTCATTTTCATTTCATTGTGTGTTGTCTTCATTATGTGTGCTGTTAGGCATACTGTGCCGTTGTTCCAGCCTTATTTATTAAAGCATCCATTCAGCTTGTAGATTTGAAACAGCATATTTATCAGAGTCACACAGTGAAAATGTTCAGTTTTTCTGTAAAGATTCACTTTGTAAGCCCGTGTGATGAGCTTTGTTCAGATATAGGCAACCTAGAGAGAAGAAAACAGAAAACAGTTTTAAAACTACCATTCTTATGGAATTTGCAGTCTGGGTCAACCCATGAATTTGTTTTGAGCTAATCTCTGAAAAGTCATCCCTACCTCTCCCTTCCCCCATTCTTATTACCCCCAATCCCCTCTAGTAAAACAGGAAGAAAAAAGAAGCTACGTGAATGCACACATCTTTATCACCTGCCCCCCCCAATTTATGTTTCCAAATTTTCCTTCCTATCATATTATGTGTCTCCTCTTTGTATAATTTGTTGTGAGTTTTATGCTCAAGTTGCCAATACCCAAAGACCACTGTAGAACAAATTGTGATGTAAAACGCACAAGGGTCTTTATTATCAGCTGGAAAGCAAGGTCTCTCAGACTCTCAAATTTGCCCCAGGTCAGAATGAGAGCCCCGAGTCTAGGGATGCAGGGTTTTTATTGTAGTTACAGCAAACTTGGGGAATTTCCACATTAGTTAGTAAGTTAATGTTTTAAGAACTGCATTTCTGGTGTAATCTGCAGGAACCAAACATGACGACAGAACCACCTGACAAATAGTCAGATTATTCTCTTCTGGATGTCTTAGGTTATCTCTATATACCTTGGTCCTGCTATTGTAGCTTGGCTGTTGCTAATGGTGGGAGTGGGGGTATTATAGGATGTTTGCTCAAGTGTGATTTTCTTCCTGGCATTGGAGTTTAGTCCCAGGTCTTACACAAAATGGAGTTTCTTCAAAAATAGGGTTGGTTGGGATGTAGCATGAGTAGAAGTTTCTGGAAAGAGTCATACCTATGGTGAATGTTCTGCAGGCTCACTGGAAGTTGATGATTGTGGGGAGGTAGAATGTCGCAGGACCAGAGCCAAAATTAGGTTATATTCTGTACTAGTTACTTTTCTCTTGCTTTGATAAAATAGCATGACCAAAAGCAACTGGGAGAGAGAGGGTTTAGTTAGGTGGATCATCAAGGAGCCTGGAGTCCATGAAGGAAGGAAGGACATGGGGGGCAGTGGGAGTAGGAAGCATGCTAATCCTATTTCTTTCATCCATGTAGAGCAGTAGTTTTCAACTTTCCTAATGCTGTGACCCTTTAATACAGTTCCTCACATTGTTGTGACCCTCAACCACAAACTGATTTGTTGCTACTTCATTATTGTAATGTTGCTACTGTTACAAGTTATGTAATATAAACACCTGATATGCAGGATATCTGATACACAATCCCCATGAGAGGGTTGTTTGAACCCTAAAGGGGTTGAGACTTATGGATGGAGAACTGCTAACATAAAGGAAGCAGAGAGAGTGACGGGGAAGTCAGGTGAAACTATAAACCCCCAAAGTCTGCCTTCAATGACATACTTCCTCCAGCACGCATGTGCCTTCCAAAGACTTAATGTCCCTAAACAGCACTACCAACTGGGAACAAAGTGCTTAAATACCCAGGCCTGTGGGGGAACATTCATTTCTCACTCAAGTTGCACAGTTTACATTTTGTCCCCTGAGCAGCCATTTTATCATCCATGTCTGCTTCAGATTCAGCATCTTTCTGATTATTAGGTAAAACTTTTGAGATGTATTTTCTTAGAAGACCCCTTTATCCATGAAGTGGTCAACTTCAAAACTAGAAATGCTTCTAGATAGCATATAAAATCTAAGGTAATTTCCACTTTGCTGCCTGGCATCTCCACTGAAATATTTGTAAATGTATTGATTCCCAACTGTCTTTTTCTTTCCCCTGTGATTAAAAGCTTGTGTAGTCACCTCCATACTGGAAGATGTCCTTAAGGCAGTCGGAATCTGTGTTTCTAGGCTGTAGTCACTCAGAATGAGCTCTTACTTCTTTCTTTGGAGTAAGAACCGTTTTTATCCTCAACGCTACTTAAAGGTTCATATAGATTCATTGTTGCATGCACACATTATCTTCGCGTGTCTGTTTTTTCTTCTACCACGTTCTTCATGGAGTTTTCTGTCACATAGAAGTTTAAATTTTAAAAATTAAATTCTTCAGCCTTCGATTATTCTTTCTGACAACATTGGAGCTTAGATATTAGGAAACTATTCTGCTGTACAGGTTGTGAAAAGAAGCACAAGAACTTAAACTTGAAGCCCCAACCTTTTACCTATGTTAGTGAACCTTACAAAATTAGGGCAGCCATCTGAGTCCAGGAAGAGGTGGGTCCATCAGTGTGACAAGTCAGTTGGGTTTGATGGTGCCAGTTATACTTGCAGGGGTGGATGGACCAGGGTTTGGTCCTCAGGAATGGAAGGCAAAATTTTGCATTTGGGTGAGGATTAAGATCAACTTCAAAGGTTCCCAAGACCAAGAAGTACTATGCTCCAGGAGAACTGTGAACTGGTGAAAAAAAAATCCACGTGACATATATAATCTCAGCTATAGGTCAAGGGGAACAATCTATTTGGTAATTAGTAGCCTTCCTACAATTCTTTTCTTTGAAGAATTAAGAGCAATGAACGTCAATTTGAAGGAAACCTAGACCTATACAGAGGCAACTGGCAAGGGTGTCTGCGAATCCTGAGTAGAAGAAGACACTGTCAACATGGGACAGAAAGAACTCTCTAGACACATAGGAAAACTGTAGCCTGGTTGTGAAATGAAGACACCAGCCTGAGCACATAAGGTGTGATAAACAAGAGTAGCAGATAGCAGTTGAGATGGACCTACAGACACTTCATTATTCAAATATTAGAGGTTAAGAGTTCTTGCTGCTTTTCCAGAGGACGAGGGTCTGGTTCTCAGCTCCCATATTGGATGGCTCACAGCTGCCTGTCAATTCAGTCACAGGAGATCAAACCCTCTTCTGGCCTCCATGGATACTGTGGTGCACAGTGGTGACTCCTCTCATCCAGACAGAAATGCACACGTTTTTAAAAAACTTAAAATACCTAGATTATTAGATTCTGATACGATTATATGCCATGGAGGTGCTAGCAATTAGGGTTTCTCCAGGAAATTTCATGCAGGAATAATGATGGGCCACCCACAGGTATCCTGAGACCAGAAGAAAAGACTATCTATATGGGAGACCGTGTACACAAGTGTGTGTGTGTGTGTGTGTTTATGTGTGTGTGTATGTGTATGTATGTCTGTGTTTCTGTGGTGAGTTTGCATGGGAACACTAGAGGTCAATCTTGGATGTTTTTCCTCAGAAATGACATCCAACTTGGTTTTTTGAGACAGGGTCTCTCACTGGGCTGCTGCCAGCCAAGGAGTCTAGGCTGGCTGGCTAGTGAGACCCAGGGACTTGCCTGTCTCCACCTCCCTGTTGCTATGATTGGAAGTATGCACAGATGTGTTGAATTTTTATGTGGGTCTGGGGGATTGAACTGGGCTTCTCATGTGGGCACATTACGCATATCAATGCTGAGCTATCTCCTCAGACCTATGTTGGTGTTAGTTTCATCTCTTTTAATACATTTTGACACCACCATGGTAAACGGCACTGGGCAAGGGTAGATTGTTTCTTTTTGCAGTTTTGGTCAAAATTGTAAGTAAATTCATCTTTTCCATGTTTGTATTTATTGTGTCATTTTCTTTTAATGGTGGTGGGGACTGGCGTCCAGAGCCAGGCATTATGACTGAGGTCTACGTTAGCATATGTTAATTCATTTTAAAAAATGAAGGAGCAGTGAACATGCTAAAGCAGGAATGGGGAAAGACCATGAGGACTCAACCCTGAACAAAAACTTCAGGCAACTCAGGAATGCCAAGAGTGAAGCACACACCACTCGGTTATCCAGTACCAAATGGTCAGGCCTGAAAATGTAAATAAGAAATAGCATCATACAGACTTTGCTGGTTATATTTAGGAATATATACACCTATACATATACGCATGTAACAACAACTAATAAAAAGAAAGAGAGAGAGAGAGGGTTTGAATTTGAAAGAGAGCAAAGAGGGGCACCAGGAAAGAGAAGAGGGAAGCAAGGGAAGCGATCCTATCTTAATCTAAAAAAAATAGAAAAGTACTTACAAAACAAAAAGGCATTAAAATGAGGAAAGAGCTGTAGAGCACAATGAGAAATAGTCAAGCAAATTTGGAAAAGACATTTACGAGACTTCCAAAGAACATAAGTATGTTAAAATTTGCAAATTTAATGTAATGGGTTATTTAAATGAGAGGTGTTATGCAGCCTGAATAGATGAATGAATTACAAGACAGGAGGGAATCAGGCCCAATATACACAAAGGAAAGGAACTTGATGTGCCAGGGTGGGTTGTTATGGGAGGGGAGCTCTACCTTCTTAGAAAAGAAGGGGAGTGGGGAAGGGAGGAGTTGATATGTGTGTGTGTGTGTGTGTGGGGGGACTGGGAGGAGAAGGAGCTGGGGTTGGGATGTAAGGTGAATCAATCAATGAATGAATGGGGAAAATAAAAAAAGCATAAGTCATAAACCAAAACAACCTGAAACTGAAGGGCGCAATGACAGTGATTCGCAGATTCAGAAATTCTGGTGAATCCCAAGTAGAATAAACAAAAAGAAACCACCATCTCACAGGTAGATGCAGAGCAGCTATGACACAGTGGTGTAGCTTGAGCAAGAGGACACATTACACATGACAGAGTAGAGGCTACATTACCTATCTCACAGCGCAGTAGGGGCCAGAAGAGGAGAGAAGATACTGCCCTCCTCTAAGTTCACAGCTAGAAAACTCTAGAAAAAATGGAAATATTTCCAAAGGAATGAAATTGTGGTTATTTTATTTATTTATTTATTTATTTATTTACCACAGGGTCCCATTAAAGAAACTAACAACAACCAGTTTAAACCAAGGGCTTAAAAATGACTAAGCCATTGAGACAACAATGTCCAATGAGCCAGGAGATAGAGCATCCCAGGGATTCTGTGTCCTTGTTAAGGTGAGGGGAAAGGTATTGGAGACATTTTAAACTGTGCTTCTCAAAACATCAGGAGTCTCTATAAAGAAATAGAGATCAGAGATAGCAACTTGCAAAACAAATGGGAAAAATGAAAAAAACAACACCCATCTAAAAAATTCAGAACTCAGCAAGGAAAGAAAAAGTAAAAGCAAGCCGGGGAAACAAAGGAAAACTAAAGGATATAAATGAAATAGAAATGGAAGAAGGAGGGGGAGGAGAAGGAGAAGAAGAAAGACAGACAGAAAAAAAGAAAAGAAAGAAAGAAAGAGAGAAAGGAAACTGCATTTGCCAACAGGTTAAAGAAGTGGAAATGGATGGAATGGTTCAGGGAGGAGACTGGCAAGCAGAGAGGATTTGAAAAGCAGACATCCATGCTTTTTGCCATTTCCAAGAGGCACACCTGTATTGTAAGGAAGAAAAGTGAAAACATGAACTGAGATGCAAACCTAAGGAGAGCAGGCACAGCCTCAGTTTTACTAAAACAGCAAATGAGGGAAGGCTCTTGGCTGCCATCTGCTTCTCGGGCACCACGTGGGACACGTGACTACCAGGAGGTGGGCGTCTTCTGGCACAAACGGCATGTTTGGTGGTTGGTAACACCCTTTTAAATGTTACCACTGGGTACTTCCATGTCCTGTCCAGTCAAGATGGGGACCTATTTTGAGCAAAAGTCCCTACTGTATTAGAGATGAAGTTACAACCTGAAGACCTATAAAGCCCAACCATCTCCATTTGTGAAGAAACTCCATTTTCTGTGAGATCAGGGGCTAAACTCCAATTTCAGGAAGAAAATCACAGTTCTCCTGGGCAAGCATCTATGACAATTCCACTCCCCCTTAGCAATAGCCAGCCAGGCTACAATAGCAGGGTCAAGGTACATATAGATAATTTAAGATACCCTGCAGAGAATAGATAACTTAGCCATCCTGTTCATCAGGTGGTTTTGTTCCTGTGTTTAGTGCATGCAGAAATGTAGTTTTAAAAAATGAAGCAAAGATTTATGAACTGACTCCATTTTATCTCAGTTTCCTCATGGAAATGAAATTGTAGAGCAGTTTTACGTGGTGTATTGTTTAGATGTTTTAGAGATGAGATAGGAATGGTGACACAGCTGAGCTCAGGGTCACAAACATTCTGGTTATAAGTAAGCATGTTACACTTGCTTTGAACATCTTCATTAAAGTATCTTTAGAAACACAAGGATTATCTTTGCAGGCAATTCAGAGCTTGGTTCAACTTAAGTGTCTCGATCCTCAGCCTTAGGGGGAAGGGTTTCTCACCATTCCTGTATCCCCTTAATCCGTTCCTAGCTTTCTAGCCTGCAGTTCTTCCCCATAACCTTGTGAGGAGCCTTCTGTGTGATTTCCCAACCCACTATATCTTTGTCCACACTTACCCTCCATATTATACTTTCTCAATTGTTCTTTGAACTGTAATTTTATAGGAGAACCACTTCACCTGCCATTTTCACAGTCCCCATTGCTATTTTAACATATTTCAAATAAGGTTTGATGTATCCACATATGAAAAGAAATAGTTTTATGTAGGAAATCTTCATTAGTGAACTTTGTTAGTTGTGTCAGGGTATTCCTCTAGGATCTCTTGGAGACTTTAGGCTCTCGAGGTAAGGGTTGCTTTCCCTATCATGCCCCCTTCACGTTGCCTATCTATCTTTCTATCTATCATGTCCCCTTCACGTTGCCTATCTATCTATCTATCTATCATGCCCCCTTCACGTTGCCTATCTATCTTTCTATCTATCATGCCCCCTTCACGTTGCCTATCTATCTTTCTATCTATCATGCCCCCTTCACGTTGCCTATCTATCTATCTATCTATCTATCTATCTATCTATCTATCTATCATGTCCCCTTCACGTTGCCTATCTATTTTTCTATCCTGCCTCAGAGAATGTTTCCTGCACTCTGAAACCCTGCCATTGCTCTGAATTGCTTCTGGGTTTGTTCAAAGTTTAGTTGAGTTGAGAAGAATGTAAAGGCTGTCTGTAGTCAGAGCTAAACAATAATATCCATGATATAAGATCTCATGGAAGTGCCTTTCAGAAGAGGCAGGGGAGGGCATCATTAGGGAGTAGAGAGATGAAAAGAGATTGAGATAACTGAGGGTTTTAATACTGATATTTTATATTGGCCTGAGATTTATGACTTACTTAATTTTGTCAATCTAAATAACAATGTGGGAATGAGAGAAAGTGTGTGTGAGGGAGGGAGGGAGGGAGGGAGAGAGGGAGAGAGAGAGAGAGAGAGAGAGAGAGAGAGAGAGAGAGAGAGAGATTCTTCAAAGACATTAAAAAGCATTTCAATGTAAGCTATGTATGAACCTAAGGAGGCTGAGAAAAGGGGAAACATCAAAGGGGGGGTGAGGTCCTTGGTGCTGTGAAGGCTAGATGCCCCAGTGTAGGGGAATGCCAGGGCGTGGTGGCTGGAGTGGGTGGGTAGGTGGTGGAGCACCATCATAGAAGTAGTGGGAGGGGGGTGGGATAGGGGATTTTCCAAGGGGAAACCGGGAAAGGAGATAACATTTGAAATGTAAATAAATAAAATATTGAATAAAAATAAAATGTGCCCAGAAACAGAGAGAGAGAGAGAAAGGGGGGGGGAGGAGTTCAATTTGTTTTGAAATAAGAGAAGGCTGGTGACAAAGTCCTATAGCAGGAGTTCATCATCCGTTCATTAATAGAACATTAACAGTGTGCCAGATAAGTATATTCGTACATCTGGATAGCTATCCCATGACTCATAAGAAAATTCTGGTTTGGAAACTGATAAGTTATTTCTCCACCAGTGAAATGTGCCTATTCAAGCCAGATTAGATTATAGTAAGGACAGTTTATTGGGAAGCTGCTCTCAGGTGCCCAGGGGAGGAGGCCAGGGAAGTCATCTCGGGAAGGGAAAGAGAGGAGAGGGGAAAGAGAAAGAGAGAAAGCATGTATGGAGAGAGACAGACAGACAGAGAGATAGAGACACAGCAGATAGTGACACAGAGAGAGACACAGAGAAAACACACACACACACACACACACACACACACACACAGAGAGAGAGAGAGAGAGAGAGAGAGAGAGAGAGAGAGAGGAGAGAGGGAAGAGACCAAAATGTTTGGATTATATAGGAAGAACCACTAGAGAAAGGGCTGGAAAGTTCACAGTTGAGGGTAGGGTATGTTGGGTAGGGACTGAGGGATGCTAGGAGAACCTGGAGGCCACCTTTGCTTTGGTGAGTAAGATATACACTTAAGTCCCTTCGCCCAGGGTTCAAAACCAAACAAAGTTCTTATGAAAATTATTATTTGGGTGTCTGCTTGTAAAAGTCCTCCAGAAAGGGTTTGTAATAGTTTCTACATGCATGGGTGCTCAAAGGCACGTTTCCTTCATGCTTTCAAGCTCTACACATGCGCACGCATTTGTAAAGTCTGGCACATGTGACTCCATTTTGCCTCAGACAATTTTCACAATTATCTCTGATGTAGGGAGAGAGCAAGAAAGAAGAGAAAGAAAGAGAAAATGGGAACCTAGAGCCCCATCTTCCACTTGGATGGTTTTAAGGATGCTTCGTTATCTGTTCAGGATCTTCTGGGTTCTGGTAAGTGCTTTTCCTTAAGCATTAGAGCAGTATATCTACTTTACAGACAAAGTCTCCTGGAACTGCTGCGCCTACTGGCTCAGATCCTCCTGTTCTCGGCCACACAACAACACGGTCACTTTATTTTATAATCAAGGCAACTGAGGAAATAGAAATACATTGTGGTGTAGCTGTAAAACCCAACCAACCCCGTTTTTGAAGAAACTCCATTTTATGTGAGATCAGTGACTAAACTCCAATTCCAGGAAGAAAATCACACCGGAGCAAAATCCTCCCCACCCTTGCCCCCTTAAGCAACAGCCAGGCTACAATAACAGGACCAAGGTACACAGAGATAACCTAAGACATCCTGTAGTGAATAGATAACCTGACCATCCTGTTTGTTAGGTGGTTCTGCCCTTGTGTTTGGTTCCTCCAGATTACTTCAGAATGCAGTTTTTAAAATATTAACTTGCTGACCCATATGGGAATTCCCCAAGTTTGCAATAACCACAATAAAAACTCTAAACTCTTGGACTAGGGGGTTCTCACTCTGACCTGTTTCGAAGTTGAGAGCCCGAGAGACCTTGCTTTTGAGCTCAAAGACCCTTATGTGGTTTACATCATAATTGGCTCCTTGATGGTCTTTCGGGTACCTGCAATTTGGGCATAGCATATCATGCCTGGCAGAAATGAAGATATTCTAAAAAAGACACCGAAGTCTCTCAATCTGACTATCATACTATTGAAACAATTGGCTCCAAAGAAGTAGAAATTTCCCCCAGGAATCTCTTGCTGGAAAAAAGAAAAAGCACCAGCCAGAGGCTGAACTTGTCTCCCAGAAAGAGATTTCACACAGCTCTAACAACTTGTCAGATCACCTCACAGGCTGAGACCAGATGTGGGATGCCCACACAATGGGTAAGGATGTCTGAGGTGAGGGGAGAGTTGGAGGAATTCATTGGATTTCCTTATTCCTCTTCCCAATGTAGCCTTATCAAATCAATCTTTATTTTGTTCTTTCCACTTTTAATTTGGCTCTTTTCACTGGCTTATTGAGGACTGGTGGTTGGACCAGAGTTCGACAACAGGAAGTGGAGCATGACTGGAGCCAAGGAATTTGACTTTCAAGCAAAGACTAGGTCTTACCCATAACAGTTTCCCCTGACTCCTGGGTTTCCCAGAAAGAGTCAGTGTCTCCACTTTACTTCTTTAATCTGTAGTGATCTGCATTATCCTCAGCTGTTTGCACCAGCTGCTTTTATTTCTATTAACGATTATATGACCAGTATGTAGGAAACAGCTGTGTGCTCTCCCTGCCAGAGTCTCTTCTGGCTTTGTGTGCCTGTAGTATGTTTTCATGCATAAAGAATAGTGAGTCCAATAATGCATTCCTTCAGCATGCCCCAGGAATCAAATGCTAATTATAAATTTATGCCATTCATGCTATGTTAATATTTATGGATACAAAAATACTTGTATACGATTTAGAGAACTGTGCGTGGCGACTCCTTTGCCTCCATTTTATGGAAAGCTGTTCTTTACTAGATGAAATCTTGTTTTTTTGTTGTGTGAGTTTGATTCTGCTCAAAACTTGATGCCTTTCGAGTTTAAAAGGTGACAGTAAATTACTACTGAATTCTTAAAATTCTCGAATGCCAACTTCTCTCTGAAGTCCTCCTCAACAAGTTTATTTTATGAAAGAAATAACCTATAAAAGATAATAGTATGCTTGGTTTTTTATGTACAATACATTTCTCTCAACCTTTTCAAATGTTGTCCCTAAGTCAGAAGCCATCAGAGAGATGGTTGGGATCCATGAACCCAAATTCTTGGTTTTGTTACTAGCTGGCTACAGCGGCTGCAGTCTGTCTTTTGAGTCTGTGGAGGATATGGACAGGGAAATAATACTGCTTGTTATTGAATTTGAAGTCCAGCCTCAATGTATTCTTTTGTTGAGTTG
Source organism: Mus caroli (assembly GCF_978045245.1). Classification (NCBI taxonomy): domain Eukaryota; kingdom Metazoa; phylum Chordata; class Mammalia; order Rodentia; family Muridae; genus Mus; species Mus caroli. The sequence continues at coordinate 37,985,353 of NW_028227266.1, read as the reverse complement.
GATGATTTGAGTCATACCAAGACTTCTCGGGGGAAGTACTTCCACAACTGGAGGCAACTTAGAGTCACAGTTGCTTCATGACTCCTTGAAATCTTACTCTTCTGATGGGATAAAGAAGCAACGGAGAAGAATCTTCAGCATTTGCACCCTGAGCCAAGAGCCTCTAGCCTTATCATAAGGCCTTTCTGCCGTTGATGCCTTGTTTATGTTTCTCTTATAGTTCAACTATAAAAAAGACATTTTAAACATTTCTTTTCTTTTTCTTTTTTAAGGATTTATTTATTTATTATATCTAAGTACACTGTAGCTGTCTTCAGACACACCAGAAGAGGGCGTCAGATCTCATTATGGATGGTTGTGAGCCACCATGTGGTTGCTGGGATTTGAACTAAGGGCCTTCGAAAGAGTAGTCAGTGCTCTTAACCACTGAGCCATCGCCACAGCCCCTTTTCTTTTCTTTTCTTTTCTTTTCTTTTCTTTTCTTTTCCCTTCCCTTCCTTCTTTTCCCTTCCCTTCCCTTCCCCTCCCTTCTTCCTTCCCCTCCCTTCTTCCTTCCCTTCCCTTCACTTCCCTTCCCTTCCCTTCCCTTCCCTTCCCTTCCCTTCCCTTCCCTTCCCTTCCCTTCCCTTCCCTTCCCCCCTCCCTCCCCTTCCCTCCCCCCTCCCTTCCCCCTCCCTTCCCCCCTCCCTTCCCCCTCCCTTCTCCCTTCCCTTCTCCCTTCTCCCTTCTCCCTTCCCCTGCCCTCCCTCTTCTTTCCCTGCCCTCCCCTCCCTTCCTTCCCCCCTCTCTTTCTCCTCTCCCTCATCCTCCCTTCCTCCTTCTCTCTCCTTCCTTTCCCCCCACTCTGTGTTGTATGCCACAGCCCTCATAAGGAGATTGAGAAGACTTGTGGGAGTCAGTTCTCATCTCACACCATGTGGGTACTGGGAGTCGAAATCACATCATCAAACTTGGTAGTAAACAGTGCCTCTATTTGCTGAGGCTTCTTGCCAGCCATATCAAGTTCCAATTACTTTATTTATTTTTTTTACATCAAAAGCATCAGAACAACCAAAATACTAAACGTTTCTTAAATTTTTAAAAATTTGACATAAATCGTATATATTTAACAATATGTCAAACATATTATTTTGAAATATATGTGTATATATGTATGTTGGAGAATTACTAAATCTAGCTAATTAACACATACACTAACTCATATTGACCAAGAGTTTTTTGGCAGAAAGAGATTCAGAATACTCTCATTATCTTAACATTTTTTAACATAGAGTAAATACATTACTAATTCTATTTATCATGTTTTAAGCCCAGTGTGCTGTAGAAATATTCCTTTCCAGTCTTGTCTATTTGGGGTTTTGCATGATTCTTGTATCTTTATTCAGATGTCTTTCCTTAGTTTGGGGAACTTTTCTTCTTTGATCTTTTTGGTGATGTGCTCGATTCCAGTGACTTGGGGTTTCTCTCCTTTTCCTATGCATACAACTTAAAGGTCTCATCTTTTCATTTCAGTATGTTCCTTTCCTCTGTTTATAATTTTTCCATAGTCCTTATTTGGTCTAAATCCCACGTTTTGTCTTTGAGTCCTGATATTTTCTCTTCTGCTTGATGTATTGCACCTGCTGGGCTTCCTTTTGAGTTTTCTAGTTGAAGCCCCAGGCTTTCCAATTCCATCTTCATTCTGCTTGAGTCCACAAGTGTTTCTATGTCTTTATTGAATCCCATGTTCCCCTCCTGGGCTGTCTTACTATGTCCATCACCCTGTGTGTGTAGCTTCTTGGCCATCACTCAGGTGTTTATTTTCTTTGATTTCTCTCTCTTTAACTTTACTGTTTTTTTTCATGGCTTCTTTATACTTCTTTAACTTTTAAAATAAAGTTTATGACTGTTGTTTTAAATTTTGTGTTCTGTCATCTGTGTAATTCTCGCTTTTGACCATTTCTACATGAGTGGTATGTTTCAGAGGGGAGATACTGCTTTGATCTTGTTTAAATTGTTTGTACTTTTAAAATGAGATCTGGACCTCTGGACTTTATTGGGATAAAGTCAGGTAGACAGAGAGAACTGAGCTGCTGTACACAGTATGCATCTTGGTCCAAACCTGAAGTATAGGGATAGATCTGGCTGGGTGGAGAGGTTGGATGTTCAGTGGGGAGCTGTGGGTTGTGATTCAGGCATGGGTGGCCAGACTGGACTTGGGTACTGAATGTGAGACCTGGACTAGATCTTGTGGCTTGGGGATGGTATGTGGAAGAGAAAGTAAGACAGACTCATAGGGCTAGACCCTGGGAAAAGATGTTCAGGATCAGGCTGGGTGGAGAGATTTGCTGTGGTGTCTCTTTCAGGTTATTGAAATGTACATTAAAGTTACCCACAGTCAATTTACTCTAAAAATAGTACCCCAGAATATCACCTTATTTAACTGTAAGTTCTTTTTCGAGGAGGGGGGAGGAGATTTGGTTTTTCGAGACAGGGTTTCTCTGTGTAGCCCTGGCTGTCCTGGAACTCACTCTGTAGACCAGGCTGGCCTCGAACTCAGAAATTCTGCCTCCCAAGTGCCGGGATTAAAGGTGTGCCCCACCACTACCCAGCTTAACTGTAAGTTAGTAACCATCGATCAACTACTTCCTGGCTCTCTTTCTTCCTGATCTGGCCTCTAGTAACTACAACATTCATGATCTATGAGGCTGACTTTGCTATATCCCACATATGAGTTCATGACTCTGCTATATCCCACAAATGACTATCACTACAGTTTATGCAAGTATGTCCAGTTTTATCCAGTTTGTAGAAAAATCTCTTAATTTTGAGTTCTGCTATTTCATCAGTTCATCCATCCACTGGAGGTTACAAATGTGGCTGTGTAGCTATCTATTCTCACTCTGTGTAAGAGGAAGAAAAGATTTGAAAATAAGGCTCACTTTTAAGCTTTACATGTCCCTGCTGTAATGGTATTTCCATCTTCTGCTTCTTCTGTTCAGATTTTGCAAGGATTAAGTCTCTGTTCTTCCATTGTAGTGGACAAAGTCAGAAAAGCGCAGCTATTGGGAAATGTGGGGGAGATGAGGACCTGTACCAGCTATCCCCTTAACACCTTCCCCTGGTCACCAGCTTGTTCCCTAGACTTTGCTTTCTAGCTTTGTATCTGGAGCCTTTACTTCATGAGGGTGTGCTCGGTGTTTCCCACAAGGATTGGCCTTTGTAGGCACTAAGGTCTGCCTTACCCAGAAAACACTCTTCTAACCTTGGAATGCTGTTATGTCATCTCATTTAAGACGGACTTCCTTCAGAATTTGATCTCTAGGATTTCTGGAGAAAAAAATGATACATTGTGTTTTCCTTGCTTATGTTAAATTTTTCTTTTTATCATTGGATTTCAGCAATTTGATCATGGAAAAACAAGTGGAACAGTAGCAAGGAGGACAGAATGTAGGACAGTTGAATTTACAGTAACAAGATACATTCCCCCAGACCCCATAATCTTCCAAAGTGTTTAAAAATCCGTGTACTCAGAACAAAGTAACCAGAAAGCCCAAAGGTCCTAACTACTGAAATAAGGCATATGTTCTAACAAAAAAATCTTTCACCAAAAATATGTGAATATTGTTATCCTTTCCAACGTTTCCATGCCCAAGTAATAAACTTCCAAACTATTTACTTCTGCAAAAACTATTCCACAAAATAGAAGCAGAAGGTACTCTACCCCATTCCTGCCAATCCATGAGCATGGGAGATCTTTCCATCTTCTCAAGAAATTTAAAAATACATATATAAATATGTGATTCAAATTGTGCAATGTATATCATGGATCCGCTTGCTCTATAAGCAACTTAGTAATTCATTGTGTGAGATGCTTTGCAGTTTTAAAAATGTTAGGCTTGATACAAACACTGATGTAAATAGTGATTAATGGGGTGTAAAATTAGCCCCAGATCATTTAGTGCTTGTCTGGGAACATTGTGCATCTCCACAATCATAAATAGTGATGTTCTTGTTACCCTAATGAAGGCTGCTTGTAACACAGATGAAGCATCAGAACTGTCTAGTTCCTGTTTACTTGCTTAGTCTGACAGGAAATTCTGCCATCATTCAACAATGATGTGGTTTTGCCACATCGGTATAGGAATAGAGACACTTGTTTCACAGAGGTGATAAACTTTGTCTTGCTCTCCCGTGTGGTCCTGCCCTAACTTATCTTTGCCATTGTGTTCTACACCTATACCACTTCTCCAATCACTTATAAAGTTAGCTGGACATCATTTATACAGCAACATTAAAGTAGACATGAGAACATGATCTAAAATCACCAGTCAGCCATCCCGAAACATGTTTTATTATGGGAAATAAAGGTAAAATTAGGAAAATGTCTAGAGGAACATCATTTTTAATTAAAATCTTCCAATAGAAATGTAGAAATAAGAAAGGACATAATTTTAAAAATTCATAGAGTGATTGTGTCCACAGGTGTTCATCATATTTCCTTGTCTTCCCATCAATATGTTCAAAACATTACACAGTAAAATTAAAAAAGTATTCTATACTGTTATAGAGTTAACAGTGTAGCAAATTCTATTCATTTAAAGTTTTTATGTTAATAACAAATATAGAAGAAATTATTTATAGGTTAAGATTTAAAACAGACACTTTTTCTGAACTTTTTATTGCCATACAAAGATGAATGATTGGATACATACAGCTAATTCCATAGCAACGTCAGGTAGTACTGAAAGGTACATATTGTCAAATCATAGAGCCCAGGTTACACGACGTGCTTGGATATGTGGTCTGTTTAAGGAACCATCCTTTGAGGTCACAGAGTGCACATGGACGATGCTTCGAGGCATTGCAGATCGTGGCGGAAGTGAAACAACTTCGATTGTACTTGGAATCATTTCTTGGCTTTTACTTTCTGTGTGGGGTATACAGAATTTCATGCATTCGCATCTATTTGTGCTCTGTATGAAACAGAAGATACCTAGGGACAGAGAAGCAAGGGAGCAGGATTAGTGTACTATGCAGAGATGTAAGATCACTTCCCTCAAAATATTTAGAAGACTCTGACCACTGAGCTTTGTGAATACTTCCTAGCTTTAGCCAGAGGAAGTGGAATATACCCACAGTAACTTCAGTAATTCTCAGCTCCTTTGGAAGGGCTCATTCTGAATGATAGTGTGCTTCTTCCTGGGTTCCTTGGGGAAGTGCAATTCTTATAAAATTCTATGGCTTTCCAGTAGAAGGGGACCTTCTATATTGGCGGGTCTCTCTAATATCAGTGACTGCTGATAGGTGTTTTGTAATTACATTGGCACCATATTGTTTTCCTTGGATCCCTGGTCCTCCCTTGACACAATTAAACACCTGTTCTCAGCCATTGTCATTAGTGGTGTCTTTCATGATTTATATTTGCCTTTAACTTGGAAAGGTACTAAAAATACCAAAAAGGAGATGATAAGGGGTGCCCCTGGAGGCAGGCATAGCCTACCATGTCCTAGTTCAGATTTCTGCTCCTAAGAACTCTATTTAGAGAGTTAGTCCAAGTGATTTTTCACCCTTTAAAGTTTTGGTATCTTTTCTGATTCTCCATTTTTGTTATTTCATATTCCTCTCCCTGGGTGTTGACTGACTCTCATCTCTCTTTAAGGGCCCTGGGGCGGGAAGGATACTCACCACAGGTAAGAAAGAGGGCGATTGTTAAGTAGACAGTGAAAGCTATCCATTTGGTCTTGTAATTAACGAAGTACACATATTGACCTTTATTTAGCTTGTGATGATACACAATGATCGCATAGAACAAAAGGCAACCTAGTGTCCAAAAGGAAAAGTCTTATTCTCAGGAAGTTGAAACCCATTAGGAAAGGTTTCACTCCCATTCATCCTATCTTGTCCAGCACAGCTATTCCACAGAGTGATCCTAAGTTAGTGATAGATCTAACTGAGAAACAGCATGTACCCTTAAATCAAGAGAATTGGAAAGCTTAGCTATTTAAAGATTGCAGACTAGAACCCACAAGCCCATTGTGACTTCCATGTATACCAAATGGAGCTAGGAAGTTACCTTCGAAGAAACTCAGGAAGCCAACAAGGAGATGCACACACTTGTTTTGAGAAATCATATAGGTGAACTGCAAACCTATGATCAAGTTTAGATAGATGGCAATGTTGAGAGTCATCTTCATTATCCGCCTGACCACCTCCAGGCTCTCTGTTGGGAAGCAGAAGCTATATTGAGAGAAGGATATACATTTCTTCTAGACTCGTTTCCACAGCTGTCTAGGTCAAACTTTCATGAGGGTCAAAATAAAAATCAGAATACAGAACAGAGAAAAGAAGAATAAAGAGGCAGTGTATTTCAGAGAGCAAAATCGAACGAGCAGATATTTAGTGTCTTTATGAGAGTCTTTATAACTCAGAGGTCATTAAATATTGTACCACCCCATCTGCTCCGAAAATCCATTTTCCTTTAGGCCAGTCATTTTCTTCACATCCCTTCATGTCTACTTGTACTGACTACCCCACTGCTAGTGATCAGGTTTATCAAAAGTTCAGTGCTTAAGCAGAGGTGGTGGCTCATGTCTTTGATCCCAGTACTTGGGGAGTTAGAGGCAAATGGATATCTGTGAGTTTGAGGCCAGCCTAGTCTAGAGTGAGTTCCAGGGTAGCTAGAGCCTCTAGTTCTAGGTAGCTAGAGAAACCCTGTCTTGAAAAGACAAATGAATAAACAAAAAACTAAACAAAAAACCCCCAAACCAAACCAACCAACCAACCAACCAACCAACCAACCAACCAACCAACCCAAAATAAAAACAACAAAACAAAACAAAACAAAAATCCCAATCAGTGCTTAAACCAGTGAGACCCCAATCTTTTCTCCCAAGCATCTACATAGTGAAATTTTACAGCAAGTGGCTTACAGTTGCCTGAGAAAGTTGCTCCCAGGAATAATGGATAAGTTGATCAGATCAGCCAAAGAAAATTTCTCTCCTACCCACCACTTCCCATAGCATAGTTCTGACCTTCAGGCCAAAAGGGAGGACAGCATCCCAGCCATGGACTGTGAGTAGTTTTATCCTTTCTCACTTTGGGAATCAGTTCCACCCAGTCTTCCATGATGAGTCCTACTATCAACAGAAGTATGGCTCCAGAGGAGAAGAATATGTTGGCAGCCTGGATACTTCTGTTTGGGATGTGCATCATTGTGGATAAAAATTTCTACCAGAGACTACCACCAATGTTTTACACGTCTTTGATTTGATGAGTCAGACGATGCAGAATGAACTCTGGATATTCACTGACTGCAGAGATGTTGGCAGAGACATCAGTAGAGGCAGAAGTTGAAGTTAGCTGAAGAACAGAAAAGATAACTTCCTCCCTTTACCATTCTTATATAAAGGGCAGACTGTTGTCAGAGCAACAAACGACTATGGAATCCTCTGTCTGTTGGTTTGACCCTTGACCTTGGTACCTAGGGCATTGGAACAACTAAGGTTCTTTGAAAGAGCTACAATGTGATGAGGTCTGATTTCACACTTCTCCACACACACTCACACCCCCTCACACCCCCACACCCCTCCATCTCTCTCTCTCTCTCTCTCTCTCTCTCTCTCTCTCTCTCGATATTTCAAAGACTTAATGGGCTTAACTGAAGAGTCCTAGTCCTGTACTGCATCGGAATACTTGTGTAGAGGGTTAGTGACACCCAGTGGAGTTTGAGAAAAGGAGAATCCTAAGGTCGTTTAGATGAGTGCTCAGTTAGTTGGAACCATAAGAGGTAATGTCTTCACAGGACCAAGGACCTTTGGGTTCTTTAAGAGGGGAATTCTGTGTAAATCTGCAGGAAGACAGTTTACTAGAAAGTACTCCAGGGAACCACCTATGTTGGTGTGTAATGATAATGGGTCAGAACAGAAATTGCTGGAAATGTAATTGCAATAGGGGAAACTTAAGACTCCAGAACTCTGTGAACACAGTTTAGTTGGCCATTCTAGTGGAAGCCTAGAAGATAGTACTTCTGATTATGGAGACCTTGCACAAGAGATTTCAAAGAGAAACAAGATCTTTTAGCAACTGGGATAGAGGTAATATTTTGTCTTAGAACCTAGAAACTTTCTGCCTGTGTCCTGAGAATTTACCTTAGTCTAGATCAGAAAGAAATGTACTAATTTCTTTGGTACACTTATTCCCCACATGTTTTATAATTAATTAATTAATTAATTAACATCCAAACACTGCTCCTCCTCCCAGTTCCCACCTCAAAGAGTCCCTCCTCATGCCCTCCCTTTCTTCTCTGAGAGAGAGAGGATCCTCTGGGTAGCTCACCACTCTGGCACATCAAGACTCAGCTTGATTAGGCACATTCTCTCCCACTGAGGCCAGACAAAGCAGCCATGAAGACTCAGCTGCCTATCTGCTACATATGTGCTGAGGGTCTTGTTGTAGCCCGTGTATGTCCTTTGGTTGTTAGCTCAGACTCCCAGGGGTCCTGGCTTGTTGACTATTTTGGTTTTCATACGAGGTTCCCATCTCCTTCAGGGCCTTCAATTCTTCCCCCATATCTTCAAAAAGTGTCCCCGACCTCCATCTAATGTTTGGCTGTGGTATCTGCATCTGTTTCAGTCCTCCGCTGGGTAAAGCCTCTCAGAGGACAGTTATTCTAGGCTCCTGTCTGAAAGCATAACAGAGTATCATTAAAAATGTCAGGGATTGGTGCTTGTCCATGGGATGGTTTCAAGGTAGACTATTTTTTGGTTGGCCTTTCCTTCTGTCTCTGCTCCATCCCTGTGTTTCTTGTAGACAGAATAAGTTTTGGGTTGAAAGTTTTGAGGGTGGATTGGTACACTTATCCCTCCACTAGGGGTTCTGCCTGGCTACAGGAGGTGACCTCTTCAAGTTCCATGTCCCCACTGTTAGACATCTCAGCTAAATTCATGATGTCCTTGTATTTAGTAGCTAAATGGTATTCCACTGTGAAAATACACCACATTTTCTGTATCCATTCTTCAGTTGAGAGACATCTAGGTTGTTTCCTGTTTCTGGCTATTACGAATAAGACTGCTATGGCCATAGTGGAGCACATGCCCTTGGGGTGTGGTGGAGCATCTTTTGGGTATATGCTTAGGAGTGGTATAGCTGGATCTTCAGGTAGAGCTACTTTCAGTTTTCTAAGAAACTGCCAGATTGATTTCCAGAGTGGTTGTACAGGTTTTTCAATCCCACCAGCAATGGAGGAATGTTCTCCTTTTTGTTGGAATATATTTGGTTTAAAAAATTCTCTGGAAACTTCTACCCTGAGGTAGAAACTCTCATAGTGTCTGAAGGATTATTCAAACTGACAAGAGGGTAAAGCAGCCAACAGTTCTGCATCACTATAAAACCACAACAAGGAGCAGCATAGCAAGATATTCCCCAAGGTGCACATCTACCTTGAGGGGAACCAACAACTGTCTAATTGAACTTGAAGCCCACTCAATAGAAGGAAATTCATGGCAGCTACTATAAACCTAGCCAATTGCCTGTGTCTAGTAAGGTCAAGGACTCTAAAGAGAACCCCACTACTGTCATTTTTCTAAACCAGTATGTGTCTAACCTCATTCTACATACTTAGGCTCACAGATGCATGCATGTAGCTCTTACCCCTCACCAACGAAGCATCTTGTTTTTAGCAGATGGAGACCATTAAAGAAATTACAACTGACCAAGATGCAGAGAACAACTGATCTAGGAGTACTTATCCAGTGTTGATCCATCACAGCACAACTACTACACCTAAGGCTCAGGGAACATTGTGGAAAGTGTGGCAGTAAGGTCACAAGAGCTAGAGGACTAAGATGCCTGCTATGAGACAGTATCTTCTATATGTGATAGATAAGCTGTGCTCATGACCTCTGAATATTATGGTTACATAAACAAGACCTTCCTAAATAATGACATCATCAGTTGACATCCCAGTGCCCCATATGGCTCTACCTCTAAATCTGGTTCTCAACCTTCCTAATGCTATGACCCTTTAATTGCAGTTCCTTATGTTATGGTTACCTCCAGCTATAAAATTATTTTTCTTGATATTTTGTAGCTATTTTTGCTATTGATATAAATGGCAATATTAATATTTTGGAGACTCCAAAGGGGTCTCAACCCACAGGGTGAGAACCACTGCTCTAGGTGAAGAGCTACAGTCAACAAACAGCCTCTGAGAGGGAAATACCTGATCTTCTCCTCTCCTGAACTCTCTGAACTCTCCAGTATTTTCTTTTTACAGGATCCTGATATAGCTGTCTTCTAAGAGGCTCTGCCAGAGCCTGACAAGCACAGAGGCGCATGCTTTCATTCAACCACTGGACTGAGCACAGGGTCCCCAATAGAGGAGTTAGGGAAAGGATTGAAGGAGCTGAAGGGGTTTACAACCCCATAGGAAGAACAACAATATCAGCCAACCAGACTTCCCAGAGCTCCCAGGGATTAAACCACCAACCAAAAAGTACACATGGAGAGACCTATGGCTCCAGCTGCATATGTAGCAGAGGATGGCCTTGTTGAGCATCAATGGGAGGAGAGGCCCTTGGTCCTGTGAAGGCTCGATTCCCCAGTGTAGAGGTATACCAGGGCAGGGAGGTGGCAGTGGGTAGGTGGGTGGGTGGGCAACCTCATAGAAGCAGAGGGAGGGGGATGGGATAGGGAGTTTCTGGAGAGGAAACTGGGAAAGGGATAACATTTGAAGTGTCAATAAAGAAAATATCCAATAAAAGAAAAGAAATAAAAAAGTTATCCAATTTTAAGTTATCAGCTCTCTACATATACATACAATATGAGCAATGCCAGATGACCTCATTAACCTGTATTTATATATATATTTTTTATGTGTGTGTGAACAGTAGGTCATGTGTTTGAGAGGAAGGGGGCATAGGAGAAGTTGGAGGTGGGATGGGTAAAATTTGATGTAAATACAGTACTCACCTTTGAAATCCGTAAACAATAAATTAAACTCCAGTTGTCAAGCATCTGACAAAACCAAACAACACAGAGCTCTAGATAATGAGAAGTGAAAAAAAATCATTACAGTCACTATTAAAAAAAATAACCCCAAAAATCAGAATGATAGGATATGAAAAATTTCAAAAATTAGAAATAATACTGTCCAATGAAAAGACGTTAGATGAAGCTTCGGGAAACCTGAGGAAGGTAGAGGGCAAAGACTGTCAGAACCAGAGGAGTCAAGGACACCAAAGAAAACCTGCAGACTCAAATAACCTAGATTGAACTTATAATCAGGGAGCCTGCAGGGGTCTGACCTAGGTCCTCTGCATATGTGTTATGGTTGGGTACCCTGTGGGACTAACAGTGGGAGTAGGGGATGTTTCAGACTCTTAATTGCCTTTGGGACCCCTTTTCTTCCTACTGGAGGACCCATTGCCTCCTGCAGCCTTAATATGAAGGGTGGTGTCTAGTCTTACAGCATCTTGAAATGCCATATTAGTTTGATATCCATGGGATGCCTGCTCTTTTCTGAAGGGAAATGGAGGAGGAGTGGATAGGGGGTGGTGTGGGTTGGGGGAGGGACTGGATGGGGAGGATGGAGGGGAAACTACATTCAGGATATAATACATGACAGAATAATAAAGAAAAAATACTCTCCGACTGAAACAACCAATTTGCTTTTGCATAATTTTTCCCCTTTCTGTTTGTATGCATACATGTCAAGGATGGAATAAAAATTTTTATATTACATGTAATTGGTAGTACGGGCAGTTAGAAACAATTTTAATAGGTCCACAGCTCATTGTGTCAAGTGTGTTTTAACATGCTCCTGTGATATACAGGTCATGTTCATGTTCACATATTGATACATCAACGTATCCTGGAAGGAGATGGAGTCTGAGGAACTAGATGGTTTCACTTTCTCACTGTTTCCATCCCTAGAGGACACCTAATGACTGCTACCAACTGCAGCATATTTATGTGAATCTCTTCATAGTTTATAAAATAACTCTTTGCATATTTCTTGTGTGGCCTTCAAAAATACAAAAACTTTAAAAAGAACAACTTCATTTTATGTCAATATTGCCGATAAAGAAACTTTGGCTTAGAAAAGTGAGATAACTCGGCCACAGAACACAAAAACTAACAAAATAGAGGAAATGGGTTTTTAAATTTTATTTAAAAAATCTATTCATCTATCTATCTGTCTGTCTATCTATCTATCTATCTATCTATCTATCTATCTATCTATCTATCTATCTATCTATCTGAGTTAGGGTTTCTTTGTGTATCCCTGGCTGTTCTTGAACTCTTCCTATAGGCCAAACCAAACCTACCTGTCTCTGTCTCCTGCGTGTTGGGATTAAAGGTGTAGACTACCATGCTCAGTTTAGCAAACATGGATCTTCCCTGCTCCCATAAGCCTGCAACAACTCTTTATTGATCCAAAGTTACAGTGTACTCAAGGGCTCCATCTTGGTGTTATAGCTTTATACATGTATATTTTTAATGAATGAATTAATTGATTGATTAATTAATTGATTCACTTTATATCTCTACTGCTTCTCTTTTTACCAGTGCCCTATCACATAGTCCCTTCTTCCATCCCCATTCCTCTTCTCTTCTGAGAGGGTGGCGCCCCCCTTGGCTATCTCCCCAGCCTAGCACATCAAGTCTCTTCAGGGATAGGTAGGTGCATTCTCTTCCACTGAGGCTAAACAAGGCATCCTAGTTAGGGGAGCATATTCCTCAAACAGGCAACAGCTTTAGGGATAGCCCCCACTCCAGTTGTTGCAGATCCACATGAAGACCAAATTACACATATGTTACATATGTACAGGGGGCCTAGGTCCAGCCTGTGTATGCTCTTTGGTTGGTGGTTCAGTCTGTCGGAGCCCCCAAGGATCCAGGTTAGTTGATGTTGTTCATTTTCCTGTGGAGTTTCTATCCCCTTTGGAGCCCTTGATTCTTCCCCCAACTCTTCCATAAGAGTCCCCGAGTTCCATCCAGTGTTTGATTGTAGGTATCTGCATCTGTTTTAATCAGCTGCTTGGTGGAGCCTCTCAGAGGACTGTAATGCTAGGTTCCTGTCAGTAAGTATAAAAGAGTATCACTAATAATGTCAGGGATTAGTGCTTGCCCATGAGACACAGAAATGATAACACATGGCATTAATGGTTGCAGATTCACCTTCAAATAATTGGATGTGCCTTATTGAGACAATTAAGACTTTCCAAATAATACTAGCTCTAGAGACTGTAAGAAAGAGAAAATAATTACTAATCCAAATTCATTTCTTTCTGTTCTTACTGAAATGTGTAGCTGCCTCTGTGATTCAGTGGTAACTGAATCATAAGGCCTAGTAAATTACAATGAACTTCTGAACTTTTGTAACCCTGGAATCTCGTGGGAGAGTTTTTACTTGTTTTGTTTCTGGGATTCTTGCCCAGCTATTGTTTTCTTTCACCTTAAAGTGAAAGGGTGATGCTTGTCTTTGTTGGCGCAATGAGAAATACATGTTGGTATTTCATGTGACAGGAGATTCTCCAGGAACAGCCCCCTCTATCTGATGCTTGGGTTCTCTGTCTCCAGCTTGAAGGAAATATAGCCAAGGCTATTTATGCAAGGTCTCCTGTAGCTGGAAATTCTAACACTGAAAATAATGTCACAGAGACTCAGCATCAATCATGGGGGACGTACTTGAAGAACTCTGTCCTCTCCCTGCTGTGCCTAAGGGAAAAAAGTGTTAATGTGTTAATGAGCAAACAGTATACACACCACACATATTTATGGAGCATATATACACTTGCAGTCAGATGCATGTTATACTACTTGGTCTCCAACTTATTTTCTTTCTTATTCAGTAATCTTCCTGGGATGGGAACAAAGTCCATTAGAATAGGATTTCCTCATGTGCAGAAGTAGGTGATGGACTTTGCTATACTGTAAGATTTCCTGAATCTGTAAATCAGTGAATATTTATGCCTTTGATTAGGCTTCTTCTTCCCAATCAGCTAGCTTCTACATGATATTGTACAGCAAATAACTAATAATGTTTATCTCACAAATCAACTACTTGCATAATGAAAGGGCACATATGCATATTGTCATGATAGGCTGATATAAAATTTTCTTTTATTAAACATTATTTATAGCACATATAATTCATTTGCTCAAAATCTGGAACAGATCTCTGTGTAATGTGCTGGGAGGACAAACGGAAGTAGAACAGACGGTTACTTAGGGTATTTAATTTGAAAGATAAATATTTTCTGCCCATAACCTCTTCCTAGTCTCATACCATAAACTGTGGTGACTCCCAGTAGGCCTTACAGCAGGTAGGGAATAAAAATGAATAGGCGGAGGTAAAAACCAAACTGCGCGCTATTTTCTTATGACCTGTGCTGGGCCAGTACTTCTACTGTCTGCTCCAGATCATTTTACTTTAGCCATATCTAAGCAAAGCACAGTTTTGGGAAAAAGGTATTCAGATAACAATTAACTTAGTCCCAAGTGCACAACACTTTAAGACACGTTTACAATGAGATTCTTTACAAAGTACATGTGGCTTCTTTCACGAGAATGGGCACTGTTGACTCAGAGATAGTGCCCAAGATTTAGGGTCTAGGGAGCTTGACTGAGGTGAACATGACTGCTGTGGGTGTCAGCATTGGCCTGGCCCTAAGGTAACATAGGAGTCACTTAAAGTCACTTGTAAAGCACAAGTGAAATTACTCATAAGAATCTCTAGCTGCATATGTAGCAGAAGATGGCCTAGCGGCCATCACTGGGAAGAGAGGCCCCTTGGTATTGCAAACTCGATATGCCCCAGTACAGGGGAATGCCAGGGCCAAGAAGCGGGAGTGGGTGGGTAAGGGAGCAGGGTGGAGGGAGGATATAGGGAACTTTGGGGATAGCATTTGAAATGTATATAAAGAAAATATTTAAAAAAATGGATTTTATGGCCTAAAAGCAATGCTCAAGATTTAGGGGGAAAGAGTCTAGGATAAGTAAAAACATAAATTCCAGGAGATAGGGGCAGAGCCTGTCTCAACAGAGAGCAAAAGGATCGCCAGGTTGTAAAACGACATCGCTCTTGGCATTCCAGGAAGAACAGCTACGTGACTCATCCCATTGAAGAGGTCAGCTGAGTGCTTAACTCTCTTGGCTTCTCTAGGGCTTATCTGTGTGCACAAGGTCTTTTCGTCCTTTATAATAAATCTAATCGTGCATATCCAATTTCATTTTGTTAAGTACAGATATAGATTTTCCCCCTGCTGTTTTCCAGCATTGGTGTTTACTAGTTGAGTCTGTGGACTAACCCAGTATCTGTGTTTAACCTTTCTTTGACTTCCTTAGGAACTCTAGGACTCTCAAGGTCACTTTCGCTTGCATTCTCACATGACTGGATTGTGTGCTTTGCTCTGAATCCTAGCTACTCTCTAGAAGGAGATCATGGGAGAAGATGCTCGTGGGAACTTGGGTCATCTTGATGTGGGTGTAGACAATTCTCAGCATAAGTCTTGCGTTTGTACTTACTGGGATATGGCTTTTGGAGGTTTCAGAGATGACACCAAGCTGAACAGGAACAGGAGGCATCACATTTACCAGACCATATACATGCTGCCAGGAATCTCAGATTGTATTTGATGCTCTTACAATAATTGACTCACGTAGCATACTCCCAACTGTATTTTAAATATGTCCGTAAGTCACCTGTTTGTTTACAAAGACAGAATTGACTTCTTGAAATCTTTGACACATGAAAGAAGGTTCTGTTTACATAGCTGTTAACACCAACAATTAGTAAATGGGACCTTATAAAACTAAAAAGCTTCTGTAGAGCAAAGGAGACCATTATTAAAGAATTACAGCTGCTTATAGAATGGGAAAATTATAATCTGGTAGAGGGTTAATGTCTAGAATATTTAAGGAAGCAAAAAACCCCCCCAAAACCCAAAAACAAACAAACAAAAAACCCTATAAAAATCTAACAACCCCAAACCCTGAGTATTGAGAAAACAAACAACTTGATAAAATATGAGGTCTAGAACTGAGCAGAGAGTTTTCAAAAGATGAAACATAAATGACTGAGAAACACATATAAATGTTCAACATCCATAGCTATCAGAGAAATGCACATTAACACTACTTTGAGATTTCATTCTATTCCAATAAGAGTGGCCATAATCAAGAAAACAAATGACATATCGTGTTAATGTAAGAATGGGAGGAGAGGAGACATCCAGGAAACAGTGCCTTCAACATACAACAGGACTTATTCATAAACGAGCTCACCAAGATGTTGTAGGCATGCTCAAGACCTGCATAGAATTCCACAGACCAGACAAAATCCCAGCACTGGGAAGGGACACGGACACAGGGCCCTGACCCTAACCAAGAAGCTAGCTGCAGTGCGTATCTGCTGGGAAAGGGGAAACCAGTTTGTGCGAATGGTGTGTCATTCAGGTATATCACTCACACTCCAGGGTGACCTTCAAGCCCAGGAGTACTTGGCCACCCGAAATAGAATTGCAAGTGCTCTCTCTCTCTCTCTCTCTGTTTTGGTCTTAGAGTATTTTATAATGTTTTGTTTACATTTTCACTTCTTTTATTTTTTAGAGAGAGAAGGAAGGAAAGAGAAGGAAGGACATGACGTTGGATGTATCTGAAGAGGAGAGAATGTGGGAGGCGTTCGGTTGAGTGAAGTTATGTGACTCTGGTGGCTATTCTTGATTGTCAACTTGACTAAATCTAGAAATAACTAAAACCTAGTGTCTGGGTAAACCTGTGTGGGATTTATTTTTTTCGTAACTAAATCATCGGAAGCAGGGATATCCACTTTCAATCTACATCATTTTGGGGTGGGGAGATCTACCTTTAATTGGAGCCACACCTTCTGCCTGCAGCCCATATAAAGGACTTGGAAGAAGGAACCTTGCTCTCTTTGCTTGCTTGCTCTCACTCTCATTAGCAAGTTCATTCCTTCACTGGCATTGGAGACTACTTCTTCAGGATTCAGGTGGATACTGAAGACCAGCTGTGACATGCAGCCTTGTGAACTTCCATTGATAGACAGCCATTGTTAGCTTGGTTGAACCACAGCCTATAAGCAAATCCCATATATATCCCATATATTCCATAGTTCTCAAGAGAACACTAATACGGTGATAAAAATATGTTGGAAAAACATTTGAAATAAACGATGACAAAACTAGAGGTTTCCTCTATGTACCCAAATAATGAGAAGAGTAGCATAAGAAACAGTAGACTCTATTGCTAAGAGCGAGAGAGGAAGAGCTTCAGAGATTCAGAAAAGCAGTGACTACAATGGCTGAGAAAAAGATGAGCGACTTGTCAGAAAGAGGAAGCTGATCTGTGCAGCTCCACAGCCAGGGAACAGACGCACAAGCCTCAGGCAAACAGCCAGGTGTCCTGGTGAAGAGAGACTGGCCGTCCTCTGTGTAGAACAAGCTCACTGCCCTCACACTCCTCAAATCAAGTTGATAGAATGTGCTTCCTTCAGAGGGCAAGACAGTGGAGAGAAATTCAATTATGTCACCAGAGCACTGTAGGTGGGTGCCATCAAGAGAGAGAATCTTTTATTAAAACTCAGTTCCTTGGGGGCTTGGGAATAAGGAACAGATGTGAGTCAGGGAGCTAGAATTGAATCTGCCTCAGTTCCTGGGTGAGAGGCATCCTAGGAGTGTGGAAAGGAGGACTGCTGGCCACTGACACGTTGAAGCATCAGTGCACAGTGAAGTGCACAACCCTGCCTGCCCTTAGTGACCTGGAGTAGATCTCAGTGGCTGGGAATGACATTGTAGTTTAATAGCCAGGCCTGATGTAGAGCTCAGGAACACTGAAGCTGCATTGCTCTAGCAGGGTGATGAGTACTTCAACACTTCAGAAATCTTGAGGTTATCCAGAAAGGTGCTTCACATGTACAGACCTCAGTGATCTGGTGGCTTCTGTGCTCCCACCTGGGACATACTCTCCAGCTGGGTCACTCCAAGGAGTCTGACCTGGAATAGCTCTGGCTGGTGTGTGGCAGAACCTGCCCAGCTCACAGACTGCAGAGCCAAGGATAGCCATCCAAAGTCCTGGTGTGCAAAGAAGGGAAGTGGCTAAAGTGACTAAACTCAAAATATCACTAAATGTGTAGCAGAGAGAAACAGAAGGCATGGAGCAAAAGATAAACTGCTCTGGAGAACATCAGACACTTGTCCAATGATGGCACAGATGCTGCAGAAGCTACAGAAAAGACAGCAAAGAGCTTCCAAGCTCAACTACACCCTTCCCTGCCTACGCATGTAACTGACACCACTCTCCAGGAAAGACAGGGGCTTCCAAGCTCAACTACACCCTTCCCTGCTTATGAATGTAACTGACACCACTCTCCAAGTTCCAAAGGCCCAAAAGGAATCAGCACCTACACATCCCTCCCTCCCTCCCTCCCTCCCTCCCTCCCTCCCTCCCTCCCTCCCTCCCTCCCTCCCTCCCTCCCTCCCTCCTTTCCTTCTATGTATTTTTGCTATTGCAATTCTCTGACTATACCTTTAGTGGTAACTTTCCTTTATTGCACATCTTTCTTTTTCTTTCTTCACATATGCCTTTAGTTTTGTTCACATGATAGTTTCAATATTTGGTAATCTATTTTCTTCACATTTTCCTCATCTTTTTCTTTTCTTTTTTTCTCCATGCCTCCTGTTTCTCTCTGCTAAGCTTTTAGTGACATTTTGAGTTTATCATTTTGATTATTTTGAAAAATTTTGTTTTATTTTTAAGGTCCCTATTATCTTTATTTAATTTCATTTTTGAATACTTTCATTATTGAGAAATTGTTCTTTTTTCCCCCATTTTTTTGTTCCTTTTTTTTTGTTATGTCTCAGTCTTTTCCAGGACACAGCAGTCTTTACAATCTTTCATTACTTAAGTTAATTTTTTTCTTTTTAATATAAGGGAAAGAAGAAAAGCAACCAATAAAATTAAAAGAATTAATAAACATATCTTAGTAATATGTTTAAATGCAATGGCCCCAAATAATCAATAAACAGAAATGCAGAATAGTTGACTGAATTAAAAAACAATTATCACCTGCCTGTTGTCTCCCAGAAGATAACCTCACAGACAAAGTCATAGAGTAAGAGTCAGACACTCAAGACTGGAGAGGTGGCTCTGCAGTTAGGAGCCCTAACTGCTCTTGCAGAGGACCTGGGTTTGGTTGCCACCATCCACATGAGGTGACTTTCAATTTTCTGGCACATATACTTAAGTGGTGCACATAAACTCATGCAGGAACACATACATACACATAAATAAAAGTAAAATATCATGTCAGAGGTTGATAGGGAATCTATCAAGCAAATGGAAGTTAGCAGTACAGAGGCAAACTGTTATGATATCTGACACCAGCACATCATAATACAGAAAGCAATTCCTCAACAATTGCAAATACAAATATTTCAAATGTTAGAGCATCCAATTCCATAGAACAAATACCAAGGCCAATAAAAAAAGGAAGAAGGCAAAGATAAATCTTTTCAGATAACATGATTTTGTACTTAGAAGATCTTGAAGACATGACCAAAAGACTCTCAGACATGATAACATGTTAAACTAGCAGGATGTAAAAATCAAAATACAAAATCAGAAGTTTTAAAAAAAATTTTTTTACATACCAATCATGACTTTCTGAAAAAGATCCCACTTACTGTAGCTTAAAAATCACCTACAAATAACCTAACTGAGGCAGTGAAAGATCTATCTACAAGGCAAAATTTAAGATACTGAAACGAGAGAGAGAGAGAGAGAGAGAGAGAGAGAGAGAGAGAGAGAGAGAGAGAGAAGAAGGAGAAGGGGAAGGAAGAGAAGAGAAGAGAAGAGAAGAGAAGAGGGAGAGAGAGACAGAGAGAGAGACAGAGAGAGAGACAGAGAGAGAGAGAGAGGGAGAGGCAGAGAGGGAGAGGGAGAGGGAGAGGGAGAGGGAGAAAAGAGATTGAAGAAGACATTTGAAGATGGTAAGACTGTCCTTCCTTATAGATGGACTAATACTGTACAAACAGCAATAATAGTGAAAATATTCTACTACCTCAGTACAATCCTCATCAAGATTCCTATGGCTTTATTCACAGAACAAGAAAAACAACCCTAAAGTTCATATGGACCTTGGATAACTAAAGCAACCTTAAACAGAAGCATGATTCTTTTCTTTTTGGTTTTTAAAAAAATTTTTTTTATTACGTATTTTCCTCAGTTACATTTCCAATGCTATCCCCAAAGTCCCCCATACCCTCCCCCCCAACTTCCCTACCCACCCATTCCCATTTTTTGGCCCTGGCGGTCCCCTGTACTGGGGCATATAAAGTTTGCATGTCCAATGGGCCTCTCTTTCCAGTGATGGCTGACTAGGCCATCTTTTGATACATATGCAGCTAGAGTCAAGAGATCCGGGGTACTGGTTAGTTCATAATGTTGTTGCACCTGCAGGGTTGCAGATCCCTTTAGCTCCTTGGGTACTTTCTCTAGCTCCTCCATTGGGGGCCCTGTGATCCATCCACTAGCTGACTGTGAACATCCACTTCTTTGTTTGCTAGGCTCTGGCCTAGTCTCAGAAGAGACAGCTATATCATGGTCCTTTCAGCAAACGCTTGCTAGTGTATGTAATGGTGTCATCGTTTGAAGGCTAATTATGGGATGGATCCCTGGATATGGCAGTCTCTAGATGGTCCATCCTTTTGTCTCAGCTCCAAACTTTGTCTCTGTAACTCCTTCCATGGGTGATTGTTTCCAATTCTAAGAAGGGGCAAAGAGTCCACACTTTGGTCTTCGTTCTTCTCGAGTTTCATGTGTTTTGCAAATTGTATCTTATATCTCGGTATACTAAGTTTCTGGGCTAATATCCACTTATCAGTGAGTACATATCATTTGAGTTCTTTTGTGATTGTGTTACCTCACTCAGCATGATGCCCTCCAGGTCCAACCATTTGCCTAGGAATTTCATAAATTCATTCTTTTTAATAGCTGAGTAGTACTCCATTGTGTAAATGTACCACATTTTTTGTATCCATTCCTCTGTTGAGGGGCATCTGGGTTCTTTCCAGCTTCTGGCTATTATAAATAGGGCTGCTATGAACATAGTGGAGCATGTGTCCTTCTTACCAGTTGGAACATCTTCTGGATATATGCCCAGGAGAGGTATTGCGGGATCCTCCGGTAGTACTATGTCCAATTTTCTGAGGAACCACCAGACTGATTTCCAGAGTGGTTGTACAAGCTTGCAATCCCACCAACAATGGATGAGTGTTCCTCTTTCTCCACATCCTCACCAGCATCTGCTGTCACCTGAATTTTTGATCTTAGCCATTCTGACTGGTGTGAGATGGAATCTCAGGGTTGTTTTGATTTGCATTTCCCTGATGATTAAGGATGCTGAACATTTTTTCAGGTGCAGAAGCATGATTCTTAAAGTACCATAATATCTGATCTCAAATTATATCACAGAGCCATGGTATTGAACACAAAAACAGACATGTAGACCAAGGGAGTAGAATAGAGGGCCAGGAATAAATTCTCACAATTACAGACACCTAACATTGATAAAATCATCAGAAATATACCTTGGAAAGAAAGTGATTCCTCAACAAACGGTGCTGGGAAAATTAGATATATTCATGTAGAAGAATAACTGTAACTTGATGTTATTCTCTTTGTATAAAAATTAATTCAAAGTGGGCCAAGACCCTAATATAAAACTGGAAACACCAAAAGAGCCAGAGAGAAGCATTTTAAGATACATGCAGAGGCACGAACTTTCTGAAACTCTCACAATCCCAAGAACTGATGAGATCCTAATGACTGTTGAATGAAATAAAATAAAATAAAACAAAACAAAACAAAACCAACACACTTTTAGCAAAGAAAAACATCACCAGAATGGAATGACACTCTACAAAATGGAAAAACAAAAGCTTTTCCAACTAAACATTAGGCAAGGGATTTGGAACATATGAAGAAACTCAAAATGCAAACACTGGTAATCGCATACCCTCCAGTCAACAAGTGTCCTTGGAAACCAACCGTTCCAGATGATGGTTACTAAGTTTGTGCCTTTCAAATGGAAATATTCAAAGGGCAAATAAATGCTTGAAACAGTTATCAGCATCTGTAGTCACCAAGAAAACACAGGTTAAAACTGATTTTAAAGACCATTTATTTCCCTACCTTGTCTGAAGGGCCATTACTAAAAAAGCACGTAGCAAACCCCGGCAAGCCTTGGGGGAGAGAGCAGCAGTTATGTACTCCTTGCGTGAGTGTGAACTGGTGTGGTCACTGTTAATATTCCGATGGAGTTTCCTGAGGGAACAAAAGCCTGCATACAATATGATTCAGCTTGAGCATAT
Organism: Mus caroli; assembly: GCF_978045245.1. Classification (NCBI taxonomy): domain Eukaryota; kingdom Metazoa; phylum Chordata; class Mammalia; order Rodentia; family Muridae; genus Mus; species Mus caroli. The sequence continues at coordinate 37,962,980 of NW_028227266.1, read as the reverse complement.
TTCATATAGTACAAAGAGCATGTACATCACTGTTTATTGCAGCACTTCTTATAATACTTAAGAACTAGAACCAGCCCACGTGTCTATCAAGACATACATGGGTGAAGAAAAAATGGTACACATAAAACTGGGTTTTTCTCAGCTGTGAAAAAAAAAGAGTATTTGTAGGAAACTTGATAGAATGAGAGGGTTTTGTTAAACAAAATGATCCAGACTCTGAAACAAATACTGCATGTTTTCCTTCACATGTAGAATCTAGATTTGTGTGTGTGTGTGTGTGTGTTGGAAGAAGTTTTACAGGTATGTTACCTCAAAGAGTAGACAGTTAAGGAGATAATGGATGAACCCAAAGGCATGTTTCCCAAGAATATAGGTTGATTTCAGAGTATAGTTTAACACCAAAGTAACAAAAATAAGGGCCACAATGCATTTATTTCTTTTTCTCTATGTCCTAGAGATTCTCGTTTTAATGTAATAGACAATTCACAACTAATTATAAGATACATCATAAATATCCCCCAAGCCAGATTTATTTTTTCCTTGACATTTCAGAAGTTTCAAGTACTTGTACTGTTTAAGGTCACCAAAAAAAGGCTCATCCAAAGATCGTGAAGCATTCTGCCAGATATCCCAGAGATCCATGACTAGGAACCAGAGGCCAAGTCTGTGGATCCTTAGGGCATGTTGCTTTTATGCCTATTAGATCTGGAAACATGGAACCAGTTCCTTTATCCAGGAACCACTCAACCTTCCTGATGTCCTTTAGACATTCTTTTGTTTCCTGTGTCTTACTTTCTGTGTTCACATCCTCGTCTATAGCCCAAATATATCATATCCCTCCAGCTTAATCAAACTCACTCTACCTTTAATGGCATACTTTGTAATCTCCTATACTCTATAGTAATGAGGTTTTCCATTTCTGAGGTCAAACAACACCTATGAACACATAGATGCTCCCTAGGATGCTTCATTATTGAGCAGTGTATCCCAGCAGGGTATGTGTTGGGCAGCCTATGGACCCAGTGGATTGCCAGTGCTCTAGGGGAGTGTTTGGAAGCCTTGCACAGTGTGCCTAATCTATGGTGGATGCATGAGATGATGTGTAGTGCAGCTTGGGACCAGATCTTACAAATACACAGGCTGCTGTACCCCAGGAGAAAAGAAACCCCAGGGATGACTTGTCTTTATATTTCTAATTTAAAACATGCTTGAACTAAGAACTCTCAGCACCTTATTATCTGTTGTTTAGAGAGCTAAGGAAGAAGGTATAGTTAACCCATATTTGCTTCTTAGAGGAGTAGGGAAAGAGAAGAGACTCTTACCTAAAGCTACCAGGAGGAAGAAGAAGGTGAGTTTCAGAATTCTGATGCTCATATCATATGACTATTAAAACATGGCCTACAATCTACTCACAATCGCCCCCATGAGCTCCAGAGTCTTAGTATATTTGTGCCCAACCGAGTCAGTGGCAGGAGTGGAGAGAAGAGAGAAGAGAGAAAATGCCATTAGCTGAGCTTCAAAACATACTTTTCAAAATTTACGATATTAGAATCTGTTCATAATTTTGTTCTTATTTATACAACAATGCTTGGCAGTATTTCTAAATTTTGTACATAAAAACTTCACAAAGACAACATTTTGCATCAGTGACTTCCTTATAAGTCTTAGAGACATGGAAAAAAAACTATTTTTAGTTTTCTCTTGTTATCCTCTGTATTCATAATGAGACCTGAGATTTAGAAAAGTATGTATTTACAATAGAGTGGCCTTTATCTATAAGTGGCTACTGAGCACTTTAATTTTGGTTACTTTTATTCACTATGCCCCATAAGTGTGAAATACACTATTTATTCAAAGATTTGTCCTAGCAGGTTTCCAAGTGATGCTGATCTTGATGGCCAAAGGACCATTTTGAGTAGAAAGGACATAAATGTGGAATTTCCACTGGAATTAGGACAAATAAAAAAGAGAACTACCTGGCTTGAACAGAAGACAGAAATATGTAGGACTCTAGAACAAAAGAAGAAATAGGGAGTATGAGAGACATTTCACTTTGATAGAAAGACTAGAAAGATCAGGGGCATGTGGGGGAGGGTTAGATATGTATTGGGAATTGTTAGTGTGTTTATGACACTTAGGACAGATTAAAAATGGGTATGAAAACATCCGTGAGATTAAAGGTGAAATAAAACCCAAGAATATGAATCTTGTTGAATGTCCCTTTTATTTGTCTGTCTGGACAGTCAGCAATAGTACTCTGCGTATATGTAGCCTAACTGGTAAGGAATAATGGGAAAGGAACAGGCCAAGGGCAATTGAGTACCCCCATTTGCTCATGATACAAAAGAGGAATGCTTCATAGAATTGAACCTCACTAAGAGAACACCTGTTGAATGTCATTAAGTTTCCTTTCTTCTGAAAGATAAAGGGTTCTGGGAAACAAGAATTTCTTCCATCTTTGGAAGTTCAGGTAGCCAAATAAAGTGTCCTTAATATTAATATTAGTAACTGATTGGAAACCAGAAAAGAACAGCTTCTTGAAGAGCCATGGAACCACACAGGTTGGGAAAATGATAGATACAAGCCCAGAACTCACATGTACTGAGAGTTCACACAGAGCTGTGGTCAGCACAAAAACTAAAGAAAAAGTAGTCAGATCTCAGAGACAGGCCTTGCTTGACCTGGGGGGCTAGCCACTCCAGAATGGCACCATTTTATGTCTTCATGAGAGGACAGGAATAGACAAGAAATCCTGTTTGGAAGCCTCCAGGCAGAGATACAGATATTTGGGGTGCTGATGTTCCAATAGTGGAAATGAGGAAAAAGTCTTAGCCCAGACAGTAGTTGAGATAAAAAAAAGCTGAAATAGCTTTGTGTAGTCAAAAATCTCCCATCACTCATTAAGTATGAGAAGAATAAACTTCCTATCAGGGAAACCATTTAAAGTCACATTTAAAGTACTGAAAACCACATGCAGGAGAACTTGTTTCCCATGTATGTATGTATGTATGTATGTATGTATGTATGTATGCATGTATCTACTTACCTATCTATCTAATCGATCTATCACGTCCAATGGGCCTATTACTAAATACATTTGGAAATATTTTATGCTATATAGTCCTCAGGAGAATGCCTTCAATTTCCCTAGAATCACCCCTGTCCCAAAATCTGGGGTGGAATGTTTTGTCCTTTACCAGGAGGAAGCATAAGAGGAGATGGTGAATTGTATTGGTGGTTCCTAAAAGTTGGTGGTAGGAGGGTGGGTACCAACTTTCCAAAGTGCATACCTACCCTTTGAATTTTATGACACAAGACTTTGTTTTTACAGCTAGAAACACCTGGGCTCTGGAAGACCAGAGAGCAACTGGGATTCTCAACCATTTGGAAAATTTTTTCTCCTCTTTACACATTTCTCAGAGAAGAATGAGCATAAGGAATCACTCCACAGTGACTGAGTTCCTCCTGTTGGGATTAACTGAGGAGCCAGCGCTCCAGCTGCCCCTTTTCTGCCTCTTCTTGGGGATTTACATAGTCACAATGGTGGGAAATCTTGGCATGATTGCAGTCATCAAGCTGAACTCTCAACTTCATACCCCCATGTATTATTTCCTCAGTAGTTTGTCTTTTTTAGATTTCTGCTACTCTTCTGTTGTTACCCCCAAAATGCTGGTGGGGTTTTTAAGCAGGGATAAAGCTATCTCATATTCTGATTGTATGGCTCAGCTGTTCTTTTTCTGTATTTTTGTCATCTCTGAATGCTACATGTTGGCAGCCATGGCCTATGATCGCTATGTGGCCATCTGCAGTCCACTGCTCTATGCTGTCATCATGTCGCCTCGGGTCTGTTCTCTGCTGGTGGCTGCTGTCTTTTCAGTGGGCTTTACTGATGCTGTGATTCATGGGGGATGTATATTAAGGTTATCTTTCTGCAAATCCAACATCATTAAACACTATTTCTGTGACATTGTTCCACTTATTCAACTCTCCTGCTCCAGCACTTACATTGACGAACTTTTGATCTTTGTCATTGGTGGATTTAACATGATAGCCACCAGCCTGACAATAGTCATTTCATATGGGTTCATTCTGTCCAGCATCCTCCGCATCCACTCGAAAGAAGGCAGGTCCAAAGCCTTCAGCACCTGCAGTTCCCACCTGACAGCTGTTCTTATATTTTATGGCTCTCTCATGTCCATGTATCTGAAACCTGCTTCTAATGGTTCCATCATCCACGAAAAAGTGACCTCAGTGTTTTACACCACAGTGATTCCCATGTTAAATCCGCTGATCTACAGTCTGAGGAACAAGGAGGTAAAACATGCACTGGTGAAGCTTGTAAGAAGAAAAATATCTTCATAATAAATATGCTTTTTTACTAAGATGTATTTATGTATTGCTAATCGTGTTTATATGCATGCATTTATATACTTTGACTCCTTCAAAGCAATCTGAGCTGGGTTATTTATTTAACTATATTACACATATTCAGATGACAGAATTAAACAAACCTAAAGTGATATGTGATAAAGTAAATATGAGAGCAAGCAGTAACATATTTTAGATGTGAAGTTTTATATCACTACCAGAATTAAACAATTTATTTTTTATTCTTGTTTTTCTAAATCTCGTTTCAAGAGAAAACTAAGTAAACAAAACAACAACAACAACAACAAACCACAGTGTCCTACGCAATAATTTAAAGAAAACAAAACCAAACAAAAATGTGTCCGGTGACAGAACTCACTGTAAAAATTTATAGCAAATGTGCAGGAAGTTTGGGTGTGTGTTTACTGTAAGGTGCTCACTATATTAGTGGATTAGATGATTAAGCAAAGGATCAAGTAATCTGACCTCAATGAGACTAGTTGGCATCTGGCTATTTAAGCAGAAGCCATAGCATATCCAAATACAGTATCAAAATATTCTGTCTTTCTTGTTGATCTTACCAGTGTGTGCATAGTACTTCACTTACTACCGTCTGCTTGGGTTCTGTAAAATGAGTTCGTTTTCCCTCTATGCTTTAAATTGGGTTACCTTTAATTTGTAGCTAGTAGTATGTTTTGGACAAAACATTATATTAAACGATTTCAAATATGTATTTGTGAATGTGAAAGGCAAAAATGTGGCTCACTGAATGGAACCAGGGCTCATTTGAGTTAAAATGAGGCTGATCCAGAGTAAATGTACTGAAATACCACTCCACATGTCTGGGGAAGAGACCACAAACACAAACACAAACACAAAACAACCAAACAAAACCCTCAAAGTGCCCCTGCAAAGCAGTCATTCCAATTGTGGTGTCTCTGGGTGGCTGTGAAGGACAGCAGCAGATTCTGTCTGGAGGTCACTCTCTGATGTGATGCCTTCCAGGTAAGCATTGTGATAAGCTAAGCGAGACACTCTCTGGGTTATTTATTACTTTAACAGCGTCAGTATGTCTGCAAAGAGCGGATTTTAAAGGTTAAAATTAACCCGATCATGAGAGTTTGAAACCCAGCAGCACAAGATAGCGGTCTGAAACCCATACCTGTCAGGCCCCTTTGGGGTTTGTAGACCCCCCCTTCCCCCTTTCATGTCTTTAAATTCATGACCAGCCAAGAGACAGAGAGAGAAAGAAAATGTGGATTTAGTGGATGGGCAGTGAGGAGGATCCGGGAGGCAGGGAAACCACGATTAGAGTGTATTGGATGAGGAAATGTCTATTTGAAATTTAAAAAAATTTAGGGTTACAATGGTAGGGTTAAGAATAATGAGGAAAGTAACTGATAGGGCTTGCTGAGTGTGAGATGGTTAGACTGTCCAGATCAGAGGAAAGAGAGAACACTGGAAGACAGAAAAGCTAGTGTTGGCAGGTTTTCAGGCAGCTAACAAGCAGACTTCCAGGCTCAGAATAGTATTGTCACCCAAGAAACACATGGGATACACTGTTGCCTTTTATACGTTTTAATATACAAACCTATATTAGACTACATGGCAAGAATGCTCTCCATCTAAAAAAAGTCTCCTGCTGTCCCAGAGAGTGGACACAACAGACCACTGCATAGGCAAACAGTTAAATATGGTCGAACCACGGAAACTAACAGCTGCATCTTGGTAGCTCACTGGGTCTGCTGATAGACAAAATGTCCCTGTGTGGTTAAATATTCTCAAAGCTGCAGTTATGTTGTTTCAGAAGCTACAGCACTAGAACCTTCTGAAACACATCTGCAGTAATGAAGGGTTTCCAACCTCAAGAAAGTCTGACATATTGTTTTTGACACAGTTCCCCTTTTGGGGAAAATACTATGAAACTATCATCTGGTCCACCATGAGTTGTGATAGGAAATGTGTCATTTGGCCTCCCCAATGCTCTACCCTCCTCATATTCATTAGATTCTTCTTCTTCTTCTTCTTCTTCTTCTTCTTCTTCTTCCTCTTCTTCTTCTTCTTCTTCTTCTTCTTCTTCTTCTTCTTCTTCTTCTTCTTCTTCTTCTTCTTCTTCCTCTTCTTCTTCCTCTTCTTCTTTTTCCTCCTCCTCCTCCTCCTCTTCCTCTTCCTCTTCCTCTTCCTCTTCCTCTTCTTCTTCTTCTTCTTCTTCTTCTTCTTCTTCTTCTTCTTCTTCTTCTTCTTCTTCTTCTTCTTCTTCTTCTTCTTCCTCCTCCTCCTCCTCCTCCTCCTCCTCCCCCTCCTCCTTTTTGGAGGGGTATCATTTTATTTTATTTTTTATTAGATATTTTCTTTATTTACATTTCAAATATTATCCCCTTTTCTGGTTTCCCCTCTGAAACCCCCATCTCCCCTCCTCCCCCTGCTCACCAACCCACTCACTCCTGCTTCCTGGCCCTGGCATTCCCCTACACTGGCGCATAGAACCTTCACAGGACCAAGGGCCTCTCCTCCCATTGATTACCAACAAGGCCATCCTCTGCTACATATGCAGCTGTCCCACCATGTGTACTCTTTGGTTGGTCGTTTAGTCCCAGGGAGCTCTGGGGGTACTGATTGGTTCATATTGTTGTTCCTATGGGGCTGCAACATCTTCACCTCCTTGGGTCATTTCTCTAGCTCTTTCACTTGGGACTCTGTGTTCAGTCCAATAGATGATGGTGAGCATCCACTTCTGTATAAGTCAGGCACTGGTGAGGCCTCTCTGGAGACAGCTATAACAGGTTTCTGTCTGCAAGCACTTCTTGGCATCCACAAAAGTGTCTGGGTTTGGTGATTGTATATGGGATGGATCCCCAGGTGGGGCAGTCATTCCTGGATGGTCATTCCTTCAGTCTCTGCTCCACACTTTGTCTCTGTAACTCCTTCCATGGGTATTTTGTCCCCCCTTCTCAGAAGGATTGAAGTATCCACACTTTCCTCTTCCTTCTTCTTGAATTTCATGTGGTTTGTGAATTGTTATTAATAGATAACTGGAGAAGAAGAAGAAGAAGAAGAAGAAGAAGAAGAAGAAGAAGAAGAAGAAGAAGAAGAAGAAGAAGAAGAAGAAGAAGAAGAAAGAAGACAAAGAAGACTGGTCATCTATGTCTTCTTCTCTAGGATCATAGTATAAAGTTTAAGCTAGCCTTGAACTTGCAATGCTCCAGCCCGACCTACTAAGTGCTGGAATTACTTGTGTGCACTAACATGCTTGGGCTTTAAAATAAATTGAGCACACATTAAAGTAAGACAGAAAAGTCTGAATATGTGCCAGCATGATGTTACCAATTCACAAAGAATTCAGGATGCCATTACATGTAAGGAGCAGCATATTATGTCTCCTGTGTGTGAGCAAGTTAATAGAAAAGAGACAGAAGCAGCAGAGATGACAGAATAGAGGGAAAAGCTTTGACATAGTTATTTTAAAAATCATATAAGGTTTAAAAATAAGTTAGTAGAAAATAAAACACATTACAAATATTGAAAAAGGAGCAATGTCAGCTAAACCAGTATAGAGAGACCCAGCCCTCTATATGAACATTAAAAAGTTACCCTAACTCTCAGAATCAATCTTTTTAGAATTTAATCTGTGGAGAGCCGTGCAGCGAGCAATCGCCATTATAAGATGGTGCTGGCCTCCGCTGTGCCTAACTAGTAAACAAGCCTTGTACGCAGGTGCGAGAGTGAACTCACGCCTAGTCACTGCCCATCTTGGGGCGGAGTAATGGGTTGATGGGCGAGCAACGAATCAGGAGCTGACACGCCACATCAGGTGCTGAAACGCCATGACTGAGGGCTATATAAGCAACGCCATTTTCCGGGGTCGGGGTCTTCCCTCCTGAAGAAGCAATAAAGCTTTTTGCTGCAGAAGAATCTGGTTGTCCGAGTGTGTTCTTGCCAGCGAGAACGATAGCTCGGGACATTGATCTGTAGTGGTCAAGTAAATGATAGACCAAAAAAGGGGCAGCTGTGGATGTAGCTAGGAATTGAGAACTTGCCTCACATACACTAAGCTCTAGGTTTATTTAACAATACTCCTGGGGCTTCCTGGTTGATGCAGGGACTTCATTATTGGTCCCAATGTGGGGTCCTACTCTTCAGACATGGATGGAAGAATCTTATTCATTCAAATGTTAATTTAAAAGAATTGTGCTTGTTTGATCTAACCTCTGCTGGAGACCTGAAATCAGATAACAGGACGGGCAATATTTTCTTCCTCTCTGCCAAGAGTAATAAAAATGTCACAATCCATGGTACAATAAAATTTGAGATTTTTATGTATGTGAAGTTTTTTTGCCTGGCCCAGGCAGGTTATCCTCTAACCTTAGACCTCCAGAGGTATGCTTTACCTAGAGTGCTAAACTGACACACATATGCACATAAATCACATGTGTGCACACATACATGTGCACACACAGCTACACATATACACCTGCACACAAAACTTACACAGACACACATAAACACACACACACACACACACACACACACACACACACACACACACACACACACAACCTGTGGCAAATACCAGGACATTAAAAGCCCAGTACTTAAATCTGAAGAGAAAATCTCATGGGGAATTAAAATAACTAACATGTTTATACCAGAACTTTATTAATTTTATGTGTGTAAATATTTTACGTGCATGTATGTTGGTGCATCTTGTGTGTGCTTGGTTCTTGTGGCAATCAGAAAAAGGCATACTTGGAACTGGAATCATGCATGGTTGTGAGCCACTGTGTGGGTGCTGGGACCAAACACATGTTCTCTGCAAGAACATCAAGTATGCTTAGCCACTGAGCCATCTCTTACCCTATGTCAAAGACCCCATTCTGTTATGGGAGGGAAACACATCCCCAAGGCAAGGCACATGTGGATAAAATACAAAAGAAGACTAAATTTTCATCTCTGGCTGATCTCTAGGATCAGTGTCAGAAGGAAGTGTGGCTGAGGGAAAGTGGCAGTGCCTATCTCAGAGCTAATCTGCAAAAAACAGATTTCTGCTGTATTAGAAACACATTTTCTTTCTTCTCAACCACCCTTCAACTCTTTCTTCTCCTCCTCTTCCACCACCACCGCCAGCACCATCACCTCCTCTTCCTCCTCCTCCTCCCCCTCTTTCTCTTCCTCTCTATTTCTCTCTCTCCCTTTTCACTTCTTCCCATAACAGTACTTAATTTAATTAACTAAACACACAAAGAAGCAGTAATTATGGGGATGAGAGGCATTCCTAAAACTACAAAACCTACTCAAATAGAGTGGAGGAATTGCAGAAGGCCTCTCATATTAGTAATCACTATAAATGTGAGTGACCTAAATTGCTGTCTTAGTCAGGGTTTATATCCCTGCACAAACATCATGACCAAGAAACAAGTTGGGGAGGAAAGGGTTTATTTGGCTTACACTTCCATACTGCTGTTCATCACCAAGGAAGTCAGGACTGAAAGTCAAGCAGGTCAGGAAGCAGGAGCTGATGCAGAGGCCAAGGAGGGATGTTCCTTACTGGCTTGCTTGCTCTAGCATGCTCAGCTTGCTCTCTTATAGAACTCAAGACTACCAGCCCAGAGATGGCCCCACCCACAAGGGGCCTTTCCCCCTTGATCACTAATTGAGAAAATGCCTTACAGTTGGATCTCATGGAGGCATTTCCTCAACTGAAGCTCCTTTCTCTGTGATAACTCCAGCCTGTGTCAAGTTGACACAAAACTAGCCAGTACAATTGCCAAATGAAAAAACAGTGTTAGTATAGTGGATGAAGACCATCGTCCAGCTTTATGATTTCAAAGAAGTTGATTTTACTAATAGGATGAAAGACTAGAAAAGTAACTGATCAAAAATAGCAACCAAAAGATAGCAGGAGTGGCTACAGTTGTATGAGACAATATTGACCTTGAATCTAAACTGTTTCAGGAGATACAGATGTTGACCAGAGGGTCAATTTGTTGAGCACCTATAACAACTACAGACAGACACATACCAGACAACAGAGTCCCAGAACGTATAAAGTAAGAGAGGCATAGTCTTGTAAATGTAGCTGGAGACTGTAAGCCACAATTTAAATAATGGATACAAATGGTAGATAATATGTCATGTATAAATAGCATCCAATTACAGCCAAAATATATTTTTCTCAAATATATATAGACTGTTCTTCAGGATAGATCACATGCTAAGTCACAAGCAAATCGTAATAAAACTAATTCAAATTAATATTAGCTGTACTTTTCAAGTGCAATGGAATAAACTAATAGTGAATAACAAAAAATTGAAAATAAAAAACAGAAAATGAACAAATATGTGGAAGTTAAACAGCATATTTCTAAGAATCAGCTGTATCAGGGAAATGAGTTCATATCTTAGGATAAAGAGAAAAACCAAAATTAGGGGACATTGGTGTTTATAGAATAAGGCAAAAGCTTAAATTTATATCACTCTTTAGGAAAGAGGAAAGTTACCTAGCATTTTATCCAAGAAATCAAAGGCATACCAGAAGAGAAGAAACACAAAGACTTCAGTGGAAGCATGTGACCCAGGTAATAGGAAAGCAAACAACCTCCAGCCACAGTCTGCTGAGGAGAAAAGCCCAGGAAACTATAAGAAAACTTAGCTAAAATGGCTGAGAAAAAAATAGAAAATATAATATAAAAATAAGGAGGGAGGAGCAAGACATTGCACATGACAAGGAAGGGGAAGGAAGGCTTTTAGTGCGGCATGGGGCATAAGAGATGGAAGGGTACCCATGAATGCAAAGGGCAGGAGAGAACAAAATTATTGTTTGTAATGTCCAATAGTGAAACTTAGCTTTTGGACACAAAATTGCAAAAATGAGTAAAATTTAAAGATTATGCACTTGTTTCTCTTGACAAATTGTCATTCAGTTAAAAAAATCTATGTGAGGAAGCACAAGATGAAGTGTAAGTGATCCAGAAAATTAGTAATACTACCAATGCATAGTCGCTATGATATCGAGACAATATGAGTAAAATAGAATAATTACTGAGGAAATGTATATCTACTTCTGTAGTCTTGACAGCCCATTGAGACATTATGAAAGGCCAAAGTGGAAAAACCAATTTCTCTAGTTGAGAGAGACTCAGAATCAGTTCCATATGTATATGATTGTGGAGCTGTTGATTCAATGAAAAATGTAGGCAGGTCTATAAATTGCTGTGTCTACACTGAACAGGCACAAATTCTTTTCTTGCCATTATTTCTTAAACTCATTAGAATAGCAACTACTTAATACATGGTCGACTTTGATTTAACTGATTATGGTAAAAGCCATCCAGAGATGTCTGACAGTATTCAGGAGGATATGCATAGGATATATTAAAATAGTACATTATTTATATAAAGGCTGGAACATCCAATGCTTTTTGTATCTAATGGGTTCTGAAACCAAAGCCTGTACATACAAAGAGACTACACTAACATACTAAAAATCCTAAACAATAGCTTTTAAAGATCCAGTTCAAGGGGCTAGAAAGATGGTTCACTGGTTAAGAGTACTGACTGTTTTCCACAGCACCCAGGTTCAGTTCCCAAAATGCACACGATAGCTCAGCTCCATTGTAACTCTAGTTCCAGGGCATCTGATGCCTATTTCTGGCCTCCATGGTCACCAGGCATACACATGGTGCACAGAGATACATGCAGGTAAAACTCTCATACCTATAAATAATAAAAACTGTAACACAATCCAGAAAACTTAGGATCTATTTATTTAAATAATATATCAAAATTCACTTCATTGAGATTGAGTGCAGTACAAAATAGTGATAATTTCAGAATTTCCAGTATCTAATTTGAAATAAACCAGTGACTAAAAAATCCATATTTTAGTAATCTATTAATACAATCATCTTACCACAGCAGAGAAAAGAGTTGTATCTTATAATATAATGAGAAGCACAAGACAAATGTACACTGCTCTCGTCATTGCTATATAATGTTTATTTTTGGGTTAAAATTTAATTTCAAACAAGTAAAACACACTTAGGTGTATTGTTTTTAAAGAAAATAATGCTAGATCATATTGGTAATAGGATTTATAGAACTTTTAATGCAATCAAATTAATATTAACGAGACAATAAAACAAACTCAAAGTGCTAAGAGAAAAGAAAGTTTGGAAATTTAGTTTTTTTAATTAAAAATATTTAATTCTTTTTGTAAAAACATTTCGCTCTTCCAGAAACCAAACAAGACAAAACAAAATGAAGCAAACAACAACAAAACCCCTTCTCAGTTCTTGTTAGATAACTGGGAAATAAAAATCTAAAAGACAAAGTTGGGCAGACCTGGAAATTCTTTCCCACTGTGTAGCTTTCCTAGTCCTGGGAGGAGCTATGCCAGCTGCTGGGGGAGAAAGGTATCAAAAATATTATCCAGTGCTGAATCCTCAATGCTACAAATCTGATTCTTTAGGCAGGATGTATCTACTTGTGTAATAGTGGCATAGCTGTTTGGCGATAATCAACAGCTTTCTTTCTTTTTTTTAATTTTTATTAGATATTTTCTTCATTTACATTTCAAACGCTATCCCTTTTCCTAGTTTCCTTTCTGAAAGTCCCCTATACCCTCCCCCTTCACTCCAACCTACCCACTCCTGCTTCCTGGCCCTGGCATTCCCCTGTACTGGGGCATATAATCTTCGCAAGACCAAGGGACTGTCCTCCCATTGATGGCCTACTAGGCCATCCTCTGCTATATATGCAATTAGAGACACAAGCTCTGGGGTTACTGGTTAGTTCATATTGTTGTTCCTCCTATAGGGTTGAAGACCCCTTTAGTTCCTTGGGTACTTTCTCTAGTTCCCTCATTGGGGGAACCTCTGTTCCATCCAATAGATGACTGTGAGCATCCACTTCTGTATTTGCCAGTCACTGGCATAGCCTCACAAGAGAGAGCTATATCAGGGTCCTGTCAGCAAAATCTTTCTGACATATGCAATAGTGTCTGGGTTTGGTGGTTGTATATGGAATGGATCCCTGGGTGGGGCAGTCTCTGGATGGTCCTTCCTTACGTCTCAGCTCCGAGATTTGTCTCTGTAACTCCTTCCATGGGTATTTTGTTCCCCTAGTCGGCCATTAATGGGAGGAGGGGCCCTTGGTCTTGCGAAGATCATATGCCCCAGTACAGGGGAATGCCAGGGCCAGGAAGCGGGAGTGGGTGGGTTGGGGAGCAGGGCGCGGGGAGGGTATAGGGGGCTTCGGGAATAGCATTTGAAATATAAGTGAAGAAAATATCTAATAAAAAAAATACCGATGGAAGGAGTTACAGAGACAAAGTTCGGAGCTGAGATGGAAGGAAGGACCATTCAGAGACTGCCCCACCCTGGGATCCATCCCATAAACAACCACCGAAACCAGACACTATTCCATATGTCAGAAAGGTTTTGCTGACAGGACCCTGATATAATCAACAACTTTCTTATTGGATTTGTAGTTTGCTTCCTAAAGGGGAACTCTTTCTCGCTTTGGTAAACTTGGCAAAAAGCCTGAATAGCTCAGGAGAGCATAGGTCCCAAGCGGGCAACCTTCCACTGTTGTTTTGCAACATGGACACGCTGCTGTCAAACTGCCTTCTAAATCTTTATGCTTATACTAGTGGCTTAGTCTTGGCCCCAATCTTGGTTAGAGAAAGTTGTTTTTGCAGTAGACAGCAGGTAATGGACAGACCCACAACTGACCAAAGTGCTGAGAGTGAGCGACTGCGGAATGCTCATCACTAACTGGGACATCTGTTCTCCTCCGCTAAGGCTTAGGAAACATGATGGCAAGGTTCGCAGGAAGAATGTGAGAGCCCGATGATGGGGAAGAGTGCCACAACCACGCCCACTTGGAACCCGTGGGCGGGCGAGGTCTGCAAAGGCAGCACAGCTGCTTGACACAGTTCCGGGACAGCTGAGGGGATTGCTACAACCGCTGTCCTTCTGTCTCTGACTTTGAGGTTTTGGTCCCTGTGTGTTGCATTCTTGAGAACTTCTGCTTTATGATTCATTTTGTGCCTTTTTCTGAGAAAAATGCTGTCTGAGTCTTTTTAGGAAAATCCTAAAATTAATTTCATCCTGCCACCATTTGGAAGTCTTCCTTATGCCTTGGGGATTACTAAGCTCAGTTAAGCACATAGCTAGATGAGGTCATTACTCCAGGAATCTTCTAGGGGTGTCTGCCCCTGAGCAAATTCACACAGTATAATTGGTGCAGGGTGAACAGATGATTTACAAACTCCTGCTGGCCAGGAGAATAGGCTACAGATTCAAGGTCTCTTTTATTATAGATTTAGAGCTCTCTGAAACTGTAGTTTAAAAATGGGGGCGGGGGGGAGGTCTTGTCTAACAATGTACACCCCTGGAGGACTAGAACTCAGTAAATAAGATAGACTAAAATGCACTTTTCCTATTTTATAGCATAGGCGACGAAACATATAGTCAAGGAGGCTAGATGTTAGCATTTCAGATATTTTCTGTTTGTGTGGAGTGCTTTCAATGTGCAAACACTGCCAGCTTACAGCAGGCTGTCATAAAATAAATGTGTTTGCTTTGAAGGAGACATTCTTTAGATTCTTTACATTGGAGTTATAGGGCTGATAATAAGAATAAAATCTGTTTTGTTTGTAAACTCTAATTGTGACTGATATTATAACTGTGGACATGTAATTAAAAAAAGCACATTATCTCTACCATTTGGAAAATCATTAATCTGTCTTTGTTCTGTGAAACTTGTATAAAGAAGCCCCCAGGGTTGCTAGTCACTCAGAGCTCCAAGATTCCCCTGACCAACTCCTTACTCTTTCCCTCCCTTCCTCCCTCCCTCCCTCCCCTTGCCTATTCCTTATCTCTTCTACAGGCTGTTCTGTTTGCAGAGGACAGTTAACCAAGGAAGCCCCTCCTCCATAGGTCTCCCCAGGAAGAGAGTGTTGTGAAATTCTTCTGGATATTTAAGACAGCCATTTAACTCAGCAGCTCACAGTAGCTTTGGTCTCAGAGTCAGTTTCCATCAGCTGCTGAACATAACCTCCAGAGGGCAGCCATGCTAGGCTCCTGTTTCTGAGTACAGCAGAATATCATTAACAGTGCCAGGAGTTGGCTCTCTCCCATGGGATGGGTCTCATGTTGGGTCAGCCATTGGTTGGTCATTCTCTCAATCTTTACTCCATCTTTATCCCTGTGCATCTTATAGGCAGGTCGAATTTGGGTTGAAGGTTTTGTGGATGGATTGGTGTCCATATCTCTCCACCGGAAGACCTGCCTGGTTACAAGGGCAGCCATTTCAGGTTTCACATACCCTGTTGCTAGAAGTCTTAGCTAAGGTCACCCTCAGGGACTCCTGAGAGTTTCCCCTGGCCAGGCCTCAACTCATCCAAGAGATGTCCTCTGTGTGACTTCATTTCTCACTCCTTCTCTCCTCTACCCACCTCATCCCTCCTGTTCTTGTCCCCAATCCTATACCACTGAATCTCCTCCCTCCAACCAGTCCCAATTTTAACCAGTCCAATATTTAACCTATTTCTCCTTCTCACCGAGATTCAAGAATTCTCTTTTGGGCCCTCTTTGCTACTTAAGTTTCTTTGTGGATTGTATCTTGGGTATTCTGGACTTTATGGCTAATATCCACTTATAAATGAGTATATACCACATGTGTCTTTCTGGGTTTGAATTACTTCACTCAGAATGGTATTTCTAGTTCATTCCATTTGCCTGCAAATTTCATTATGTCCTTGATTTTCATTGCTAAGTAATATTTCATTGTCTAAACATACCACATTTTCTTTGCCCATTCTTTGGTTGAGGGATATCTGGGTTGTTTCCAGTTTCTGTCTATTATGCAATCGAAAAGTAGAACTTTAGAAAAACAACTGAACATTATGTAAAATTTGATGACTTTTACTCATGGCAACAGTATGGTTAAAACACACAAACAACGTATATTATAAATAAATATATAGCAAGCCTTCTACTGATTTTTTTCTAATTCTGAGAGATGTTTCTAAGACACCAACATGCTTGAGAAAATTGCATGCAGCAGAAAATTCACATTTAACATGTAATGAATTCCACCAGTTATCTAGATGGCTTTAAAAATCCCCAACAAAAATAATGGTTCAAAACTGTTGCAGTGTTCAAAGTGGAGTTAAATGGTAGAGCACCCACTGAGCATGTATGAGTACCTGGCTTCACCCACGGCAACTAAGAAAGGAAAGCCAGATTGAGGTGTGTTTGTTGGTTCTAAGAAGACTTCTTTTCTTCCTTTTTATGTGTTTGTTTGTATTAAATAGTAAGGTTGTGAGTCTAACTAAAACAATCAAACACAAAAGAAATGTATGAAGAAAAGAATTTTGGGAAAGAAATACATTATTTATTCTTTGAATTATGGAGCTGTGATATGGAGCTGGTGGGCGGTAGCTAATTTATCCCTCTGGGATGGTTCATGTTGGTCACTGCTCTTCCCTGCCCTTGTCCCCGGCATGGTCCCCAGTGACAGCAAGGGAGATTTTCATGCCCCACAGCTGGCATTACCTCTGCTTTGCCAATAATCCCTTTGCAATAGACCTGAAGTTCTCTCTAGGGCCTTCTCCAATCTTTTGATCCAAATTTATGCATCGCCAATTTCTACAGTGATATCATATGGGAAGCTGCAGGTGAGTGAATCGTACCTGTTTAATGTATTTCTTAAGCTTTTTCTCATTCACTCCAAGGGCTTGAACCTGTGATTATCCACTAGAAGAGCACACTGCAGCATTCAGTTCAGGCTGACCCCGAAGACTCTGTCATTGCACTTCTCTGGTTGCCATTCTGAACAACTTCAACTACATAATACAATGTGTGTGTGTGTGTGTGTGTGTGTGTGTGTGTGTGTGAGAGAGAGAGAGAGAGAGAGAGAGAGAGAGAGAGACAGAGACAGAGAGAGACAGAGACAGAGAGAGACAGAGACAGAGAGAGACAGAGAGAGAGAGACAGAGACAGAGACAGAGAGGGAGACAGAGAGAGACAGAGAGACAGAGACAGAGAGACACAGAGAGATCATCTATTTTCTTTTTTTATTAGATATTTTCTTCATTTACATTTCAAATGCTATCCCCAAAGCCCCCTCTACCCCCCGCCTGAGATCATCTATTTTCCTAATGAAGAATAAGATTAAAGTTACACTATTCTCTACCAAATAGAAATGCATATGTTTTGAAATAGATTTAATAAGCATTTGTGATGCGACTATCAAATTTTAAGTCATTACTTAAATTGAATGTTCAAATGCTACAGGTAGATGACACTCAAGCTGGAGTTTGACTTCATTTTCCAAAATCTTCAATTAGGGACTCCTTAATGTAACACTTAGCTGGAATACAATCTGCCCTTTATCTGCTTATCTCCACAGTCTTTTGCCCAGATTTTGTTTCCAGGTCAGATATTTTGGCTACACTCATGCATACTCTCCACGGTTGCACATTTTCTTAATCTCTCTTCCCTTTGAAATGAAAACTCACCAGCCCTGCCCTATCCTGTTTTTGTCAACTGACTACTCTCTCCAAATTACAAGATTTAGCCATGCACATGCTTATTTTGAAGACATTGGAAGCTAACCATCTTCTTTGTATGGGTTAACTCCTTTTCATATAGTAGCTAATTTCATAATTAACCCCTACAGAGCAAATGTTATTTTCACCTTACAGTTTTGGAAACTTCAGGGTTAATCTCAGTGGCAACACTTTGCACAGTCGGTCCAGGACAGTGAGGGATGTTTGTCCAGACATTCACTAGTAGTGGGGTCTAGAGCTCTGGGGCTGGGGAAGCCAGTCTTGAGCAAGAGTGAAATAAAGACATGTCTAAACCCTGCAAATCTCATCCTAAAGCCTGCAGGAGTAGGGCTGTTTTCTTCCGTGCTCTAGACCTGCATGTCCTGGGGCACTAGCCTGTATGACCAACCCCCACTTCTGCCACCCTTGAAGTAGTCACGTAGCCTGGTGGCCAAATTACAGGTTCCTATAAGGACATGTCCAGCAAGTCCCTGAAATTTCTCTTCATGCAAATGAAGCATTCCCAGCGCCCCAGTCAATAATGTTCTCTCACCCTGAAAATCCTGTCCACTCCCCAAAGTTTATATAGCCCCTATTACCTACTGTTTCACTGAAAACCATCTCAGAGAGGCTGTTTTTCCCAAGTACTCACTGCTGACAAAGGTTCTGTGGAACCCACCTACCCGGATAAGCTTCATTCCTTTGAGTCCTGCCCGGCTCACAACAGTGCCTGGACACCCCGAGGGCAGAAGCAAACCCAGGCCATAGAGCCACATTCTTAGATAGTGTTGTCTTCAAAGCAATGTGAGTTTGCCTGTGAAACCTACCTATAAGAGTTAGCAAATGCCATAGTTATTCAGAACCCAAGGCTGATGGGAATATAGGACCTGAAGTAAAGGAAACATGATGCTCAGGTAGAGGTGACTTCTTCCCGGGCAGCATTGTATTTATGATCTTATATATGCTTATCAATTATCACAGGTGTTCTCAATTTTTAACTTATTTATAAAAGCGATTGTTTCCTTTCCTTTTCACCCAAGATATAATCTAAGAAGAAAAGGAATGTAGTCGTTTTATTATCATCAATATTTCTTTGATACAGGGTATCTTAATGTTAGTGGGCAGCTGTGAGTGATCTTAAGACCCCACCCCAGCCCCTCTGCACCTTAGCCTTTCAAGTAATGGATTACAATGTGCATTCCTATTTTTAGCAGTATTACTCCTTCAGTGGCAGTACCCTCTGCACAAAGTAGAGAAGGAAGTGCTCACCAAATTAAAGGAAATAGATGATTCACATATGCATGTACAGGATTACATGTAGAAACGTATGTGAAAGACAAGTCAGTTCAAATCTGGGCTCTGCACTCACATTTCCCAAAACAAGACAGATTAGAGTGAAGCTCTGTAGAGTCTAGTCTGGGCCTTCAGGCCCAGGAAACAGTAAGTCCTTCCTGTCCTGTTTCAGTCTTCTCTGTAAGAGTTCCTTTAGTGCAATTTCCTTATCAGG
Source organism: Mus caroli (assembly GCF_978045245.1). Lineage (NCBI taxonomy): Eukaryota > Metazoa > Chordata > Mammalia > Rodentia > Muridae > Mus > Mus caroli. Next base: position 37,943,550 of record NW_028227266.1, on the reverse strand, counting down.
CTGTTCATCCCTCAGCCTGTAGATTTATGTAAATATGAATTTATATTTTTGACTGTATATATGCATCTTGGGACAGCTATAAGTGTGGCCTAGAACATTTATATTTGTTATTTGTTGACTACAATATCATGCCACAGTTTCTAAAGGTTAGACACCGCAGGTAGGCAGAGGTTGAAAAAACACAATGCCTTTGCATTTTGCACATTTGGCATTCTATGATATTTAAAACAGCTCAGTAAGGCAAATGGGCGCATTGCTATGATTCTCATTTCACACAGGGAAACTAAAGGGACAGAGATTAAGTAAATTTTCCAGGGTCACAAACATTTTAGTGCAAAGTCAGAACTAGAATTCAAGTTCTGTGATGTGGCTTCCAAAAGCAGAGAGTTTTGTGAGTGCATTCTCTGGCATCTGAGACAAACAATCCTGTCCTGTGAGTGACGTGTCAAGGGTTTGTGACTGCCTTTACCAGTGTGTCTCATCAGGCACGGAGTCCTCTGCAGTCCTTGCCTGTGTTTGTTTGCTGTGAGGAGGAGAGTGATGAGGAGTTACGGTGATGTCATGCCGTTGTGACATGACGTAACACGAAGACTGTGGTGGTGGAGCATGAGACCGTGCAGTGTGCTTTCCTCAGAAGCCTTTCTGGTCATGATGGAGGTACCTCATGTTTGCATTGATCAACACAAATGCATCCCAGCCATGTGAGGTCATTAGGACACTTGAAACATGGCTGTCACAATGTTAAGAAAATCCATTTTAAAACTTGCTTCTTTTATGTAACTTGGCAAAGTATAACCACATGTATTTATGGGGTAGTAGATTCTGCTGTATAACAGTTCAGTATAGTTAAAATGCTGTGCAGTGGATCTCACAAATTTATTCTTTTTGTCATATGGAAACTTTGTTTTATGTATGTATTATGTATGTATGCATGTATGCATGTATGTATGTATGTATGTATGTATGTATGTATGTATGTATGTATTTACATCACAAATTCTGCCCCCTCCCAGTTCTCTCTTGCAGATTTCTTCCCCCATCTTTCCTCCCCTTCAGTTTTGAGAGGGCACCCCCCCAACCGTGTATCCTCCTACCCTAGTGCATCAAGTCTCTGCAGGATTAAGTACACCCTCTCCCACTGAGGCCAGACAAGGCAACCCTCTGCTACATATGTGCTGGGGACCTTAAAACAGCCCCTGTATGCTCTTTGGTTGGTGGCTCAGTCTCTGGGACCTCCCAGGAGCCCAGGTTAGTTGACACTGCTTGTCTTCTTTAAGGCCTTCAATCCTCCCTTTAACTCTTCCAAAGCAGTCCTGACCTCTGTCCAAACAGACCTCTGTCTGTTTGGTTGTGGGTATCTGCATGCGTCTCAGTCAGCTGCTGAGTAGAACCTCTCAGAGGGGTAGGTTTCTGTCTGCAAGCACAAAATACCATCAATAATAGTGTCAGGGAATTGGTTCCTGCCCATGGGATGGGTCTCAATTTGGGCTGGCCACTGGTCAGCCCTTCCTTCAGTCTCAGCTCCATCTTTGTCCCTGAATTATTTTTAGACAGAACCAATTTTGGAATAAAAGTTTTGTAGGTGAATTGTTGTTCCCATCCCTCCACTGGGATGTCTAGCTACTGGAGGTGGTCTCTTTAGGGTCCATGTACCCATAAGGTCATCCCCGTTGACTCCTGGGAACCTCCCTCATTCCAGATCTCTGTGACATCCTAGAGTTTCTCCTTTCCCCAATCCCTGGCAGCTGCATATCTCCATCCATTCTGCTGGCCCTCTGGAATGCTCTCCTACCTCTCCCCTTAACTCATCCTGCCCCCACAGCTTTTCCCTCTCTATTCCCTTTCTCACTCAGGTTCCTCCTTCCCTTTTTCTGCCTCCCATTACTATTTTGTTCCCTCTTCTAAGTGAGATTCACGCATTCTCACTTGGGCCTTTCTTCTTGTTTAACTTCTTTGGATCTGTGGATTGTATTCTGTACTTTTTTGAATAATATCAACTTATTAGTAAGTACATACCATGCATGTCCTTCTGGGTCTGGGCTACATCACTCAGGAAGATATTTTCTAGTTCCATCCCTTTGCCTGCAAAAATCATGATGTCCTTGTTTTTAATAGCTGACTAGTATCCCACTGTGTAAATGAACCACATTTTCTGTATCCTTTCTTCAGTTGAGGGACATCTGCATTATTTCCAGTTTCTGGCTATTAGGAGTAAAACTACCATGAAGATAGTAGAGCACCATCCTTGTGGTATGGTGGAACATCTGTTGGGTATATACCCAGGAGCAGTATAGCTAGTTCTTCAGCTAGATCTATTTCCAGTTTTCTGAGAAACTGCCAGATTGATTTCCAGAGTGATTTTTACAAGTTTGCAATCCCACTAGTAACGTAGGAGCATTTCCTTTTCTCCACATCCTCGCTAGCATGTGTTTTTGCTTGAGTATTTGATTTTAGCTGTTCTGAGTGTGAAAAGTGGCATCTCAGGGTCGCTTTGATTTGCATTTCCCTGATGGCTAAGCATGTTGAGCACTTCTTTAAGTGCTTCTCTGCCATTTGAGATTCCTCTTCTGAGAATTCTGTTTAGTTCTGTACCCCATTTTGTGATTTGTGGTTTTTTTTCTTTCTTTTTAAATCTAACTTCTTGAATTCTTTATATATTTTGGATATTAACCTTCTGTTGGATGTAGGGTTAGTGAAGATCCTTTTTTATTTTTTTTAAATCAGTATCCTTTGCCTTATCCTTTGCCTTATTTCATGAGGTCCCACCTATCAATTTTTGATCTTAGAGCCTGAGCCATTGGTATTCTCTTCAGGAAATTTTCTCCTGTGACAATGTATTCAAGGCTATTCCCTACTTTTTTCTTTTATTAGATTTAGTGTATCCAGGTTTATATTGAGGTCTTTGATCCACTTGTACTTGAGTTTTGTTTAGGCTGATAAATACAGATCTATTTGCATTTTCTACATGCAGACACCCAGTTCGACCAGCACCATTTGTTGAGAATGATGTCATAATTTCATTGTGTAGTTTTTGATATCTTTGTAAAAAATCAAGTATCCATAGATATGTGGGTTTATTTCTGGGTCTTTGATTCTACCCCATTTGATCAACCTGCCTGTTTTTGTACCAATACTATGTAGTTTCTTTTTTTAAATTACTATTGCTCTGTAGTACAGCTTGAAGTCAAGGATAATGATACCTCCAGAAGTTCTTTTATTGTTCTGGGTCATTTTGATTATTCTGTTTTTTTTTCTCTCCATATGAAGTTGAGAATTGCTCTTTCAAGGTTTGTAAAAAATTGTGTTGAAATTTTTATGGGAAGCGCATTGAATCTGTAGATAGCTTTTGGTAAAATGTCTATTTTCACTATGTTAATCCTGTAGATCCACGAGCATTGGAGATCTCTCCATCTTTTGAGGTCTTCAATTTCTTTCTTCAGGCACTTGAAGTTCTTGTCATAGAGATCTTTCACTTGCTTGGAAGTCACACTAAGATATTTTATATTATTTGTGGCTATTTTAAAGGGTATTGTATCCCTAATTTCATTGTCAGCCCATTTATCAATTGTATAAAGGAAGGCTACTGATTTCTTGGAGTTAATTTTATATCCAACCACTTTGCTGAAGTTGTTTATCAGCTGTAGGAGTTCTCTGGTAGAATTTTGAGGGTTGCTAAATATTGTAAAGTATGACCATCTCTATCCATTTCCCACACCCCGATCTCTTCTTCAACTCTCTCTGAGTTCAATGGCTATTGATTCCACACCAAAGTGAAGATGTTGTGTTTGTCTGACTATATTTGGTTTTCTTTCTTGGAGTAGTTTTTGTAGTTTCAATTCCTACATATAAGTCTTTAATCTGTTTTGATTTGCTATTTGTAAGTGGGGAGAGACAATTAGCTGGCTCTATTCTGCATGTTAAATTTTCTGTGACAATTTATTGAGAACATTAAGGGGATTAACCCTTACCACAAAAGAATTTCAACAGCAATTGGAATAAAAGCAAAAGCTCTTTAAAATGTTAAAATATATTCATTAATTTATTTGCATCAAACACTGCCCCCATCCTGGTCGCCTCTCACAGAGACCTCCCCCTTTTTCTCCTCCTCCTCATCTTCTATTCTATTCTATTCTATTCTATTCTATTCTATTCTATTCTATTCTATTCTATTCTATTCTATTTATGGTTAAAGCAACCCAATTTTTTTTTCAGAATAGATTTACTAATGTATATTTCTTCCAACAGTATACAATGATTTCTATTCTTTACATTCTTGCATTTATCTTTATTTTGGATAATAGCCATTCTGTCAAGTGTGAAGTTGTATCTCACTGTGGTTTAAATTTGTAATTCCTGTTCTCTTCTGAGAGGGTGCCCTCCCCCAGTATTCCACACCCTTGCAAATCAAAGCTCTGCCAGGGAAGGTGCATCCTCTCTCATTGAGGCCAGACAAGGCAAATCCTGTAGCCAGGCAGAGAAGCTCTTTAATGGGCAGAAAAACCAGGCTTCTGCTCTAGGAGGTTTGGTCATGAATAGAAACGTGCCATGGCTTACATAGCGCAGGCAGTTTTGTCGTAGTCTTGTGAATGTGACCATCCAAGGGTGGGTGTTGCTTTAAAAGACATTTTCTCAGGAACTAAACAAACTTCACAGAGGCTGAAACTACAGGTTTCTGGTTAGAGTAGTTTTCATTATTAACAAACAGAACTTGCTTCCAAGGAGATACCAGTGGCTGTCACTTCTAAAGAAAAAGGCCAACCTGATTTTCAAAATAAAGGAAGCTCCATGCTCACAGAAATCAGAAAGAAGCCAACAGTGGGATCTTAACTGTGCAGAAGGAAAACTCGGACTTCTACTTCCTTTTCTCATCACTATGTGAATTAATTTTCCCCAGTAAGTTTATTAATCATATTTAATTAATGTTAAAGCTTGGTATATTCTTTTTCCTCTTCAGAAAGACTGTCTTTATCCAAGGCATCAGGTGTTATAGTGAGAAGCCCTTGAGTTTCTACAGATGGGCTTCCTCTAGTCCTCTCTGACCTGCTCAGCAAGTCCACATTTATGCCAATACCTTGCTTTTTAAACTCACAGCACTGGGATATATTTGCTGTCTGATAGTTTAATTATTCATGCTTTGTTCTTTGCAGTTATAATCGATTTATCTAGGAAGGTTATTTGTTGTTCGTTTATTTATTTATTATCTATTCATTTGTGTGGTTTATGCTAATTTCATTTGTTTCATTTCTGTAAGAAATGCTACTAGTGGATTGGTAGGAATTGTCTTGAATCTTGTAAAATCTGGTCATTTCAAGACTGTTTATTCTTCCTTTTTCTTTTTTATTAGTGATTTATCTTTTCAAAGAACCAGTTTGAATTTCATTTACTTTTTTCTTGTTGGTTTTATAGTTTTAACTACACTGATTTATTTTAAATTTTTAAGATTTATATCCCCTAGTTTATTTAGATTTATATTTCAACTCTTTCTCTATTGAGGTAGAGATTTAATGTATTAACAGAATTTTCTTATTTTGACATCTATGTATTTAATGTTTCAATTTACATCTGAACATTGCCTTTAGTAAACACATTTTAACAAATTATATTTACCTTGTAAAATGTAATGGTTCTTAAAATTAGATTTTCTGGGTCTCCTTTGAGCCACGTGTCACTTAAATATATTGTTCAATTTTTAAATATTTGGGAACAAATAACTGTTTTTCCATTATTGACTTGTAGATTAATTCACTGTAGTATAAGAAAGCCACACACTGTTATTTATATTCTTCTATATTGTTAATTTATGTATTCTGAGATGTAACATGGTCTACCCTAGAGAACATTTGATGTGAGCTGGAGAAGAATGTGTGCCAACTGTTGTTCTATCTCTCCCAGTCTATTGACCTAGGTGTCTCAAAGAAAGACAAAGAATCAATGTAACAGCATTTTGAACACTGACTTCACAGTGAGACCTCACACTGGGCAGTGTCTTTTTCCCAGTTTTCTTCTCCCTGAGCAATGTTAGATATTCAGCTTGAGTTGCTCCATATAAACCATAGGATAAATTTGCTGATGCCTATATAATAGCATGTGGGAATATTGATTGGGATTGCATTGAACCTGTAGGTCAAATTGCGAATAACTGCAGTTTTCATAATGTCAATGCAGAATTCCATAGTCGTTATTCATTCATCTTTTGGGTTTTTTAAGATATGAATTTGTAGTTTTCCTCATATAGATCTTATGCATATTTGTTACATTTCTCTCCAAATATTTAGGGGGTTGTCTTACAACTACCTTTCTCTGACTGATCACTGACCTTCAGTTTACTGAAAATGTTCTTAAATTAAGCTTTGACTTTCAAGCTCCTAGAATGTTGAAACTTACCTTAGAAAGCCCAAATTATTTGTATTTTAAAAGAATTTCATCAAATTAAAACAGAGATACATAGACTTTATGTCAAGAATTGAGAGTGTCAAGTTCTGGGAACTCAAGAGGGTTGGTGTACAGCATGAGGAAGAGTACTGTATAATATGACAAAACTAGATTGGTACTCCTGGGTCAGTCACTGGAAGTCCCCTATAGAACACTGCACAACTGTAGCCACAATAATCCTTTATTTTTTCTCTTGGCTTTCTGTGTAAGATAGTTTGACTTTGTATTTGAGGCTGACTTTCAATTCACCATCTTTACATGGCAGCCTCTCAAGTGTTGGAAGGACAGGTGTGCAACATAATGTCCAGTGTGGTGGTTTGAATGAGAATGGCCCCCACGGGCTCCTATATGCGAATGCTTAGTCACTAGGGAGTCGACGTGTTTGGAAAGGATTAGGAGGTGAGGCTTTGCTGGAGGAGGTGTGTCTCTGGAGTGAGGTTTGAGGTTTCAAAAGCTCATGCTCAGGCTAAAGAATCTTGTTATGTGGCTGCTGCCAGCACATCAGAATGTAGTTCTTAGCTCCTGCGCCAGGGCTATGTGTGCTGCCAGGCCCGTGCCACGGTGGTAATGGGTTAACCTCTGAAACTGTAGTCAAGCCCCCAGTTAAATGCTTTTTTTAAAAAATAAGTTGCTTTGGTCATGATATCCCCTCATGGCTATAGAACAGTGACCAAAGACACCCGCTTAGCAAGCCATTTGATTTTTTTAAAAAATATTTTTATTAGATATTTTCTTTATTTACATTTCAAATATTATCCCCTTTCCTGGTTTCTCCTTAAAAAAAAAAACCTATCCCACCCCCTCTCCCCCTGCTTCTATGAGGGTGTTCCCCCTCCCTCTTTTCCACCCTGGCATTCCCCTACACCCACTCTGTGGATTTTGGAAATTGAACTCAAGTCATCATGATGGGTGGGAAATATCTTTGTCTGCTGAATCATCTTTTCTTGATATTCTTATGTTAAATAAAATAGTAGACATTTGCCCAGAAGGTCTAGAGATAATTATTTCAGAGGAATTTGCAGTGCTTTTAATGGGTATGCCCATTTTCCTTGGCAGGCTCACTGACCAGGTCACACTAGGCAGATGAATCCAGCAAACCATTCCCAGGTGGCCACGTTCTTCCTCCTGGGTCTCTCTCAGGTATGGGAGCTTCGGTTCCTATTCTTCACTGTCTTCTCAGCAGTGTATCTTTTGACTGTCACTGGCAACCTTCTTATTGTGGCCATAGTGACCTCTGACCCGCGTTTGCACACAACTATGTATTTCCTCTTAGGCAACCTTTCATTCTTGGACTTCTGCTACTCGTCCATCACTGCCCCCAGGATGCTGGTTGACTTGCTCTCACACAGCCCCACCATTTCTTTTGGTGCCTGCCTAACTCAGCTGTTCTTTTTCCACTTCATTGGAGGCATCAAGATATTCCTGCTGACTGTCATGGCGTATGACCGTTACATAGCCATTTCTCAGCCCCTACGCTACACACTAATTATGAATCAGACAGTCTGTGGGATCTTCATGGCAGCCTCGTGGGTGGGTGGTTTTATCCACTCCATTGTGCAGGTTGGACTGACTATCCATCTGCCATTTTGTGGTCCCGACAAACTGGACAACTTTTACTGTGATGTTCCACAGCTGATCAAATTGGCCTGCACCGATACCTTTGTCTTAGAGCTTCTGATGGTGTCTAACAATGGCTTGGTCACTCTCATGTGTTTTCTGGTGCTGCTGGGCTCCTACACAGCCCTGCTTGTGATGCTCCGAAGTCACTCAAAAGAGGGTCGCAGCAAGGCCCTGTCTACCTGTGCCTCTCACATTACTGTGGTGACTATAATTTTTGTACCTTGCATTTACATCTATGCAAGACCTTTTAGGACATTCCCCATGGACAAGGCAGTTTCTGTGCTATACACAATGGTCACCCCCATGCTGAATCCTGCCATTTATACCCTGAGAAATAAAGAAGTGATTGTAGCCATGAAAAAGCTGTGGAGGAGGAAGAAGGATTTTCTTGGTTCCTCAGATCATTGACTGCTTAGCAGAAGACAGAATTTAAAGAACTGAAAAATGATCCAGAAAATGCACAAAGTAGACAAAACTTCATGCCTTTTAAAACTGTATTTATGCCTTAAAATATTTTTTTAATCACAGTTAATTTCTGATGTCTAGAACAGGGGTAGAATATTCTAGAACTGTTAGGTGCCTTCTAGAAAAACAGAAGCAACTGTTATATAGTTTAGGGAGGACATTCCAGGATGAAGGTGATGTTGAGCACACTAAGATGTTTCAGTTTGCACTGCAATATACCCACAAGTAAGGGAGCTGGTGACTTTTTCCTGATACTTCTTGAACACAAATTAAAAGGTATTCTTTTCAATTTCTTGGAGGCAGATGGGGTCTAATGATTAAAATAAATGTACAAAATACTATCTCTACTTCAAGAGGCTGAATGACTACCAATGAAGAAAGAAAATTACCTTGAACAAGTTAGTTTCACCCTTACAGTACCTTAAGGTCATAGTTGTCACTGTCATTATGTCTGTAGGGTTAATGTGACCAGGGGAATGGGCCTGGAGCAAGAGTGAGGTTGGAAGATGTGTTCAAACCTGAGAATCTCATCTTGAGACCAGCAGGAGTAAAGATCTCTCCCTCTCTGTTCTGGGCCTGCATTCCCTGCACTTATTCATGCCACCCCCACCTCAACCACTGTTGAGGTAGTCATATAGCCTGGTGCTTGAATTACAGGGTTATCTTCCTCTCTCCCTATAAGGACATGTCCAGCAAGCACCTGGAATTTCTTCTCATGCAAATAAAGCATTACCAGCACCTTGGTACCAACAAATAATGTAATTCACCCTGAAAACCCCTACTCACTACCCAAGGTTTATATAGTCCTTATTACCCCTGAATAAATAGAGCCATTTCACTGAAAACCATCTTGGAGAAGACTCATTTCTCCCCAGCACTCAAATCAACAGAGTTCCCATGGACCCACCCTGCCCAGACAACCTTCATTTCTTTCATTCCAGCCTGGTGAGCAATAGTGGCTAAATACCCAAAGGCAAAAGCAGAACTGGGTTGCCAATATCTTCTTTGTTGTCAGCATCATTATCATCATCACCATCACCATCAATATCATTATCATCATCATCATCACTGTCGTCATCACCGTCATCCTCATTGGCATCACCATCTTTGTTATTGTCAGCATCATTGCTCTTGCTGAGATCTCAGTGTTCCTGGCATTGAAAGTACTGGTTTATATTTAATACCTATTTTAATTCTTGGAACATTATTTTAATTATATATCACCATCTTTTTTTAAAGGAACATGTGCCATTTGCAGATTAAAGACACTAAATAACTTGTTTAAATACTCCCAGCTTATTGCTGGAATTGAGCCTAGACCTATTTACCCGTAAGCCCAATCTTACATTGTATCTAAAACTTCTTTTTGTGTCTAAGCATCAGTATTTCTGGAAAAAGCAGATATGACATTTGATAATGGAGTAGGAAGATGCTGTTTGGAGAATGAGGTAGATTGGGAGGGTGATTTGTCAGCTGGACACATGGAAATAGGGAGCTGGGGAAGGAAATTAGGAGAATTGAGGAGGAATTAACTTTAGGGGACTAATATCCAGAGCACTGGTGTGGTGGTTTGTGTAAAAATGCCCTTCATTGGCTCCAATGTTTGATGGAAATATTGGGGAAGCATTAGGTGGTGTGACCTTGTTGGAGGAGGTATATTGCTGGAGGTGGGCTTTGAGGTTTCAAAAGCTCATGCTATCTTAGCTAAAGTTTTATTGCTAGAAAGATACACCATGAACAAGGCAACATTTAATTGGAGCTGGCTTACAGTGTCAGAGGTTTAGTCCATTATCATCATGGCAGGAAGCATGGCAGTATCCAGGCAAACATGGTATTGGAGAAGGAGCTAAGAGTTCTATATTCTGATCCAACTGCAGCCAGGAGAGAACTGTCTCCCAGGCAGCCTGAAGGAGGATAGCAAAGCCCACCCCCACAGTGACACACTTCCTCCAACAAGGCCACATCTACTCCAACAAGGCCACATCTCCAAATAGTGCCACTCCTAGGGCCAAGCATATTCAAATTACCACACATGCCATGCTAAGTTAGCTGTCTTTCTGAATCATACTTTTGGATCAGATGTAAACTCATCTACTGCTCCAACATCATGTCTGTCTACTTGCTTCCATGATCCCTCCCATGAGGATCATGAACTATCTAGAACTGTAAGACCCCAACTAAATGCTTTCTTTTATAAGTTGCCTTGGTGGTAGTATTTGGTCACAGCAATAGAAAAGTAATCCTTGTCTTCCCTACATGTCCTGAAGACTTTAGTCTTTCAAATTCAGCTGTCTGCCAGGTTGTCCAGAGCTGAGATGACCCACTACAATGATGCTTTGTTCTCTGGTTCTTGAGAAGAGGGTAGTTCAAGAGATTCGTAAGTATTATTAATAGCTCTGCTTCAGCCGCAGAGGATTTGGATTTTCTTTGCTATGCTGTCCTGACTTACTCAGCCCCAGAAACAGACACGTGAAGAGAAGAGCAGATGCTTCTGTTTCTAAATCAGCTATGAACTTTTTCCTTGGAAAAAATTCACTAAGGTATACAATGTGTCATAATCATTATCCCAAATCCCTTCAAGTCTTTCCGAGGTCCCCTAAACACTTCTTCCTCCTAAACCCTCTTTTTTGTGTTTTCTGTGTAAACCATTGAGTCCTATCAGTGCCACCAACATGTATGTAAGTGTGACATTATCCGCTTGGACATAGTACAATGAAGTTTCATGACATTAGTTTTAAGACAAAGCCTTCAAACCTATGGTGTTTCCTGCTCAGCCCACTAAATTCTGAGATTGTGTGTACACTTGGCTTATATTGTCACCTTGACATAATGATTACAAGACCTAGATTGGCAGCCTGCCTCTCTCAGCCAGACAATAAATATTTGAAATAGAAAGCACAATAAATATTTGAAATAGAAAGCACAATAAATGCTTATATTGTAAAGGCTGTTTACAAATTTTGATGTATTGTTCTTTCCTTCATCTTTCTTTCTTTCTTTCTTTCTTTCTTTCTTTCTTTCTTTCTTTCTTTCTTTCTTTCTTTCTTTCTTTCTTTCTTTCTTTCTTTCTTTCTTTCTTTCCTTCTCTCTTTCTTCTTTCTTTCTTTCTTTCTTTCTTTCTTTCTTTCTTTCTTTCTTTCTTTCTTTCTTTCTTTCTTTCTCTGTGTATTTATCTATCCTGTGAACTACAAAATAATTCCTGTAGACTATAAAATTAATGTATTTGAGTAGACTGAGACTGTATTTTACCTAATTCTGCTCTCAACTTGACATAATTTATGAGGCCAAGAATAAACATATTTATAACATTCGAAATTATAAGGTTTTACAATTGCTTGGCAGAATGATATATAATGTGTGACAGTTTTCCTGGGGAGAAACAAATGAATACTTACTTTCTCAAAGAGGGAACTAATGACAGAATAAAATAATGATACCATTAACATCTAACTTATGTTGAACTTAGTGGATTACTTATAGAAGTGTGGACACTTCAAAGGCATATGCATCACTAAAACCTCTTCCGACATGAGTGGTGACTGATGAAAGCTGGATTTTCTGCATTACTTGCATGGAGCTTGACAGGCTGAAGTGTTTCCTTACTCAACAGTTTGCACTGCTATCTAACCTTTTGGAGAGATGGATCTTGTGAATCTTTTAAGTTTCAGGAACTTCCTCAGACTTGTGAATTGTTCACTTTAAAATCTTAATTTACCTTCAGAGGTTCCAAGCTTTTCTTCAAGAGGACATCTTGTATTGATTTTCTTCTTGAAATCATTGTTTTCCTTACCAAACCCCAAATGTTAAGATTCTCAACTACTATGGACTTCTGTGGAATCTACTAAATAAATACATTAGCCAGACTGAATTTAGTGTTCACACTACTTCTCTCATAGACGCAGACTGATGACTAATACTAATTTTCAGATTGAGAGAATCTAGAATCACCAAAGAGACAAACAAGGGCACATGTCTATGAGGGATGTGATTGATTAGGTTAACTGAGGCTAGAAACCCCACCATACCTGAGAACATCACTATTCCATGCGCTATAGGTTTAGACTACATTAAAAGGACAAAGTAAACTGAACATAAGCCTTTATCACTCTCTGCTTCCTGCTGCCATGACTTCTCAACCATGATGAACTATATTCCCTAAAATTGTAAACTTAAATAAGCCATTCTCTGCTAAGTTGCTTCTTTTCCGGGATTTGTGCACATAATCAAAAACAAAGCAAAACAACAAACCAGTAAGCAACACGGAACAGGAGATGGGTCAAACAGATTGCTCAATATGATATTTGATCATGTCTACATTCAAACTGAGAAAGAATATCTTTATGAGACAGGATTTTATCTCAGGATAAAAATGGAGTATGAATGTGACAAGGGATTAATATTCCTATCTATTTAAAAGGGGGTTCTGTGTTGAGAAGCTGATTCATCAGATAAAGGTGCTTGTTACTAGGCCCGATGACTTTAGTTCAGTCTCTCATGGGGAAATGAGAGAAACAACACCTGACAGTTGTCCTTTGAACTTCAAGTATGAAGTGCAGCACACACTGTCCCCCACCATATATAAATGCAATATGAATATTATAAATTGAATTGTTTCTTTCTCTTTTATCTTTTTATTCCTACTTTAATCCACCTGAATGTGTTAGAAGAGTTAAGGAAAATTGTAATGTCTCCTGGTTACCTGAATTGCTACTCTATATTGATGAGGTATTCCACAATTTTTGCCCAAATCGAAAGAATGCATGGAAGTCTGTAAAGCATACACTCATCCCAATTCTTTTCTGGGATTTGAATATTTTATTAATCAAGATAATTTACTGGCTGCTCACTGGTGTTATGGAGTGTCTCCTTATCTTTCCCCCTTTGGCACCCAAATGTATCTTTGTTCTTTAGTTCAGTAAGACACATGCACAAATATTGTGTGCCACACCAATACCACAAACACTAACATCTAAAACACAAGTCAGAGATTATGCCAAATACTAGCACGAGCATACTGATAGTTTAGGCAGCTTTAAATTTGAATAAAAGAGACAATGATACCAGAGAGAAAATCCCCATCCCTCTTAGAATGACTGATTCTAGGGAATGTGTAGATATGAATCATTTCTCGGGAATTTTGGAATAAAACATGTGAGAGTGAATACATGGAAGAGAGAGGTTCACTTCATCAGTATCACACACAGTGCCTGGTTTATGTGCTCCCCATGTGAGCAAATCACAACAAATTGAGATTCTTGTTCACGTGATTCCCAGGAGGACCTCTTTGATCTCATTCCAACCAGAAAACTGAGGAGATCCACAGGGCCATTGTCCTGTAGCAGCTAAGAAGAAGGAAAGAAAGCTGAGGCTCACAGAAACCAGAGAGGGAAACTCAAGGATGACACAATTTTGCTAACTGGTTCATAGATACCAGAAAGGCTCCACCTATGAACTTTGCCCATGTTTCCTTCAAACTATCAAATGAGCATCCTTGTGATTTATCTTCCATCTCTATGCCCTTTTATAGTCACAGGTTTGGCTGTGCAAAGCCTGCACATACATGAAACATAAAGTGCTATTGTGGTTATGGAAATGTCCGGTGACTTGAATAAACATTTAAAACAGAATTGTTTTTAAATAAATACCTAGTAGTAGTCATTTTCATAAAGTTCATGTTTTAATTTATTTTTAAAACCACAATATACAGTTAATAATCATAGCTAAATGATTTATTTATTTACATAGTTTATTTGTTTATATATAGTCTATATGTAGTTATATGTCATTTATTTGAAATATACTTGCCAAATTTTCAGGGCATTGATTGCAGATTAGTCAGCATTGAAAACACACATATAAATAATGTTATACAGATAGAGCAGTTCATATGTATATGTATATTTTATTCATGCAATAAAATTAATGTAAAAAGGTGCACGAATTTCAAGGAGAGTGAGGAAGTATGTACAGGAGCATTCGGAGGGGACAAAGGGAAAGAATAAATGTAATTATATTGGCATCTGAAAAAAGATAGATATTTTTTTTTTTGGAAAACAGAAAATCCACCCTGTTAAACACCTTTTTCTTTTTTGTTCATTTTATGATAATATATAATACTATAAATCTTAAATTTTCATTAATTCCCCTACATTAGAACATATTGGGCTTTGGTAAATGAAAAAAGGACTCAGGAATAAACAGATACAATGCCAATAAACTTAAAATATTTTATATTACTGCAAAGATTTTTATAAGAGAGGATACTGAAGATAAAGTCATCTTGATTTTTATGACTTGTGATATACCAAATACACATAACATTATGCCATTCTAATTGCCATTACATTACATTAGTAATTGCCATTACTAACTAAGCTGTACATGCAGGGTACTGAATTTTGCTTAACTTCAAAGCCTAATGTTAGCCGGGCGTGGTGGCGCACGCCTTTAATCCCAGCACTCGGGAGGCAGAGGCAGGCGGATTTCTGAGTTCGAGGCCAGCCTGGTCTACAAAGTGAGTTCCAGGACAGCCCGGGCTATACAGAGAAACCCTGTCTCGAAAAACCAAAAAAAAAAAAAAAAACAAAAAACAAAGCCTAATGTTTAGAGAAAACCCTGGGGAAGCATAGGCCTTCCAAGTTTTAATCAGGTCCCAAGGATTATCCAACTCATTGAGGCCCTTGGGTCATATTACCAAGTGGCTCTTTTGATGTTAGTAGGTGCTACTAACTAATTTAGGGTTGGAGAAGACATTCTGGGCAAAGCCACCCTAGAAATCACTATCTACAGCTCAGTTCCTTAGTGCTTGGAGGCGTGAAGGCTGAGGAGAAAAGAGACGCATTGAACAGGTGTGTTTGTCCCCCTGCATGGTTGTTCCCTAAAAGTAGTCCAAGTGATTTGCCTTGCATGAAAATAGGGCAGAGGAGTTAACTTTTTCTTTGCTGGTGGGGATCTAAAAAGGTGAGTGTTCAACTGTACGTAAGATATTCTGCGATTAGAAACCTCAGCTAGAGGAGCCAGGGGGCCTTTCACGGGCTTTGTCTCCTGTCCTCTGAGACCTCCACTGAGCTGAGGAGGGAGGTGGTCTGTTAAGGCAGAAATGGAGCAGAAAAAGTGGAGCAGAGTGATTCTGCAGAGCAAGAGAGTGGGCATTCGCATGCTGAGTAAAATGTCTTCTGTGTTTTCATACTCACACTTGTACATCCTCTCAATGATAAAAGATGTAGACAAACACAAGGGCCAGAAATATAGGACTAGCATTCATCTCCCCATTCTGGCTCTCAGTTATACCACATGGGTTTGCTTGTGAAAGTTGGGATATTATCTCAATGCTCATACTTTTCCCATTCTCACAGCTATGACCCCAGGAATGGTCTCAGAAAACAATTCTTCTGTGAAGGAGTTTATCCTGTTGGGCTTGACTCAGCTGCCAGAGCTCCAGCTGCCTCTCTTCTTCCTCTTCCTGGGAATCTATGTGGTCTCCATGGTGGGGAACCTGGGCTTGATTGTTCTGATTGTTTTGAATCCTCACCTGCACACCCCCATGTACTACTTTCTCTTCAACCTTTCCTTCACAGATCTCTGCTACTCCTCTGTCATAACCCCCAAAATGCTGGTGAGTTTTGTGAAGCAGAACATCATCTCTCATGCTGAGTGCATGACTCAGCTCTTTTTCTTTGCCTTCTTTGTTATTGATGAATGTTGTATTTTGACAGCAATGGCCTATGACAGATATGCCGCCATCTGTAAGCCCCTGCTTTATAAGGTCATCATGTCCCATCAGGTCTGCTTTGTGCTGATGGTGGGTGGGTACACAGTGGGGTTTGTGGGTGCCATAGCCCACACAGTGTGTATGCTGAGGCTCACCTTCTGTGATGGTAACATCATCAATCATTACATGTGTGACATACCCCCTCTCCTGAAGCTCTCGTGCACAAGCACCTCCATCAATGAACTAGTAGTTTTCATTGTTGTGGGTGTCAGTATAATAGTTCCCAGTCTCACCGTCTTTATTTCTTATACCTTGATCCTCTCCAATATCCTCCACATCCATTCTACAAAGGGTAGGTCCAAGGCCCTCAGCACCTGCAGCTCTCACATGATTGCTGTTTCTCTGTTTTTTGGATCATCATCATTCATATACTTTAAGTCTTCTCCTGTTGGGTCCGTGGATAAAGATAAGATATCTACAGTGTTTTACACTGTGGTGGTTCCCATGATGAATCCCTTCATCTACAGTTTGAGGAACAAGGATGTTCAAATTGCACTGAGGAAGACTTTAAAGAAAAACTGTTCACTTAAGTAGGAGATATATTAATCTGCATGATGAATCCTAGTGTGGGCACATACATGATACATAAAGGATGAAGAGAAGAATCCATCATTGCAATAAAATGCAAATGATTAAATGACAAAGAAAATTAAATTAATTACAGAAATGATTTCTTAAGTACACATAAGGCATGTAACAGAGAGGTTATTTTCTAGGTCATTTGCAGAAATTACATGATTTTAAAGAGAGAAAAAAAAAAAACCAGAGTGATAATAATTCCAGAAAAGGCAACATGGTCTAATTTTGAAGTTGAACTTTTCTATAGTTCCTGTGTAGCTGTCATGGGATAACTGACTGTCAACCAACCAATTACATATTCATTAAATAAATTTCAATTAAGCACTGGGGATTCTGTTTGGGGCAATTATCTGGGTTTGAAAAGGGCAGAAGCATGTGGCAAGATCTTGTCATTTTGGTTTCTGGTCTCTTCTTACTTTATTCTTAAGGGAGACCAAAGATTTTCCTTTGATTCTAGTTACTAGTAGCAGGTACCCGGATAACATCTGGAACAGCCAGGCTAAAGTTGCTTGGGTTTTTATGTCTTGGAAATGAGGACACAAACATGAGTGTTGAGGTCTTCATTGGGAAGAAGTTGAACTACAGCTGTTTATCAGTTATTTGTAGAGGAATAATAGTTCCCTCTAACTCATTCATACTTGCATTTCCCCCTTCATTATTAAGTTTTAATCTCTCTTTGTTTCAGAATTTTAAAGGGTGCAAGTGATGTATTTGTTAATTAAGAAATATAAGTTGAACATTTATCCTGTACTTCAATGATTTTAAAAATAAAAACAATATGGTGAAGAAGGCACTAACTATCTGTGGTCTCCAGAATCTAATTGGTTACAGTAAAGTAGAGACCAGGTAAGGTCCAGGTGAGCAAGAAAATTCATCAGATGAAGAACAATTAGACAATGATAGATCTGAATGTACAGGAGGAGTGCTGTGGTGATCCTTCCGTAATAGAGATGGTACAGAAACTTACTGTGTGTTCACTTTCTGATGCCTGGTCAGTTCAGGCTGTGCTGAGGATGGGATGTGCAATCTGAGACAGGCCAGTCAGTAGAGCTTTCCAGGAAGACTGAAGAACTGGACATACCATTAGATGCAGGAATAATTTTGATGTTTATGAGTCATGAGAAATAGGTGATTGTGACTCTAGTGTGGCAGACGAGAGTTAAGCACTGAAGAAGTATGTGATGTGGAGGAAAATAATCATGGGATACAGTTCACACATTTGGGCATCGAAGGGGAAAATAGTAGTTTGCTTATTTTCATTTATTTATGGTAGTGCTAAAGATTGAACTGAAAGGGTTTCAAGTACTAGACAATGCCAAGACACTGATAAACATAGTAAAAGTCCAGGTACTACTAGTTACTCAAAGGGCTTAGTTCTTCTTTGCTTTATTTTTTGGTTCAGGATCATCTATTCCTCATAATGGCCTTGAACTACTGCACTTAAGCAGTCCTGGTATATGAACTTTCTATAGTCAGAAGTATATCTCCCTCCCCAGTTTCAAAATCCTGTCTATGTTTATTTATAGTCAGTCATGGATATTTCGGAATCAGTTTGCTGTTAAAGCCATGAGGCAACATACTGTAAGGAACATAGAATTGCCATGACCCTCAGGAAAGGTGATGTTTCCTTTGCTGGTTCTGAATTTATAAGAGAAGATGAGTGAGAGACATATCAACAACCAACTAAGACAGGAACACAAGATGGTAGAAATATCATTAATCCTATGTTTTTTTTTTCTGTACAAGCATCTACACTTGGAGAGACCACTAGATCTGGACCCAGGCAGTCTAGTTTTGAGTCAAGATCCTAAGAGTTTTGTTATTGGTATTCTCTTAGTATTTGCACTTTTCATATTAAGTGAAAGTTTCATTTATTTAGAAGTAATGACTTTTATGAAAGGGTACAGAGGGATGTCCTATAATCTCAGTTGACAGGCACGTAGGAAGTCCCATTCTAGAGCTGCAAAATACATCTCTAGTCATTTCCCTAAGCCTGAGTCATAATGAATTTCAAGATTAGCAGATACATGACCCATAATGAGGTCACTTCCAAGTAGAGGTGATCATAGAAATTATATTGTCCCTATAAGTAGTAAGAAATTTTCCAGGGCTCTCTTTCAGAACCAGAAGTAAGATCACGATTGGTTAGTCCATATTTGACTCAAGTTATAGTTAATATGAAAACATAAGCATAAGATAACACCAATAACAAAGCTCATAAGACCTTGACTCAAAATTAGACTGCATGGGTCCAAATCTGGAGGTCTCTCCAAGTGTACTAATAAAGCAAAGCAAAGCAAGCAAACAAGCAAACAAACAAACAAAAACAAAATAAAACCAAAACCCCCAACCAATCCAACCCAAAAAACCCAACTATCTTGTGTTCCTGACTTTGTTGACAATTCTCTCAATCATCTTCTCTCATGAATAATAATTACTCCATTATTCAAATTTAACTTTGAAACATATCTTCCTCTAGTTAAACCTAAAATTCATATCATCATCTCAAAGAACATCTGAAATTTTTAATTGTAATTTCCATTTTCCTAAATATTCATTCCAACTAACTGGTTTCCCTGCCTTTTAATGGTTAGTTTTACTTGCTTTCTTGTGGTCAGACATACTGAGTGTCCAGAATCAGGACTCTGGTCAAGGAGCTGGACTACATCAGCCTCTCATGATAGGAGAGTATTTAGAGAGAGGCCTATAGGTATGTGATAAGATAAAATGAGGTCTTTAGCCTGGAGCCTGATATAAACTGGCCAGTGATATTTTAAGGAGAGAAAACAAGGGCTGAGGAGTTTGCTCCATAGGTAAAGGAATTGCTGGGCAAGGGTGAGTTTCTGAATTTGAATTTCCTAAACCGATGTGAAACTGGACCTTGTAGCAAGCACCTATAGTCTTAGTGATCCTATGATGAGTTGTAAAACAGAGAATCCTTGGATGCTTCTGAACCAGTGTCACAGGTCGCAGTAAGTAACAAAGAGATCCTATGTCTAAATAGGTGGAAAGATGCTCAAGGCCTCTGGTTGTTTCTGTGTTTGACCTCCACATTCGTGTTGCAGGACATGTGTGCTCACACTCACACATACACACAGGAAACATAATATACATCAACACATGGAAAAATTGAAAGCATTTCTACAAGAATCAAATATATCCACTCTCTCTACTCTTGTTTAGTACAGTGCTTGAAGTCTCAGAGCAATAAGACAGCTGTAGGAGATCAAGGAGATACAAACAGAAAAATAAGAAATCAAAATATTGTTATTTGTAGATGATAGGATTTTACCCATAAGAAACTAAAAACTAGATTCAATTAAAAAAAACACAGCTGTTAAAACACTTTCAACAAAATAGCAGAATATAAATTTAACACAAAAATAAATAGCCTTCTTATATTCTAACAAAAAACATACTGAGGAAGAAATCAGGATAATAATCTCATATATAATAGCTTCAAAAATATTTTGGAATAAGTACAACCAAAGGAGATAAATACTTGTGTAAGGAAATGTTAAGATGCGGAAGAGAGTAATGAAGACTCCAGAAAATGGAAAGACCATGCAGGTTCATGATTTACCAGAACTAATATTATAAAAATGGCCTTTCTACCAAAGCATTCTACAGACTCAGTGCAGTCCCATTCAAAATGAGAAATAAACCAATCTTGAATTTTATATGGAAAGAGAAAGACACAGACTAGTCAAAGCAACTGTGAATAATAAAAGCAGTGCTGGAAGTGTTATGTTACCTGATTCCAAGTTATACTACAAAGGTATAGAACTAAAAGCAGTATGGCATTGACATAAAAACAGAACATACATATTAATACATATATTTGAGCTAAGGACCATACATAAATTCACATGCCCACAACCACGCCACTTTTTTTGAGAGAGGCCAACAACACATATTGGAGAGAAAATTAAAACCTACCATAAACAAATATTCAAACTGATCTTTGTCTCTCATCTGCCACAAAACTCAACGCCAAGTGGATTTAGGTACTCAGCATAAGATCTGATACTCTGAGACTGAAAGAAGAGAAAGTAGGAAAGATATGTGACCTTGTAGGCACCAGAAAGGACTTTTTGAGCTGAGCAAGACTATAGTAGTCCAGATCTTAAAACCAACGGTTGATAAACAGAACGTAGGGAACTAAGAAGCTTCAGTGTAGGCAAGGGTTCAATCACTGATGAATGGGTAATGAGAACGTGGTAGATTCCTATGATGGAATATTACTTAGTAGTTAAGAACATTCCTAGAAATGATCATTTTGAGTGAGGTAGCCTCACGTTGCGTGTTATGACATATATAGATCTTTGGATATGTGCATTTAAGTTGGAGTACTTATGGAGGTAGGAGTCATGTGATTAGGCTTTGGTGAGTGACAAGAGGGAAGACAGGAAATACAAAGCGGGAAAGAAGAACAATGGGATAGGAAGGGATTGGTGTGGTGGGTGATAGGAGGACAAGACAGAAGTAGAACAATGGGATAGGAAGGGATTGGTGTGGTGGGTGATAGGAGGACAAGACAGAAGTAGGATTCTGAAGGGGGAATAGCTAACACTGAGGATGTTTGAGAAAATTACCTGGAAACTTGATTGGCAATTGATGGCTCCTAGGGAAGAGAGTCAATTTTCTTCAAGAATTTGGCTCCCGAGAGACTACCCACATTCCAGAGATGGCTGTGCAGTCATCCATATTGGATGTGTTTGAGTGTCTTAAAATGAGGGAAGAAGAGCACATGAGATATGGAAGGCTAATGATGGGAGGGTCTATAAAGAACTGGAGTAAACTTGATTTAAAGAAAATAAAGGTTTAAAAATAAGAACATAGAACAGTATAATTTTAAGTTGAAAAACCTCATGGAGATTAAACTCTTATATAAAAATATACAACTTTAACATGGCTATTTTGTATTAACGTTGCAAGTATCTGATAGTAAATATAACATACTATAAATGCCAAAAAAGAGAACCAAACTGAACCAAACCAAATAATACCAAAACAATGATGAATGTGGAACTAGGGCTTGTAGGGAGGAAGGGTGTGTTGTAGATGGGGAAGGAGGTCAGAGATAGGGGTTCATTAAAACTACAGAACAAGAACAAAATCAACTTAATAAAGAAAGAGGAGATGGCTCAGTGGTTAGGAGCACCAACCACTCTTCCAAAGGTCCCGAGTTCAATTCCCAGCAACCACATGGTGTCTCACAACCATCTGTAATGGGATCTGACACCCTCTTCTGGTGTGTCTTAAGATAGCTATAGAGTACTCATATACATAAAATAAAAAAAACTAATGAGAGAGAGAGAGAGAGAGAGAGAGAGAGAGAGAGAGAGAGAGAGAGAGATACATGATGACTGAAACAGTGAGAGGGCTCTGGATATGTTGCTTGTTGGATACAGGTGCTTACCATTCCAAATGATCACCACTCAGAATAAAGCATTTGAAGAGCCTGGGATGTTGGTTTTGCCTCTGATACCTACGTAGTATTGATCAAGCCCTAACTGCTGTGTGAACCTGAGATTTTCATATGTGAAATACCAATGAATAACTTTGAGTGTATGATGACCATATGGCTTGCTCAGAAGAAAACAGTGAAAATACTCAGTTCATGTGCTTTATTAATGATTAAAATTAAATATTGTTTCTTTCATTTGTGTTCTTTTAAAAAATAAAACTTTTAAAAACTACCAAGGGCTATGCAGGAGGAAAGACAAAATGGCTTTAGAACTCATGGAATGAGGCCCACAGGTTAGCACAATCACCATGGAGGTGCCTCAGTTAAGGCATGGCCCTGAGGACTACATGTCCTGAGGACTTTATGCTGTTATGGAGTTCTGCTCTGCTTGCTGCCCTCACTTCCCTCCTAATCTAAGAATTGTAGGAAAACTCTAAGGGGGTTTCCAGCCCCTCACTGAGCAGTATCTCTGGCACTCACGACAACAGTGCTTGATCTTTCAGGCATTGCTGCTGGAGCAGATTAATGATTCAGTCACCACACTAGGAAAGAACTTAGCGATGCAGGTTGTCAGCTATGACCACCACCCTTAGAAAACATTTGGAAAAATAAAATTGTTGGTGAAGCTAAGTTAAGATGTTTTTGCTACTTACTCTGATTTAGAAAATCTTAGGGAACAATTTAAAGTTAAGAAAGTCACACTCTTAACAATTAAGCCAGGGTTTTCTAATGATCAGGGAACAAGAACAATGACAACACTGGCTGATGTGACTCTTACTGAGGATGGACTGGTGATGATTGATTTATTTTTATTTTTATTTTTATTTTTATTTTTATTTTTATTCTTTAATCATTTTTTACAGTCCAGGCTTTATCCCCGTCTTGGTCCACACTCCAACTGTTCCACATTCCATACCTCCTCCTTCCCCTACCCACCGTCTCCAAGAGGATGTCCCCACCCACCCCATCCCACTAGATCTCCCCACTCCCAGGGGCCCTAAGTCACTTATTAGTACATACCATGCATATCCTGAGTAGTAGTTTTCCATTGTGTAAATGAACTACACTTTCTGCATCCATTCTTCTGTTTTGGGACATCTGGGATGTTTCCAGCTTCTGCTTATCACAAATAGGGTCACTATGAACATAGTGGAGCACATGCCTCTGTGGCAAGGTGGGACATCTTTTCGGTATATGGCCAAGAGTTGTATAGCTGGGTATTCAGGTAGATCTATTTCCAATGTTCTGAAGACCCTCCAGATTGATTTCCAGAGTGGTTTTACCAGTTTGCAATACCACCAACATGGAGGAGTGTTCTTTCTCCACATCCTCGGCAACATGTGTTAACATGTGAGTTTTGGGTTTTAGCCATTCTGATTGGTAGAAGGTCAAATCTCAGGGTAGTTTTGATTTGCATTTCCCTGATGACTAAGGACTTTGAACATTTCTTTTAAGTGCTTCTCAGCCATTCAAGATTCCTCTGTTGTAAATTCTCTGTTTAGTTCTATACCCCATTTTTTTGATTGGGTTGTTTGGTTTCTTGGTGGTTAGCTTCTTGAGTTCTTTATATATTTTGGATATTAACCCTGTATCAGATGAAGACTTTCCCCCAATCTGTAGGTTGCCAATTTGTCCTATTGGCTATGTCCTTTGCCTTACAGAAGCTTTCCAGTTTTATGAGGTTCCATTTATCAATTCTTGATTTCAGAGCTTGAGTCACTGGACCTCTGTTTAGGAAATTTTCCCCTTTGCCAATGAGTTCCAGTCTCTTTCCCACTTTCTCTTCTATTAGATTCAGTGTACCTGCTTTCATATTGAGGTCCTTGATTCACTTGGACTTGAGTTTTTGCAAGGTGACAAATATGGATCTAATTTTATTTTTCTACATAGAGATCACCAGTTAGACCAGCACCGTTTATTGAAGATGCTTTCTTTTTTCCATTGTATATTTTTGGCTTCTTTGTCAAAGATCAAGTGTTCATAAGTGTGTGGTTTTATATTTGAGTCTTCAGTTCTACTCCATTGATTAATGTGTCTGTCCCTGTACTAATACCATGCAGTTTTAATCACTATTGTTCTGCAGTATAGCTTGAGGTAAGAGATGATGATTCCCCAAGAAGTCCTTTTATTGTTAAAAATTATTTTCACTATTCTGGATTTTTAACTTTTCCAGATGAATTTGAGAATTGCTCTTTCCATGTCCTTGAAGAATTGTGTTGGGATTTTGATGGGGATTGAGTTGAATCTGTAGATTGCTTTTGGGAGGATGGCCATTTTTACTATAATTCTGCATGGGAGATCTCTCCATTTTCTGAGATATTCGATTTCTTCCTTGAAAGTCTTAAAGTTTTTGTCATACAGATCTCTTATTTGTTTGGTTAGAGTCACCCCAAGTTATTTTATATTATTTGTGACAGTTGTGAAGGGTGTTGTTTCCTTTATTTCTTTCTCAGTCCTTTTATCATTTGTATAAAGGAAGGCTACTGATTTGTTAGAGTTGATTTTATGTCTAGTCACTTTGCTGAAGTTGTTTATCAGCCATAGAAGTTTTCTGGTAGAATATTTGGGGTCACTTATGTATACCATCATATCATCTGAAAAAAGATCTTGACTTCTTCTTGGCCAATTTGTATCCCCTTGATTTCTTTGTGTTGTCTTATTGTTCTAGCTAGAACTTTGAGTACTATATTGAATAGATATTGGGAGAGTAGGCATCTTTGTCTTGTTCTTGATTTTAGTGGAATTGTTTGAAGTATATCTCCATTTAATTTGATATTGGCTGTTGGTTTGCTGTAAACTGCTTCTATTATGTTTAGGGATGGTCCTTGAATTCCTGATCTTTCCAATACTTTTAACATGAAGGGGTGTTGTATTTTATCCAAATGCCTTTTCCCTATCTAATGAGATGATCATGTGATTTTTTTCTTTGACTTTGTTTATATAGTGGATTATGTTAATAGATTTTCATATATTGAACCAATGTTCCATCTTTGGGATGAAGCCTACTGGATCATTCTGAAGGATAGTTTTGATGTGTTCTTATATTAGGTTTGCAAGAATTTTATTGAGTATTTTTGCACTGATATTCATAAGTAAAATTGGTCTGACATTTTCTCTCTCTCTCTCTCTCTCTCTCTCTCTCTCTCTCTCTCTCTCTCTCTCTCTTTGTGCCCTTGTGTGGTTTAGGTATTTTCATAGAATGAATTAGGTAATATTCTTTCTGTTTCTATTTTATGGAATAGTTTGAGGAATATTGGTATTAGGTCTTCTTTGATGGTCTGGTAGAATTCTGCACTAAAGCCATCTGGCCCTGTTCCTTTTTTTGGTTGGGAAGATTTTAATGACATTTTCTATTTCCTTAGGGGATATGGGCCTGCTTAAATAGTTTGCCTGTTCTTGATTTATCCTTGGTATATGGTATCTGTCTAGAAAATCATCCATTTCGTCTAGATTTTCCAGTTTTGTTGATTACAGGCTTTTGTAGTAGTATCTGATGGCTTTTTTGAATTTACACAATTTCTGTTGTTATATCTCCTTTCCATTTCTGATTTTGTTAATTTGGATACTGTCTCTGGGCCCTTCAGTTATTTTGGGTGGGGGTTTATCTATCTTGTTGATTCTCTCAAAGAACCAGCTTTTGGTTTTGTTGATTCTTTGTATCGTTCTTTTTGTTTCTATTTGGTTGATTTAGGCCCTGGGTTTGACTATTTCCTGCTGTCTACTCCTCTTAGTTGTATAAGAAATCAATCATCAACTTTTCTTGCTTTTTTTGATTCTTTTTCTTGATTCATATTCTTCTAGAGCTCTCAAGTCTGCTGTTAAGTTGCTAGTGTAGGATCTCTCCAATTTCTTTACCAGGGCACTTAGTGCTATGAATTTTCCTCTAAGCACTGCTTTCATTGTTTCCCATAAGTTTGGATATGCTATGCCCTCATTTTCCTCGAATTCTAGGAAGTCATTAATTTCTCTCTTATTTCTTTCCTGACCAAATTATCATTGAGTAGAAAGTTGTTCAGTTTCCATGGGTATTTAGGTTTTCTGTTATTTTTGTCATTATTGAAGACCAGCCTTAGGCCACAATGATCTGATAGGATGCATGGGGTTATTTCATTCCTTTTGTATCAGTTGCAGCTTGTTCTGTGTATGATTATATGGTCAGTTTTGGAAAAGGTACCATGAGGTGCTGAGAAGAAGGTATATTTTGTTTTAGGATGAAATGTTCTATAGATATTAGTTAAATACGTTTGGTCCTTAACCTCTATTAGTTTCACTGTGTTTTTGTTTAGTTTCTGTTTCAATGATCTGTCCATTGGTGAGAATGGGGTGTTGAAGTCTCCCACTATTATTGTGTGGGGTTCAATGTGTGTTTTGAGCTTTAGTAAAGTTTCTTTTATGAATGCAGTTGACCTTGCATTTGGGACATAGGTGTTCAGAATTGAGATTTTCTCTTGGTGAAATTTTCCTTTGATGTATATGAAGTGTCCTTTCTCATCTAGTTTGACAACTTTTGGTTGAGCCTATTTTATTGGATATTAGGATGGCAACTCCACCTTGTTTCTTGGGATCATTTGCTTGGAAGATATTTTTCCAGCCTTTTACGCAACGGTAGTGGCTGCCTTTGTTATTAAGGTGTGTTTCCTGTGTGCAGCAAAATGGTAGATCCTGTTTAAAGTTCCAGTCTGTTATCTTATACCCTTTTATAGGTGAGTTGAGTCCATTAATCCTGAGAGATATTAAAGTTGATTATTGATTTCTTATACTCATTTTTGCCCTCAGCTTCCTGATACAGTTTAAGAAGAATTGCTGATAAGTAGATATACATTCTGAAGATTTAAAGTAGATATGACTGATTTTTATGTAAAAGTTTAGATTTGTGATTTTTCTAAGATTCTTATAAGGTTATTTTAAAAGATAATTAGTAAAACAATCTTTTCTTTATAGCTACAATTTGCTGCCTGTCAATAGGAGAAACTGCCTGAAAAACTACCTTGCTTGCTTACACTTTGTTAGTTTATATCAAATTGCTTAGGTCTGGGTTTTTATATGTGGGTTCTTGGGAATTATTTATTTTCTTTACATGTACTATATAATGTTAGTTCTTGTAAAGGTATTGAGGAACATACTCTTTTTTGTTAATAATCATTCACTAGAAGAAAACTAAAACATATTCACATTGCAATTTTATATTGCTTTAAAGGTTTTCTTGGAATATATAAGTCATAGGAGAAAAAAATAGTCATTGGAACATGGTTCCTTCCAGTCATCAACTATGTGTATGTCTGTATATATTTAAAGCTTGTGTGAGAGTACGTTGGAACATTCTTCTTTATACACATCAACTCTGTGTATGTATGTATGTATGTATGTATGTATGTATGTATGTACATGATGCATATATGTATATTTGTATGTCTGTATATGTATAAAGTTTGTGTGAGAATGTGTTGGAACTCTATTTGATCCATCAAATCTGTATGTGTGTATAAATGTAAAGCTTGTATAGGTGTATGTTGGAACTTGCTCCATCTACCAACTTTATCTATATATGTATATATGTGTATTGTTTATATTTGTGTATATATATATATATATATATATATATATATATATATACATGAAATACACACACACACACACACACACACACACACACACACACACACACATGAAATGCTTGGAGCTTGCTTGTTGGAGCATTGCTCCAGCTATCCACTGTATGAATATGTATCTGTCTGTTTGTCTGTCTATATATATATGTCTTTGTATGTGTGAAGTTGCCAGCTTGTCTTTGCTTCAACCATTCTGCATATGTGTCTGATTGTTTGATTCCCACCTTTTCTTTTCTAACTGATAGTTGTCATAGGCAGCAGCTCACATCAGTATCTGGACTAGCTTCAGTCATTGGCTCTCAGCACTGATCCCCCACTGGCTGCCTGCCTTGGTTTGCCCTGTGGTGTCAAAGCTGATCTCTGTCAAAAAATTACATTTTGTTTTATGAATTGCATATTTAGTCTCCTCTTTTGAGCTAATGTTTAATGATATTAGATCTTTAAGTATCTGCTTAATTAAATAAATCTGTTTATGTAAATTCAGCTTAATATCAATTACATGTTTTGGTTGATTCATTCAATGTTAACGTTAAGGAAATGCATGAAGTTAAGGTATCAACATTAATAAATCATGACATCTATATTCCTCCAAAGCTACAACCACATTCAAGATGTATCATCATAGTAACTAACCTCAATGTATGTATAAGATTTAGATTTTATTTTATCATATTTCTAGAAAAATAATAAGAATGTATGTACCTAGAATTTAAAAAGAAATGAAATTTAAAAGTTATCGCATAGGCTTGTAAGGCATTGGATATAATGCAGTAAATGAGTAGTAAATTGAAAAGCAAATCAAGGACAATATGTTTGGAAATCAAAATAAGCAACAACAACAACAACAGACCCCCCTCCCAATATCAGTTGAAAGTAAACAGGGGCTTAAACTTGTGCCGCTCTGCAGAATATCCCTCTGTCTTTGGAATTACCAAAGCAAGGTTTCAAATGCAGGAGTGAAAACAATTTTTAAAGCCTGCTTGCATGTATTAAAATTTCTCAAAGTTGAATGGCATAAGCTCAACAGCTGCCAATCTTAGTTATCTACCACCAGATGAATGGATGAATGGATGATGAAAATCTACCACATATATAAAATGAAATACTATTCAACTTTAAGGAAGAATGGAATAACAACATTGACCCCTTTATCTCAAAGGCAATCTCCTTTTATTACAAACTGCTACAAAAGTGTTACACTTGACTGCAACACTATACATTTTGATAATATATCTGTTAAGATGCAACCTCATCATAGCTTCTTTACGGTCTATACTCTTCTTTTTACTGTGTTTTGGATATACTTTAATTTACATGGAAAATATTTGTCATGAGGACATGCATTAGAACTGACATAAATGCAGACTGGATGTAAATTTGACTCAAAATTCTATATATGAGAAATTATTCTCAAAAAATGGTATTTTATTTAGTCACAATGCTATCAGCTAAGAGTGGAAACTCGATTATTTCTAGGTCTTGCCATTACTTATAGAATACCTTGAAAACAAAGACCACTGGCATATTTATCATCGGTGCCCATTGCTGCTACTCAGTTATTAACATCATAATTTCCTTCACGTGCTCTGCCTCCCAGAGTACTGCAAAATTCTGAATATGAGCTACTTAATATGAAGCAAACAGTCATTTTCCCTTCCTAGCAATGTTATTTAGCTTCTTTTCATCGTGTGATAGATCATGTTAAGAATGTTTAGACACTTTCACAGGAAAACCTTTCCTGTAAATTGTCCTAGGAAATATTTTTGCTTGTGTGTTTGTGTGTGATATTGTTATAGTGCTTGTTCATTTGACAGATGTTCTGATATCATTAAGCATTGGTCACTTACTAGCTATGTTTTCTTCCTTTTGTCTAGGTTTGTTTTTTTTTGTTTTGTTTTGTTTTTGTTTTTTCGAGACAGGGTTTCTCTGTGTAGCATTGGCTGTCCTGGAACTCACTTTGTGTAGACCAGGTTGGCCTCGAACTCAGAAATCTGCCTACCTCTGCCTCCCGAGTGCTGGCATTAAAGGCGAGTGCCACCACACCCGGCTTTTTATCTAGTTTTTAAAAAGAATTTTTATTAATACAAATTAATTCTATAGCCCTCTTTTACATTCAAAATTTAATTATAGTTACAGTAGTATAATTGATTATACCATGCTTCCTTAATATCATAATAAACAAAAAATACAAAAATTTGAAAGAAAAATTGTATTAATAATTTTCATTTCCTAAACTATTAGAAAACCAATATTGTTATTTGGCAAGTTTACTATGAAGAATGTATTTGCACTTTGTTTCATTTGTAAGTGCTATATGTACATACATACAGGATGGAACATGCATTTTATTGACTTAAATAGTTTTTTGAGTAGTGTTTTTTGGAACACTTATATAAAGGGTCTTACGGTTCTTACAGTCTTGATATGTACACAAAGTATTTACTAATTCAAGACAAGGTCTATCTGTCAACACAATCATAACAGCTTATAATAAGCTGATGTCATGAACCATTTTTAGAGGAAGAGAAGAACTCAAGAAATGGAAGGATTCTTACTGGTAGACAGGTATAAAAGTGTTAAGGCAAAAGATGAAAGGAGAAGAACTCAAGAAATGGAAGGATTCTTACTGGTAGATAGGTATAAAAGTGTTAAGGCAAAAGATGAAAGGAAAAACTTCATGACTGGAGTTGTGAGGCTGGTCTATAATTCATTGTGGCATTTCCAAGAGGTAATTGTTTAACAGGACTGAGGGAGGTGTGGGATGGAACCAAGGCTGGTTTTGGCATTGTCTCCACTCTATACTCAGTCTGTGTTGAAGCCTGCTTTGATGGAATGATAAAGTTGCCCCAGTTAAGTTCATCCTTCAGTTGTTATCAGTAACTGTTAGATGCGGGGGCAAGAGAGAACACAAAAACTTCTGTGTAGATGCTACTGCTTAACTGCGTTTTTCTGTCTGTTGTCATGTTTCCAATGTACTGTCCATTTCCAGCAGTTTTTGGTTAAGATAGTATATTTATAGAGGAGTAGGCACAATTCAAAGACAAGGAAATCTTGACCACAAAAATCTACAATGGTTTTAAGCCTTTATGAACTTCCTAAATGATGAGGGGAGGGTTTGATTATCTGTAAGGTACTGTCACGTAACAAAAATGTGTGATCTTTGAAACCACCTGAAACATGAAGTTTTAGCTTCAGCTATTAAATTTGCAGTCTTGAGAAAGTGTTTTTGTTTTTTTTTATTTTTTATTTTTATTTTTAATTTTTGCCTGTGTAAGTCAAAGTTTCCCCATCTTTAAGTAGAAAGGAAAATAAGGATGTCCAGTGAAATGTACTCTCCATGAGCAGCAGTATAGCTAATGCAGTCATCACACTACCTTGAGGAAATGTATTTTACAATGGATAATAATTAATGCACTATTCAGTGGTTTCTGGAAGAAGACAACAGATAGAATGAAAACATATTAAAATGGGTTTTGTTAGCTTGGCTTCCATGGTACATTTTATGTAGCCCAGCAATGGCCAACTCACACTGGAAAGGTGAAGAATTTGCAAATGCCCAGTTCATGAGGCTAGACTTCTTTCTCAGCGGTCTTAATCTGATTCTAGCCCTGGAAGATTCTTTTTTTCCTTCTTTTTTTTTATTAATGTAATCTTTTTAATTAGATATTTTCTTTATTTACATTTCAAATAGTTCTGAAAGATTCTTAAAGAGCTCCTGACCCCCAGTCTACTTCGGAAGCTGGAAGAGTCTAGTTCTAATATTAGCAAAGGAATGTAGCATTTGCAACATCAGAGTAGATGAACTTGCTAGCAAGTATGAAGGCAAGGAGGTAAAAAAAATCAATGCTTCCAGTTTTATCTTTGTGTCCTTTCATCTGGGCTGCCACCAAAAAGGTAAGGTTTAAGAAATGAAAATTTCTATTTTATGTAGTCTGATCAATAAAATCCCCTAAAGGTGTACCTGTTAGCTTGTGGGTTCATTGACTCCATATTCAATCAAGTTGATGCCCAAGATTATCTATTATAGTTACTACTCTTATTCTAATATATATTTAATTATTCTCTTTCATAAATAAACCTATAATAACATCCTTGACGTACCAGGACCTTCTTCATCCATTGAAACAAATTCTACCCTTTTATGTTTATTGTATAACATAACTTGCGATGTGACAAGTTAGTTTATTAACTTGTCATATTGCAAGTTATTTTCCTTTGCTATAGAACATAGCAAAGGAAGCATAGGAGTGGATTGTTTGGGGCTATTCAAACAGAAGAACAGAACAATTAAAGTGATAAAGTGCAGTGGGCATAAAATATTTAGCTTTGCAGTCAAGGCACATTTATCTAAAGGGTAGGATTAGTCACTCATCCTGGAAGACATCAGAGTTTCTATCACCATATCGCAAATTACTTTAAGCAGAATAGTGGGGCACAGAGCTAAACAAAGAATTCGCAACTGAGGAATACCGAATGGCTGAGAAGTACCTGAAAAAATGTTCAACATCCTTAATCATCAGGGAAATGCAAATCAAAACAACCCTGAGATTCCATCTCACACCCGTCAGAATGGCTAAGATTAAAAATTCAGGTGACAGCAGATGCTGGTGACGGTGTGGAGAAAGAGGAACACTCCTCCATAGTTGGTGGGATTGCAAACTGGTACAACCACTCTGGAAATCGGTTAGGCAGTTCCTCAGAAAATTGGAATACTACAGGAAGATCCAGCAATACCTCTCCTGGGCATATACCCAGAATCGTGTTGGATCTGTCACTTTGTTATCTAGAAAATTCTGTTCCTGTCATTGTTCACCAATGGAAATAGCAAAACCTTGAGAGTTATCTCATTGAGACCTCCTAAAATTCTATATGGGAATTGTTTTAAACTTTTTTCTTAAACTAAAGCTATAGGTATAAGATTTTACAAGATTTTGTATTTATTGACTAGGGGATTCAGAGTGTGGGATCTGGATGTGTCTCAGTCCCATGTTTGTTAACTCTCTCCATGAGTATGGTTTTTAGGTATCATTACCTGGAATGGGAAAAGATAAGGTTATGACTTTATAAGTGATGTCAGGGAAGCCACATTTATTACTG
Organism: Mus caroli; assembly: GCF_978045245.1. Classification (NCBI taxonomy): domain Eukaryota; kingdom Metazoa; phylum Chordata; class Mammalia; order Rodentia; family Muridae; genus Mus; species Mus caroli. The sequence continues at coordinate 37,910,507 of NW_028227266.1, read as the reverse complement.
GAGTTTATGTTTATTATGATAAAACTTAGTCTCTTCTCTTAAACCATGTGATAAGTGGCAATAATTTGGACCTTGTATTTTTGCTTTATGAATTCATAATAGATATATAATGAATACAATTCACAAAAAATACTAAAACATATAAGTATTTGGACAGTATTTTTTCATACCCCTGAGCTTAAGTGTTGGATAGCCCTGAAAAGTCACCTTTCTAGTCTGCATTTGAAGGATGAAGAATTTGTTATGGAGATACAGAGGCAGCCAAAAGAGAAGAACATGTGCTCCAGTTGACACTCAGTACTTTCCTCCTTAAAGTAGGACCTGAGTGACTGTTATTCTAGCCAACAAGAAACACACATACAAGTTCAGGTCAGGGGGCAGGGGTGCTTGCTGGAGACTCTTGGGAGCTACATACTAACCTTCTCAGAGCCCGCTTGACTTCCTTGTTTCTAAGTGTGTAGATGAAAGGATTGAGCATTGGAGTGACTATTGTGTAGAAGACTGCTGGAGCTCCCGCCCCTGTGCCAGTGGAGCTTGGCTGCAGGTAGATACAGACCGGGGGCATGTAGTACAGGAGCACCACGGTGAGATGTGCTGTGCAAGTGGAGAAGGCTCGCTGACGCCCCTCCGCTGTGCGAATGCGCAGCACCGCAGCCACAATGAAGGCGTAGGAGATGATGATGAGAATGAGGCAGCCTGCAGCCACCACACCAATGTTTGCAAGCATGACAAGCTCGTTGATGGTGGTGTCTGCACAGGCCAGCTTCAGTACTGGAGGGATGTCACAGAAGAAGTAGGCAATATGCTGAGGCCCACAGTACAGCAGGCGGAAGGTTAGGGAAGTGTGAATTGCAGAATGCATAGCACCTATGGCCCATGTGCTCCCAGCCAACCCTGCACACACCCGCTTGTTCATAACCACTGGGTAATGCAGGGGCTGACAGATAGCCAGGTAACGGTCATAGGCCATGACTGTGTATAAAAAACACTCAGTGCTGGCCAGGAAGTGGAAGCAATAAAGTTGTAAAGCACAGCCCTGGAAGGAGATTACCTTCCCATCCAAAGTCAGCAGGCCTGCCATGACCTTGGGCACTGTTACTGTAGACAGACATGCATCAAGGAAGGAGAGGTGGCCCAGGAAGTGGTACATAGGGGAGCGGAGATGAGGGTCAGAGCCCACAGTAAGGAGAATGAGGAGATTGCCACTCACAGTGATGCTGTAGATGAGGAGAAAGAGGAGGAAGAAGAGGCCGGGGTGCTCAGCCGTGTACATTAGACCCTCCAGGAAGAAGTGGCTCACCATAGACTGGTTAAGGTACTGCATCTTCTCAACCATCTTCTCATTCCTTGCTCAATAAAGCTGACTGTAGGAGAATAAAGAGCTGTCCTCTTCCTTCAAATGTATTTATTGTTTGGTGCATCCCATCTGCATCTTGTCTCACAGGCTAAAAAGATTAACAGGTTCAATTCAACTTCCTTCTACACTTGTGTTTTCACATCGTTCTTTCTTGCAAAGATGAAGTTTTGAAGGCACGACCCGAAGTCTTGTATGCATAACGGATTGTAAGGATTGACTATAGAAATGTGGTTCCTAAATTAATTATGCAAACACAGCATAGATTCTGGTGTCGTTGAGAAAGCGATTTTGGCATATACGTCAGAATGGCAATACTCCTGCCCCTTAATTTCCTCTGCTGTGCTTTATAAGCAGCCAGCTACACAGTTGCTGTCTACCATCTGGGAATTGTATCGATTTCTGGCCTTGCCTAGAACCAGAGCTCTCTTACATCAACCAGGAATAGATCCTTCCATCCATTTCTCACCAGAGGGACACCTCTGAGATTTAAGCGACCCACAAACCTCAAGAGTATGACAATGAAGCCCCCTGAGAACAGACTACATAATTGCCCCAACTATTTGTTGACTACAGTTTATGTTCTCCCCACAACACTTTTCTTATGCTTTTGGGAGTTTGTTTTTCCTTATCTTTCTTGGTGTTCCTTTCTACTATTTCAGAACTGAAATTTCAGAAGTTCTCTTCGATACGAATCTTTTTTTTTTTTTTGGTTTTTCGAGACAGGGTTTCTCTGTATAGCCCTGGCTGTCCTGGAACTCACTTTGTAGACCAGGCTGGCCTCGAACTCAGAAATCCGCCTGCCTCTGCCTCCGGAGTGCTGGGATTAAAGGCGTGCGCCACCACGCCCGGCTCCGAATCTTGTACACTAGAACCTGCATTATGTGAAAATCTCTCTCCCTGACTTAACTACAGTGTCTTCAGTTCCCACACATTTCCCCCAATGTTTATTCTGGAGTGGAATCCTATGTACTATCTCTTACTTTGTAGTAATCCAACAATTTCATATGGTCTGTCTCAGCTTTCTGAAAATACCTTACCTTGCCTGTGAAGTTCTACTGTTGGTGCATTGTTTTATGACATTCAAAAGTACTGAGGTCAGAGTTATCTCAGGTCAGAGTTATCTTCTATAGTCCTTCCATCCAGATGTGTTACTTGCCTTATCTTTTTCTCTGCCTTAATTTTTCACCGTCACAATCATTGAATTTTCTTTTCAAACATGAACAGAACACTTTCAACATTCATCTATTCTGCAGAAGTAATATTAAACTTTAATTTCCCAGAGATCCACTGATACACTTTTTCTTTGTACTGATTTAAAGTTTCTGAAACCTAATAAAAAATAAGAATTCCCCACAATGCTTTGCCTTGGATGGTTTAATTCATCTGTGTTAGTGTCATGTTTCCCCAGGAAGAACACAGGGAGAGAGTCCTACCCCTTCTCTACTATGTCCTTGGCAGTTTGGATATAGAACCATAGAAATAAGGAGCCACAGTCTTGGGATTTTTAAGAACTTCAATTTGAAGTCCCTTGTTGATCCCTTATTAGCCGAATGAAACAGAGGGTGACAGTTGGTCTCTCTGTTGTCTTTTCTTTCCTTGAGTTTAAAATATGGATATTGTCACAATTATTCAGTTTTTAGGGTAAGGGAAACATGTAACTTAGGACCTTAAATTCTTTACATCCCATATTCAACCAAGACTTAATAATTGTTCTTCTGTTTCTGATAAAAATCTATAAAGCCTTTCCTTGGCCAAACTCAGAAAAGTGATCTCTATTTCATAAGCGCTCCAACACCAATTTTGGATAGGCTCTTGGACTTCAGTTTTATTTACATGTTTTGGGTAAGTATGAATGATGTTTCAAACATTGGAATTTTGATTTTCTTGTTCCACAATCACTGGAATGAGTATGGTCAAAATAAGATAAAGGACATCAAGATAACCCAAAGAGTAAAAGTGCCTGCTGGCAAATCTGACAACTTGAATTTGATTGCCAGGAACTATACGATATAAAGTGAGACCAACTCTTGCTCAAGATGTTCTCTGACCTCCAAACATATACCATGGCACACATGCATCCTCCCCATACTTATACACAAAATAAATGAATGTAATAAAAATTTTAAAAATCAGGTAAAGAGTAACGAGCATATTAGATGTTAAGAAATTGAAACACGCACACACACACACACACACACACACACACATAATGGGACTGCGACATGGACAACCAGATATGTAAAATAGCCTGGCTGTTTCTTAACTAAAAATGATTTAACCTACTTAAGTTAAAAAAAATTTTTTTTCTCTTAGGAATCTCTACAGGTTAAATGAAACTTATGTTCCTGCAAACTTTTTCAGGAAAATGCTCATGGTAGTTAATTGTAACAGCCAAATCCTAGAAATGAGTTTGTTGCATATCAAGTGGTAAATGAATAGACAAAACATGTATCATAACTAAATATTAACAGAACATTAAATTATTGGGGTACCTAATATATAGCTAGAAATAAATCCTATATACCACGATTCCTGAAATCATCAGTTTATAACAAAAGGAAACTGGGAAGTGGATGCCTGGAATGAGGACACTAGTATAAGTGGACATAAATGTCTTTCTCAAGTTGTAGAAATGTTTTAAAACTCAATTGTAGCAATAGATTGATAAGATGTTGATTTACTAGCAATCATTGAATTGTGCCTTGTAAACAGAGGGGTTTTCTTAGATACAAATAATACTCAAGCAACTCTTTAGAAGACAATGGCAAAATCTAGAAAAATTTCCTTAGTGGCATAAAAAAGGACTCAGATAAATGAGGAAAATCATTGCTCAAGATGATAATAAAACACTTGATATTTTCTACTTTAAAACATTTTAAATATAAATATTAAATCAAATAAACCAAGTAAAGTAGAAAACAACTCACATTTATATTGACTCAACTTCTTTAAATGTTTATGACTCCCAAGTAGATTTTGTGATGAAAAGAGAAAAATTGTGTTGTTTTGTTCATTATTGCCCCTGAAAGTGGTACCCTGTTTTTTAAAGACCCCCAAATCATATATGATGTTAGTGTATTGCATTTCTAGTCATATGTTTAATGCTTTGGGAGGGCATATTTTGATATTAATCTTCTCTACTTTCCTATGCCACTGTTCAGATTCTGGAAATAATTGTCTCCTAATACACATTTATTTATTCAATTATTCAATGGTATCACTAGGTCTGTGTGATAAATGTCAGTTTTTCACCTGAACCAATGGACATTTTCTAGTTTCTCTATACTTGGTTATGTCTTGGTACAATGCTAACTTTTTTTTTAATGTCCTGGGCATCTTTTATATTATCACTATTACAACCCCAGTCTCAATGACACCTCAAAAGTTCTTTGGATAGCAATCCCGTAAGAGGAAAAGAGTGCCGAGAGAAGGTAGAGTTAGAGACGTGTCCAACTCCCAGGTGAAGCTTTTGTCTTGTCTTACTGTACCTTATTTTTGTTATCATGTTTGGTTGCTGTCCTCTGAAGGGAAACAAAATGGCAGTGGATATGGAGAGAAGGGAAGTTGGGGGTGGGCCTGAAGTAAGTGGACAGAGGAAAAACTTTGGTTGGATATATTGTATGAGAGAAGAATCCGTATTCTATGTATCTATCCATCTATCTATCTATCTATCTATCTATCTATCTATCTATTTTTATTTTTTATTAGATATTTTCTTCACTCACATTTCTTTTTCTTTCTTTTAAGGCATTTTTTATTAGATATTTTCTTCATTTATATTTAAAATGCTATCCCGAAAGTACCCTATACCCACCCCCCCGCCCTGCTCCCCAACCCACCCACTCCCACTTCCTGGCCCTGACATTCCCCTGTACTGGGGCATGTGATCTTTGCAAGACCAAGGGCCTCTCCTCCCACTGATGGCTGACTAGGCCATCTTTTGCTACATATGCAGCTAGAGACACAAGCTCTGGGGGATACTGGTTACATCATATTGTTGATCCTCCTATAGGGTTGCAGACCCCTTTAGCTCCTTGGTTACTTTCTTTATCTCCTTCATTAGGGGTCCTGTGTTCCATCCAATAGATGACTGTGAGCATCCACTTCAATTTTTTTTTAATTAGAAGCACCATCATAAAACAAAGGTGGAAATTCTAGTGTACTCTACTTGCCACTAGGGGTTTGTATCCCCAAGAATTTTCTCTATGCAAATAGGAAATATGTGTATGAATATCACACCACTGGCATATCCTTTATTAATTTTTACTTCAGTATCTATCAGTATAATGAATGGTCTGTGCATTCATAAAGACCTTATCCGACAAAGACTCGTGTCCATAGTCCCAGGTGCTAGGAAAGTCCCTAACAATATTAACCTTGCTCTTTGACTTCTGTAGTTGTACTTCTTGGTACCTGAAGTTTGAACCAGGATGTGGTTTTGAGCATAAAAGACAAAGAACTATGAGGATTGTGGTTGTGTGATACTGACCATTAATGAAGACTTTTTTTTTCAACCTAAAAAAAAAATCTATCTCTCAACATATTATTTTACCTTTTAACACATGACTACTCACTTCTACTAGACCTAATTGCTAAGAAGCCGATAAAAATGAAATGAAATAAAATGTGATGAATATAGCTTTACTCCAGTGAAGATACCAGGGTGGTCATACACTAAATCTCCTTAGGTGCTTGCAGCTATATCCTGAGTTTCCAGTCTATCACACCGTCATTAGATGTTCTATCAGACATTAGTATCACATAGCCTTAAGTGTAAAGGTTTTACGATGTATTTTGATGATCAGCACAGCTAGTTTTCTTAACTGTAGTTTAATATACTTTTTAAAGTTGTGGGGAGGGGTGGGAAAGATGTTTTAGCAGTTAATAATTCTTTTTTATTTTTGAGCTATAATGCAACAAGTAACTTAATTAATTTAGATGTAAGAGACATTTTGAAGAAATTTTGAGTTTTTTTTTAATTAAGTATTTTCTTCATTTACATTTCCAATGCTATCTCAAAAGTCCCCCATACCCTCCCCCTGAGTCCTCTACCTACCCACTCCCACTTCTTGGCCCTGGCTTTTCCCTGTACTGAGGCATATAAAGTTTGCAAGACCAATGGGCCTCTCTTTCCAATGATGGACAACTAGGCCATCTTCTGATACATATGCAGCTAGAGACACGAGCTGGGGGGGGGGTACTGGTTATTTCATATTGTTGTTCCACCTATAGGGTTGCAGACCCCATTTAGCTCCTTGGGTACTTTCTCTAGCTCCTCCATTGGGGGCCCTGTCATCCATCCAATAGCTGACTGTGAGCATCCACTTCTGAGTTTGCAAGGCCCCGGCATAGTCTCAGAAGAGACAGCTATATCTGGGTCCTTTCAGCAAAATCTTCCTAGTGTATACAATGATGTCAGTGTTTGTAGGCTGATTATGGGATGGATCCCCAGGTATGGCAGTCTTTAGATGGTCCATCCTTTCATCTCAGCTCCGAACTTTGTCTCTGTAACTCCTTCCATGGGTGTTTTGTTCCCAATTTTAAGAAGGGGCAAAGTGACCACACTTTGGTCTTCGTTCGTCTTGAGTTTCATGTGTTTTGCAAATTGCATCTTGTATCTTGGGTATTCTAAGTTTCTTGGCTAATATCCACTTATCAGTGAGTACATATCATGTGAGTTCTTTTGTGATTGTGTTACCTCACTCAGAATGATGCCCTCTAGGTCCATCCATTTACCTAGGAAGTTCTTTTTTTTTTTTTTTTTTTTTCAATTTTTTTTCAAAGATTGGAACAGAAGTTGTGCTTCACTCACCGGTGGTCCTAAGATCTCGAGGAGAGTCTTCTAGGGGACCTTGGGGGGTCTGCCGGCTCTGCACCCAAGGTGACCCAGTGCTGGCACCCGACTGGAAGGGACTTATGACCCTGGTCAGGCCGGGTTTCCTGCTTTCCTAATGGTGTCTCAGGTCCCATGCGACTGGATTGGAACAGAAGTTGTGTTCCACTCACCAGTGGTCCTAAGATTGGGTGGAGAGTCCTCTAGGGGACCTTGGGGGTGTCTGCCAACTCTGTGCCCAAGGTGACGTTGATCTCACCTTCCTCTCTCATAGCCCGTCAGTCCACATGATGGCACATTCCTGTTTTGAGAACTATTAGGTAATGAGTCACTCACACACCTTTGTGATACCATGTATGGCTTGCTGTCAATAGAGAAACTGCAGCATAGCTTGAGACAGTTGGGTTGTAGAACTGTTTGTACATCAGGACTGCCAGCATTTGGAGCTACCTGGCAAGCTGCTGTCCCAGATACACTGTTTCACATGCACAGAACAGTACACCTCTCCCATTCACCAGATATGTGTGCCCAAGCTCCAGATAGAAAAAAAAAATCACCTCTTTTCCATGCTGCCAACAATTACTGGGTACCAATTCTGGCACAAGCACCGTGTGGAGCTTCTCCACTACCCTGGTGGAAGAATAAGCTTCAGAAATGCACCCTGCATACTGCATGACACACATATGAAGCTGCTGCCATGCTGCTAAACAGCTTCCTTGACGTGCTGGGCATGAAATGGAAGGACTGTGTTTGCCGGCAGCTTGGTAAGTGTGGGGGCATCCCCGTAGCCACTAGAGATATTTATGAAGTTATGAGTAACAAGTGTGTGGGCTGTGTGGATGGATAAAATTTAGGAGGGCTGCTTGACTCTATGATCTTAAACTGGATAAGAGTGGGGTTTCCCAGGACATTATGGCTCCGCTCACACTCACAACTTGTAACATCAAGTGGAAATTCTTTCCTGGAGTCCCACTTCCTGAACTTATACCTTCTGTCTTGTGTAGGCTTCTTCGTGGGCCTTTGACCAGGCTGTTTTCTGCATCTGAACTTTTCACTTCCACGTTTCCTTGCTTTTTAGCATTAGTCTCAAACAACTCATTGCATGATGGCTGTTGGTTTCAGGGCCTCCCACTGTGTCCTCATCACTGTCCACAGGCCTCAGCTTACTTCCTGCCTGTGGTCTTTCCAATCCTGGGGCAGCATCCATGTTCACTTCTGCTTAGTTAGGATCTGGCAGAGATCCACCCTCCTTCCCACACATAGCTGAAGTTTGAATGTACATTTCTCTGTCTCTTTACTCTTGTATGCATGGGAATGATGCCCTGAGGAGTATGTTTCTCTTTTCCTTTCAATGATGCACTGTTCTGGATTTCTGGCTCTGCTTTCTCCTTCTCCTTTTGCAACAGTGTCTCACTAAATAACTCAAACCAGCCTGAAACTCATGCTGTTCCTGCCTCCCCAGGACTTGGTAAGCATGGGGCATCCCTGTGCTGATAGGTGTGGGCCACTAAACTCAGCCTTGCAGCTCACTTTTTTCATATTTTTTAATTTTAATACTTTATTACTTAATATTATTGGAATATTCTATGGTGGGGAATCTCATGCCACCTCAGTGACCTAACTAGGAATTCATAAGGTGGTTTGGTCCTTTCCGTTTGGGGGAATTGGTTGTGTGATCCTTAGCCTATGGACTTCGTTGCCTGCAGCCACACATTCTAATCATCTAGACTCTGACTAACTCTTCCCAGCTTGATGTAATCCAGTACCCTTCCCAAGTGAATGCTTTGATATGGGTTTCTTGTAGTTCAGAATGTAGAAGGTCTCAGGAAAAGTACTAGCATGGAACTTGAGGTCAGGCTGTCCCATATTGCTGGTCCCACATTTTCATTTGGTGAAGCTGAAATGCCAGCATTAGTGTTCTACTGAGTGTGGGTAGCTCATGGTCACCTGGGGACTCAGCTGATCTCATCGTTATGCCCTTACTCTCTGGGACCTGGAGAGGTCAGGTCCCTTTCCTTGGGCTTCCTGCTCACTGGGAATCTGAGCCTGAGTGTTGAGTTGCCAGCCTGTGTGTGGATTTGAAGACCACACTCCCTGACTGGCTTACGGATGCTTCTAGAGTGTTGCCCTTCACGTCTTCTGAATCTCTGTGCTTCCCTTCCTGCCTTCTGACACGTCCTCTATTCTAGAACAGTTTTGGGGCCAGTCTCTTCATTGTGCTTGCTCCTTGCCCAGGGTTTCATGTCAGGACGATGATGGATGGCTTCCAGAGTATGATTGTTGTCTTTCTCCATGTCTCAGTTTAACCTACTGGGTGGTAGGGCATTGGAGCCAGCCATTGCTTCTTGGTTTTCAGGACTCTGTTCCTCTTGCTACCATTCCCAAGCAGCTTACCCTGAGTTGTTTTCTTATCAGATGGAGCTTGGTGGCCCTTGGAAAGGAGTGTGTCTTCAGCAAGCTCCCAATGAGGAGCCTCTCTGTTCCCATGTGAGGAAAGGCTGTCTGTGATGGTGCAGTATTGTGGGTGCCCTCTGATGGTTTTGAGTAAGCAGAGCTCCCTTGCTTGGATGCTTTGAGCTGGGACTTTGACATGTAACGATTCTGATAACTTTGTTCCTTTTCTAGGTGTCTATGACATTGAAGACAGAATGTCCTCATCAGAAAACAATGAACATTACAGACGAGCCAGAAAGCCACACTCTGGCTCTGAAGATGCCAACCCTGAAAACTGGAAGGCAGGATGAAGAAAGAATCGACTACTTTCCTGGAGAAAACAGTGAAGCACCGGGGTATGGGTTACGTGTTCCCTTACCTCCCTCTTCCAGCACCAGCCCGAGTGCTCCCATACTGAAGGTTCACCAGCAGTGCTTGTTGGAGGAGCTTACTGGGCCAGTGCCTCAGCACTGTCTGCTTGGGGCCAGGAGGCTTCAGGACCACACTGGCCTTCCCCTCACTTTCAGCTCCTCAGCATCCAGAGCCACCTTTAGTGTGGCTGCTTCAGAGCTGTAGTAGATCCTGGATTTATGCCCATGAGACTGTGTTTAGAGCACCTATGCTTTTTATTATTTTTCAAATAAAAGTAAATTTATTTAAAACTGGGCCAGAGTTAGGGACAGAAACATTCTTAGCCTCTCTCCTGCCTTTTTTGTAGTTGTGTAACAATACCAGGCAAACTATCTACCTATATGTTCAACTCCTATGCATTGGTTTCTTTTTTTTCTGTAATATTTTTATAATATGGGAATTTCACATCATGACCCCCAAGCACCCTCACATTCCAGTACTTCCAGGTCCACCCTTCCTCTTGGGACTTTCCCCTTGTCCCGCACCCAAAAAGAGTAGAAAAATTCGCAATTTGTGTTGCCCATATACTCACTAAAGCATGGTCAAACTCCCCGTGGTCACCTCCTTAAGGAAAACTCAGTCCTCTCCCACTGGAACCCTGACCAGGAACCATAACATGACAATTACCCCTTAGAAATTCAAAGCAATTGCCTTGCACTAAAGATTTCCCTCAAGTTAAACAGATCTGTCCAAATAGTCAAATGTAATGAGAGCTTCCTCCCCTATTTTTGGCAATTCACATTTATGGCCCCTTGCCACTTTCACTGGTCCATCTTTGGCTCTAAAGTCAGTAGTTATTAGACAGAGTATCTTTCCTACCTTGTTCCCTATAGCCATAGGGTGTCCTATGTAATCTATACATCCCAGCAGACCTGATATTATTAATCACTCACTTTATATACTCAAACATACCTCAGAAGGTATAGTATTTGGGAGAAGATAAAGTGTATGGTAGTCTTAATTGTGAGCCTCATATTCAAGCTGTCTAGCTCCCTCCCTAGGCTCCTCCCTTTATCCCTGTGCTTTTATTAAGCCCCAAGAATCTAATCCTATTGCTTTTAAACACAGTTGCTTGAAGCTTTAGTTAATCTAATTAGCAGGAAAATAGGTGATAAAGAAGGGGGTAGAAGATGACTAAAGATGGCAATAAGAGAACAAAGAAAGAAAGGGATACAATGCAGCTTAAGCAAGACATCTCATCCTCAGTAGTAATTACTAATCACACTTGATATATAACTGACCAGAGTGTGCTGTGTATAGTGTGTGCATGCATGCCTGGGTGTGTTTGCAGGTGTGTGTGTGTGTGTATGTGTGTGTGTGTGCTCCATTGATGATGCTGTAGCAAAAAACCTGAGCCAGGAATACTTTTTTATATTTGTAAAGGACTGAAATGTATGTCTTGTAGTTCTGGTAGAAGAGCAGTCTAAGGTTAAGGTGCCCGCAGAATTAGTATCCAGGGAGGACTGTTCTGCCTCCAAGATGGCACAATGCGGGAGAGCCAGGCATGCTGAGTCCTCACAGGCACACAATAGCATTCACTGGGCAGAACCTCAAAACTCAATACCTCCTAAAGGTGCCACCTTTTAAAACACAATGCTGCTTAGGGAATTAAATTTCCACTTGAATTTGGGAAGGGGAGGGACATTTGAGCCATTTCAGACAGATAAGCCTCGTACTAAAATAGATTACAGATGATGATAACAGGATGTTAGGAAGCTAGTATCGATGCAGGGGAACATGGACCAGACTGATCTAAGAGGCCTGACACTCCCCACATTCTCAGTACATGTCCACATTTCTTTTGAAAACAATTCTTATTTATTCTTTGAAAATTTCACAGTGCATGTTATGTATTTTGATCGTATTCATCCCCTGTTAGCTTATGACCTTACTGCTTCCTGTGGACCTCCTCTTTTCCCAATGTAGTCATCCTCCTTTCGTGTCTTCTTCTTTTTTAAATAACCCATTGAGCTGAGTTAGGACTGCTTGACTGCATGTGTGGAGGGTAATTTATTTCATCATGAACAACTGAGCAATACATTTTACCTTACACTTCTCAAGGCAAAATGGCTCTTAACCTCCAACAGCCATTAACAGTCAATAGCTCCCCACCTGGAGGGAAAGGATTCATGCCCTCCTCAGGCTGGGAAATATCCACCTTTCATCCGTGAACATCTCTGTACAAACTCCATTTTGCTTAACACATTTCTCCTCACCTTCTGTCTTCCCCATTGTGGTTTTCCGGTTCTTACCACAAATACTACTACAACTGGATCTATCTGGTTGGTTTTGTTTGTGTTTTGTTTCTCAGCCCTGGGGATTGGATTGAGAGCCACATGTGCTAGCCAGGAGAGCATTCTGTCCTTGAATTGTACCTCCAGTCATTTCTGATTTGTTTTGTTTTTGATTTTGAGAGAGTTTTGCTAAATTGTCCAGGCTGATCTCGAACTGGATTTATGGCAGAGCTAGGTCTTGGTCTTTTGAGTCTGGACGCACCTGAACTCTGGGAGTGTGTCATCTATTTTAGAATTGCACAGAAAGTGTTAGATTGCTCCAAAAATATGACTTCCCGTCTTTACTCAGAGTTTACTTATCAAGTGAGAGCTATCTCACCTGTCCTGACTAAACACACTCTCACCTGCTCTCCACTTAATAGGAGAGAGGCATCAGAACTGGAAGTAGAAACACGGAAAGTAAATTATACCAGGGGGCTGGACCTCAGAATCTTCTTGTTCACGCCTTCTTTTATTTCTCATTGCACAAATCATTGGGACTATTATGATATTGTATTGTGCTCACACACTGTCAATTAATCATGTCCAGATACTGTTCTTCTATTCTCAAAACTATTCAGTAACCATCTCCTCCAAACCATAACCTACCTTCCAAGAAGCAAGGAGACTCCAAGGACTCAGAAATCTGGGAAGCAATTTCAAGGCCCCTCCTTGAGGTTATATGATAACAGCAGTTGCTGTTAGGAGAGGAGACTGGGAGGGCAGAAGCTCCCACGGATGCAACTTTTGTGAGTTGTCCCCATGTTGGGTAGAATTTTTAGTTACCTGTGCTCCTGTAAGTAAGCCCAAGAAATGATGTGCATCCCCAAGCTGGACTCAGAAGTTGTTGTTTCTTAGGTCTCACATTGGTGCTCTGGCTGGAATGTATAGAGATCTGCTCATGTCTCCCCAGGAAAGCTCACAGCATCCACCATTTCCACACCTTTCTCAGATCTAGCAATTGCTTTTCTATTTTAGTCAGATCCTTCATTTTTCCTCTTTATAGTTTCCACAGGTAGGGGAGAACACATGAAATTTGTTAATCTGTATGTCTGGCTTATTTCACTTAAGACAACTCCCACCATCTCATCCTATTTGCTAAATATGATAAGATTTTATTTTTCTTTATGGATGACTAATACTCAATTGCCCCAATTTTATTTATCCATTCATCTGCTGACCAACACAAGGCTAATTCATTTCATGTCTCCACTTGCACCTTATCTTATCCTGGATTATAGTTTTTAGTACTTTAAAAACATTTATTTTTATTTTATATATATGAATGTTTTGCCTATATGCATATATCTGTTGAATGCCCACAGAAGCCAGAAGACAGCATTGGATTCCCTGGAAATTGAGTTACAGATGATCGTGAGCCAACTTGTGGGCTCTAGGGGACCTGAGAATTCTACATCTTCATCTGAAGGCCAGTAGGAGAAGACTAGCTCCCACATGGTTGGGAGGAGGGGCTCATTGCCCACTTCCCCACTGACATACTTCCTCCAACAAGGTCACACTTACTTTAACAGGGCCACACCCACTCCAACAAGGCCATACCTACTCTAACAATGCCACACCCAGTTAAATCCACATCCACTCAAGGCCACACCTATGAATAGTGCCACTCCCTGGGCCAAGCATATTTAAACCTCCACAAGTGGGCTAGGGAAGGGAAAGGGTAGGTATTATTTAATTGTCACCACATTTCTGTTTGAAATATTGAGGTTTTAGAATTTGACAATAGTAGCATACCACACAGCAATGAGAGTGTGCTTATTGCCTCCAAAACTGTGCACATAAGATAGTTAAAGTTTTGTTATGCATCTTTAAGCACAATAAGAAAATTAAATTAAAAATTAATTTTAAAATGGTAACAACTAGGGGTGGGGAGATGGTTCAGCGTTTGGGAGCACTTGCTGTTCTTGCAGAGAACCTGGGTTCCATTCCTGGTACCCAAATAGAGGCTCACAACTGTCTGTAACTCTAGTTTCAGGGGATTCAGTGCCCTCTTCTGGCTTCCATGGACACAGGCAAGCATATCGTAAGCTTATATACATTCATGCAAGACCCCTATACATATGAAATAAAGATAAGTAATTCTGTTTTAAAAAATAGTAAAGAGGAGTAAGTTGTTCAGTGGGTTCAACACACACACACACACACACACACACACACAGTTTCCTTTACTGGTTACCTCTGGCTGCTATAAGAAGTTAAAAGAAGGTTAGTACCTTAAACTGCATGGCATGTGTGTGTAGATGGGGTGGGGGTGTGGAGTATATAGCAAACTACAACTTCAGGCACACTAGGCTGAAGTGTCTTGTTATTAAGCCTCACTCCCAGATCTTTGTTTTGTTTTGCTTTGTTTTTTCATTATTATTTACATTCATTTCATGTCTCCTGTTTTGCACACTCATTACTGAACACAATTAGAATGCAAACAAATATACAAACACCATAATGAGCAGTATCAGCTAAAAGAACTAGTGGTATCTAAGAAGATTAATGGAAGCAGTGAGGAAAATGACGGTACAGGATTGTAGCCTGCACATTTTCCTTCTTTATCAAAAGAAAATGCTCAGAGGCACCATAATGGTAACACTTAGAGGAAACACCTAAGGTGGAGTACTTGACCACTATGAGGTCAGTCTGTCATGAGAGTTGTGTGGGAAGTCAGTAATGCAGGCAGTATTTTGGCCAACCTCTGCTCGTGTCAGCTGAACATCCCCTGTAAACAAAAGCAAAAGGAAACAAAGCCACACGTTGACCTTTTATGTAAGCTTGGTGCAAGTTCTGCATTGTTTTGATTTCATGGTTCAAACAGATATTCGTGTTAAAAGTTGAGGTTGTGTAATGTTAAATTTTCTAAAGGCTGCATGTGTCTTTGTAGGTGAATACTTTTTCAATGTAGTTAATAATCACATTCATGTTTACCTATTTGCTGTATTTGTCTATATTATCCTAGGTGACTAGAGAAGACATTATGGGAAATGATATAGCAAAATCCTCAAATGAGGAGGCTCATAAAATCCAGTCCCTCTCAAAGGCATCAAGAATCAAAGGGCACTAACTTGCCTCAGTGACAGGTGACAGTAATACTTACATCCTAATAGGATTGTCTTCTGCTGATGTCAGTCCCTTAGTTACCTACTCTTACCTTCTTCTTCTAAAATGGCAACAACCACACTAGAGATATGTAACTGTACCAAGTGTTTCTGCTTCAGAGTTGTGCAAAACTGTCCTGATCTTGCCCAAGTGTCTAAGTATCTGAATGGTTACCCATGGGCAGCATTAAGCCTGATGTCTACATTGCATATGAAGAAATGAATTTCAGCTCAGTTATGAAGAGTAATGTTACCAAGAGGGTCATACACCGAGTAATCGGCCAAGTTCCATCCTTTAGTGACTTCAATAAAATGTCACTAACACTTACCCCTAAGCCTCCATTTTCCTTAACAATGCCATAGAACAGTGTTAGTGTCTCATGATTACAAATTAAGCCAATTTTCTATCTCAATACAGCTGTATGTGCATCAAGCAGTGTTTTATTCTGGTACGAACACTTTAAAGCCTTTATGTCATAATTTGGTAATTAATACCACCATGAAACACAATGCTTTGCTAGACATATAAATTGTATTTGCATTACAATTATAAAACCTGGCTTTTGCTGGTAACTTAAGCTTAACAGTCACAGATGGTTCAACCAGCTCCAAACAAGGTTGTTCAGTGGTTCTTACTCTGCAGCATTCATGGGCCTACACCGTAGTGTGGACAGCAACTTTCAAGTCTGCTGTCTGGTGCGAGTGGTCATTATTTGTCTCTCTCAGTGCATCACCATCCACCATCAGCTTCCCCCAAAGTCAATTGGTGCCATGCTTGTCTGCTGCATGGCTGGACTGTGGGACTTCTGAACAGGAAGCAGTTTTGGAAAGCAGAGCACTGCTGCACTGGTATGGTGAATGTTTCAGCCCATCCTTTTCTACCTCAGGAAGGGTGTTCACAGCTGCGAAGCGGGCATGGAAACCCCTGGAATGGTGACTAGAGGAAATTCTCATGCTTTCTAAGTAAGAAAAGTTACTGCAGGGGGAGACTGCTACAGATGGCATGTTGTCACTCAGGGATGGCACCTCAAACTCACTTGAGTCTGTGCTTTGTGGCTGTAACAACTGTGCATCCATGTCCTCTCTGGTCTCATTGATCTTCATGTTACCCTTTTCCCTCAGTTTACCACTCTTTGACTTTTTTCCTCCTGTTGCTCCCTTGGAATACTTGGTAGCACTGGATTTACCTTCAGGCAAGCCACTGTATGACCTGCCCATGTGGCCTCGGGCAGCACCACTGTCATCCACACTGCTGCTTCCACGGCTGTGTTGGAACTTGAATGGCTTTGATTCAATATCCACTTGCACGTCCATACTGTTCCCTTCTCTGTCCAGAGGGATGTAGGAGTTCAGAATGGATCCTGCCATTGCTTTGGTGCTGCTGTTATTACAAACTCTTCCCAAACTCACTGTGCCAGATTCTCTACTGAGACTACACCTTTCTTTCTGTACCTCTGCTTGAACTTGCAAATTGCTGAAACAGTTTACCATGGCACTTCCTGACAGACTGCCTGTGATACTAGCTCCAGCTAATGCCATGGTACTGACTGTCTCACTCAGGTTGTTGCCAATAGTGCCTATTCCATCCATGTGGTTTCCAATTGCACTCAAACTTCCAGTCAGGTTGCTGACACTTCCCTCTCCTATGCTAGGGTTGTGCCTTGCTTCTGCTACTGATGTATCCGTGGCTGTGTTAGTCCCACCTACGTTTATGTCATTCTCATCATCAAACTCAATCCTTATTCCTTTCCCATTTCCTGCAGACTCTCCACAATCCCTGTTTCTGCAGAGGGAAATTGGGACCACACCATAGACATAAGCTAGCATGGTAGGAACACCAATGCCTATAGTCACTGCAGCTACCACTGGAGAGACGATTGCAGACAGGGTAACACCACTTGCTATGGCCAGATTCCGCTTGTGTTTTGAAACATCTGTGTCTTCATAGCAATCATGAATCTTGAGGCCCACATACACAGGAATGCCAATGATCATGGCAGGAAGGGCAATGCCGGCTATGAGGGCAATCCCTACGGGAGCACCAACAAGGGTTCCCAGCTGCCACAGGATTTTCTTCTTTCGACTCCAGGGTTTCTTCCCCCATAAACTACAACCCGAGGGACCGAGATAATGTAAATTGGAGATTTCTTTCATGCACAACCAACAAAACTCACAACCACACACAGCACATGTCATATGATTGCAACTCCCATCCTCAATCTTGATTATATAAGCAGCACATCGTGGACATGGCTTTATGTCATCAGCTGCTGCTCTAGGTTCCTGTCTGTAACTAATAGGTGAAAAGCGTATAGTTCTTAAGCATAAACGCTGGGCTCTTTCCCAGAGAGCAGTCTCACAGGTCTGTTTGGGATGCCAGATCTGTTTACAGTGGTAGCAAAACTCTGTTCCACAGCCTTTTCTCCCACAAGTTAATTTTGGACACTTGGCACATCCAAATGCTATCACAGCATATCCACAGTCTGGAGCTGGACACCACCTACAGTCAGGATCTGCAACGAGCCACTGTCGAAGCATAAATTCTTCATATTTTCCCATTAAGACATCATCACTTAATATCAAGCGAATGTCATGGGGATTAAACCGTTCAGTGCATTCTGGACAACTGATGTTAACTCTGCTTTCAGAGATTTCTATCCTTAGGTATTGTCGTAAACAATCCACACAAGATCTATGATGACATGTCATGATATTAGGAAATCTGTCTTGAGAAAGCCGTAAAAGGCACAAAGGACAGTCCATAAAGTCTCCAGTTTGTTTGCTAATGGAAGTCAATCCATTGTCAGAAGAGGTATTTGTTGAGAAAATGGAGTTCTTATCAGCACACATTTCAGAATGTATCCTCTCAATACTTGAAATTGCTACCACCCCACCATTGAGCTCCCTTGATTTTCGTTTGCTGTCCATCTTCCTCCGAAAAAGAGAACCTATTGAAATTCTTGTCTGTTTGGGTGCCTTTTTGACAGAAGGCAAGCTCACAGATGAAGCAGAAGGTTGAAGATCTCTCTCTGAACCCATTTTCTGATGTAAACTCATGTCTAAAATGCTCATCAGAACTGAGTCAAGGTCATTTTAAAACTAAAACTTATTTCTTGTTCTTGCATTCAGATGAAGTCATGATGTAAAAAAGATCCCATTGGCTTCTTCAGAGAACTTGAAAAAGTTCAAGAGAAGACTTATCCGTCTTCAGGGGCATTGGGCGAGCAGGTCCATCCTGCGGAGGCAGAAAGAGGAGGAAGAACGGAGGAGGACAGCCCTTCAGCATGCCCCGCGCTGAACCGTCTCAGCTAGGGCGAGAGCTGCCGGTGAACGGTTGCCAGTGAGCAAGAGAAGGAGAGCGAGCCACTGCTTTCCGAACTCCACTCAGAGACTCCTTCGGGACTGACCTTCGCAGCCCGGAACCAACACAGCAAGTGCCAGTCTCTAGATCTCTGTTTTTATAGTACTAGATTTGAGAAGTCTGAATCAATTTCTCTGAGTCAGAATTAGCAACTCGGCAAGGCTGTATCCCCCCTGGAAGCTTTCGGGAAGAATCTGTCTTCCTGTGGTTTACAGCTTCCTAAGATCCATTTCTCATAGGCCTTGTGTGACTAAGAACCATTCCTCAGTATTTCATGCATGCAATATTGATTTTTACCTCAACTCTCACCATTGACTGAGTAAAAAAAAAAATCCTATTTTCTGTATCAATCTCCCCTTGCCTTCTGCTAGACTCACAGTTAAGCATTATGTAGAGAATCATGAATTTCTACTGTCTTACATTATAACATTCACAGGTTGTAGGGACCTGGATACCTTTGGAGGTCATTATTCAGCCAACTACCATTCTTTTCTGTCTTGGCTATTTTCAGTTCTTACTGTCTTTAAAGGCCTTTTTGGCCTCTAAACCAATGCTGTACAGTGGGACTATAATATTAAATCTCTGTGCGATTGTAATTTATCCAGGAGCCATATTTAAAAAGGTAGAAAGATGCTGAATCAGTAAACAGTGAGTTTGATCCCTAGCACCAGAATTAAAAAACAGAGCATCTTCACACATAAAAGCTGGCTGTGGTGACCTATACCTGTAATCCTAATTCTGGAGTGGCAGAGACAGAAGGACCTTTGGGACTTGCTGGCCAGGCAGTCTAACCAAATATGCAAACTTTAGGTTCATTGAGAGCCTCTCTCAAAAATTAGGTGGAGAGCAGTTGAAGAAGATAGCTGAATTTAATCTCTAGCACACACACACACACACAGACACACACACACACACACACATATGAAAGGGGATGTTCATAAGATTGGCTTTTGGGATACTGAGGCTTTGGACATGCACATTCTGTGAGTCTTGAATCAGTCTCCATACTTGCCATGATGTCAGTTCAAATTAGGGATACCTTTTAGTGATATTTGTGAAGCCAAGAAGTGTTAACATTGTATAAATGCACACCCTGGAATAGGGATGTTTAAGAACTTGAAATATCATCCCAATATTTATGTGATGTATCATTTTAGTGACAACTTGGATAGAGAGCTGGATTAAAGTATCCTAGTGGTCAATGGGGCTCAGACCCGTTTTCTAACCCACTCAAGTGTGGATTTACTGATCTGTATCTGTGCATCTACTCCACACCATGAAGACAAATGGAAGGAAGATCAACAGAACTACATGTGTGTAGTTTACTTAGAGAGTGTACTACTGACATCATCATCCACTGTTCAGCAATCTTATTGTTATTTAAAGAATGAGTGGGTGAATGTAATTACGATGTGTACCTTCTGTCAAATCTATTTGTGTACTATGCTGTGTGGACTATTGAGTTTAAATTCCCATTTACTTAATTACAAATGAAAATTCTGCATATTTCAGGTAGTGGGCATTGACATAGGTTTGAGAGGTTCCTGAGAAAGTGTCAATCTCCCTGGGCTTCAGAACGGCCTGAAGACATGATAGAGGCCCTGTGTTACCTTATGCTTCATTTTAGTACTCACCCGTCAAGCGTGGTTGGTGCACACGTCCTTAGACATTACTCTCATTACTGAGAGAGGCCAAAAGTTTTGTCCTGCATTCCTCTTTTCTCCAACTTTCCCATCAGAAGGGAAGGTCCAACAGTAGTTTTATAAGTAGATTATGCTTATCAATGAACTATATCCACTCAGTTCAGTCTTGTAGACTAAATCCTTAGATCTTTGTGCGTATGAAGCAAAGATCTCTGGGAAATTACAAATTGTACCTTGAGCTGTTATCTTGTGGATTTTTTTTGTTATTATTATTTTCCAGATAACATCCAGAGGACAGTCTCTGCCAGGGAAGGTAAGTTGGCCTTCACATTTTCCAAGGTATTTCCAAGGGACTTTACAATCCCTCTATTTTTAGTAGATGTCATATTGTAATAATAAAAACCAACATGTATATACATGTATTAAGTTATTTACTTAGGAAGTTAATGAAATGAAATTGTACCAAGTTACCCCTGACCTGGTCACTGTGGGGAATGTTGTAGACCTTTTTTTCCCCCAAAGGTGCCCCTTTTTATAGTTAAATTCCTGTAATTTTTACTCAAAAGAAAACAGATGAAGCTGGAGCAATGGCACAGTGTTTAAGAGCACTTGCTGCTCTTCAAAGGACTCAGGTTTGATTCCTTTGGGGGTTTCCCATTTTGCTGACTCAGCTTATATCAGAATACACTATCTCTCTGATAAGGGTTCTGGACCCTACACTGTCACATGGCAGAGAACCTTTATAACCATCTGTTCACAAACATCTGTAACTCTAGTACTAGAGGATTTTACACTGTTTGCTTGCCTCTGTGGACTCCTGCACACATGTGGTGCTGTGGTGGCTTGAATATGCTTGGCCCGTGGTATATGGCCCTATTAGGAGGTGTGGCCTTGTTGGAACAGATGGGCCTTGTTGGAGGAGGTGTGTCACTGTGTAGACATGCTTTGAGGTCTACTACTTCTCAAGTTCTGCCCAGTGTTTTAGAGATCCTCCTCTTTGCTGCCTGTGAAAGACAGCCCTTTTTGGCTGCCTTCAGATCAAGTTGTTGAACCCTCCATTCTAATTGCACCATGTCTGCCTGGATGCTGCCCTGCATCCCACCACTATAATAATGGACTCAACCTCTGAAAGTGTAAGCCAGCCCCAATTAAATGGTGTCCTTTATAAGATTTGGCTTGGTTGTGGTGTCTCTTCACAGCAATAAAACCCTAACTAAGAAACATGCACATACATGTACTCAAGTACAGGTACACACCAAATAAATGTTTTCAAAGGTAGCTGACTTATTATTTATGAAAAATGTGTATTTCCTGTAAGTGTTATCTTTGTGCTGTCCTGCAATATTCTATGATGTGGATGGGATGAGCAGGTTTTTGAGGCTTTGCTGTGCTACAAACTTCCTATGTCAATCATAGGAACATTGAGGTCACCTGAGTTTTAAAACATGAAATTTAGTGTAGGTAATTTGAGCATGGAGGCACCCCTTTTTTGACATAACATTTTTTTGATTCTCTGTGACTTTCACTTCCTGCTCGTTGATGACACTCATTTCCCAGTCCCTCCATGTCTTCCTTCCTGCCAAGAAAAGTAAATATAAATATAATAATAATGAAAAGCAAGTCCAATTTTTGTCATTTATAGACTCACTGGAGCATGGTCAACTCTGATGGCAAGCCCCTTATCTAGAACTGAGTCACCCCCCTACCCATCCCAGAAGCTATGAATTGTGATCAGCTACACTTCAGCATTCTCATCACCCTTCTTAAAAGAGTTCCATTTTGTTGCTTCCTGTCTAGGCTGTTAGTTTTGGGTAACGGTTGAGGTTGGGGTGAGGGCAGGGGTTGTCAGAGAAGCTCCCATATCCCTCCTCAACTGTGCATCTGTGGTCATCCATATCACAGCAAAGGAGCCTCTTTCTTCACAGCCAGGGTGCACACAGATCATGGGCCATGGATGCACTTCTTAAACGGGACTCATAAGAACAGGTTGTTACAAAGTTTCTTTGCCCTGTGACAGTGTAGCATCCAGAACCCTTAACAGGGTGATAGGGTGGTCTGATTTGGGCTGAATCAGGGAAAGTGTGAAAAATAGTTCTGTCACAGAGTATCCAAGTTCAGACAGATGTTTTTACATCAAAATCATATGACTAATACAGAATCTTCGTCTTGACTAGTATTTCCCATCCTAATTATAATTACATAAGTACGAAAAGAGGAAGTAAACCATTTAGAATTGGAACTCCCTATGTTCTGGACCTAAGAATTTCTTTTCTTTAAATTGTAGGTGTGGCCAACCAAGAAATGATATCGTATGTATTGTGGAGCTGTTTCCTTAAGACCTATTTAAGATAAGAGTTATATAAGCACTGCCCATCTTTTGTCAGGTGTTCCATTTCTATCACCAGCTGGCAGGGACTGTCAAGACTTTCATTTAAAGAAAACCCCCAACCTCCCCAAACCAACCTACAAAGTGATATCCCAAGTAACAAATTGTGAGCATGTGTACTCTGCATGCATTTAGTTGTGATAAACATAGTTTGAGATCTTATGCACCAGAATGTATCTATATTTATATGTCTCCTAGTTAGAAATCCCAATTATTTAAAACCAATTTCTCTTTTTTCTTGTATCATATCTTTTCTTTTCTTTTAGTTCTCTCTTTCTGACTCTTTCTTTCTTTCTTTCTTTCTTTCTTTCTTCCTTCCTTCCTTCCTTCCTTCCTTCCTTCCTTCCTTCCTTCCTTCCTTCCTTCCTTCTTTCCTTCCTTCCTTCCTTCCTCCCTTCCTCCCTCCCTCTCTCTCTCTCTCTTTCTTTCTTTCTTTTTCTTCCTTTTTAAAGATTTATTTGTTTATCTTATGTATGTGAGTACACTGTAGCTGTCTTCAGACACACCAGAAGAAGGCAACAGATCTGATTACAGATAGATGTGACCCACCATGTGATTGCTAGGAATTGAACTGAGGACCTATAAAAGAGCACTCAGTGCTCTTAACTGCTGAGCCATCTCTCCAGTTCCTAAACCCTACTTCTAACATCAATTTTCTCAAAAAAAAAAAAAAGTACACACTTTCCCTATGTTAGTTCAGACCTCATCACAGACTTGCATACTGGCTCTATTTGTGTATTGCTCCATAGAAGTGACCAAGACACGGAGGTAAGTGAATAGTCTACCTTCATAGGCCAAGATCACCATTGTGTACACAACATGGGCTCCAGTATCAGTATATGAGATAAAACTTCCACTGATTGCCTTATCATGATTCCATCAGTCAATATAGATGATTTTCAGCCATTAGATGCACCTGGTACAAGTCAAATCTGCAGAGATAGAAAACCATAACAAAATTCCACTTAAGCATCCATTTGCCTGGGTGCAGACTTTGCACAAGTGTGAGGGACAGAGAGAATCCATATATGCTGGAAAACAGCTTTTGTGGTAAAGTGCATACTTGGGATGTAGGAGGCCCTCAGTGTGAGCTTCAGTGCCACACGAATCTGAGTGGTAGTCTCATGCCCATTACCTCAGCACCCCAGAGGCAGAAGCAGGGGATCTGGACTCCATGATTATTTGCAATGCTACAGTTTCTGGGCATCCTGGGCTGTCCATGAGACCACGCCGAACAACAACAAGAACAACAAGAACAACAAGAACAACAACAAAATAGGAAACAAAAATGATAAGCAGGGAATGAATGAGCCGACTTGCCTAGTGAGAGCATTCATTGTAACAATGGAAGATCCAGCAAAGATGGCAAACTGCATGTGTGTCCCATCTTAATTTCATTTGTTGTAACAGATCACAGTAAGAACTGGTGACAGACTTTAAGTTGTCATCATGAGCTCAAAGCATCACACAGTTTAGAGCCCAACTCCAATCAATGCAGTTGGAAATCTAGTCACAAGAATTCTTTTTTTTTTTTTTGATTTTTAATATTTTTATTACATATTTTCCTCAATTACATTTCCAATGCTATCCCAAAAGTCCCCCATAGCGCCCCCCACTTCCCTACCCACCCATTCCCATTCTTTTGGCCCTGGCATTCCCCTATATTGGGGCATATAAAGTTTGCAAGTCCAATGGGCCTCTCTTTCCATTGATGGCCGACTAGGCCATCTTTCGATACATATGCAGCTAGAGACAAGAGCTCCGGGGTTCTGGTTAGTACATCATGTTGTTCCAACAATAGGGTTGCAGATCCCTTTAGCTCCTTGGGTACTTTCTCTAGCTTCTACATTGGGAGCCCTGTGATACATCCAATAGCTGACTGTGAACATCCACTCCTGTGTTTGCTAGGCCCCGGCATCGTCTCACAAGAGACAGCTATATTTGGGTCCTTTCAGCAAAATCTTGCTAGTGTATGCAATGGTGTCAGCGTTTAGAAGCTGATTATGGGATGGATCCCTGGATACGGCAGTCTCTAAATGGTCCATCCTTTCATCACAGCTCCGAACTTTGTCTCTGTAACTCCTTCCCTGGGTGTTTTGTTCCCAATTCTAAGAAGGTGCACAGTGTCCACACTTTGGTCTTCATTCTTCTTGAGTTTCATGCGTTTATCAAATTGTATCTTATATCTTGGGTATCCTAAGTTTTGGGCTACTATCCACTTATCAATGAATACATATTGTGTGAGTTCTTTTGTGATTGTGTTACTTCACTCAAGATGATGCCCTCCAGGTCCATCCATTTGGCTAGGAATTTCATAAATTCATTCTTTTTAATAGCTGAGTAGTACTCCATTGTGTAAATGTACCATAATTTCTGTATCCATTCCTCTGTTGAGGGACATCTGGGTTCTTTCCAGCTTCTGGCTATTATAAAAAGGGCTGCTATGAACATAGTGGAGCATGTGTCCTTTTTACCGGTTGGGACATCTTCTGGATATATGCCCAGGAGAGGTATTGCTGGATCCTCCGGTAGTACTATGTCCAATTTTCTGAGGAACCGCCAGACTGATTTCCAGAGTGGTTGTACAAGCTTGCAATCCCACCAACAATGGAGGAGTGTTCCTCTTTCTCCACATCCTCGCCAGCATCTGCTGTCACCTGAATTTTTGATCTTAGCCATTCTGACTGGTGTGAGGTGGAATCTCAGGGTTGTTTTGATTTGCATTTCCCTGATGATTAAGGATGTTGAACATTTTTTCAGGTGCTTCTCTGCCATTCGGTATTCCTCAGGTGAGAATTCTTTGTTCAGTTCTGAGCCCCATTTTTTAATGGGGTTATTTGACTTTCTGGAGTCCACCTTCTTGAGTTCTTTATATATATTGGATATTAGTCCCTTATCTGATTTAGGATAGGTGAAGATCCTTTCCCAATCTGTTGGTGGTTTTTTTGTCTTATTGATGGTGTCTTTAGCCTTGCAGAAGCTTTGTAGTTTCATGAGGTCCCACTTGTCAATTCTCGATCTTACAGCACAAGCCATTACTGTTCTATTCAGGAATTTTTCCCCTGTGCCCATATCTTCAAGGCTATTCCCCACTTTCTCCTCTATAAGTTTCAGTGTCTCTGGTTTTATGTGAAGTTCCTTGATCCACTTAGACTTGACCTTAGTACAAGGAGATAGGAATGGATCGATTCGCATTCTTCTACATGTTAACAACCAGTTGTGCCAGCACCATTTGTTGAAAATGCTGTCTTTCTTCCACTGGATGTTTTTAGCTCCCTTGTCGAAGATCAAGTGACCATAGGTGTGTGGATTCATTTCTGGGTCTTCAATTCTATTCCATTGGTCTATTTGTCTGTCACTATACCAGTACCATGCAGTTTTTATCACAATTGCTCTGTAGTAGAGCTTTAGGTCCGGCATGGTGATTCCACCAGAGGTTCTTTTATCCTTGAGAAGAGTTTTTGCTATCCTAGGTTTTTTGTTATTCCAGATGAATTTGCAGATTGCACTTTCTAATTCGTTGAAGAATTGATTTGGAATTTTGATGGGGATTGCATTGAATCTGTAGATTGCTTTTGGCAAGATAGCCATTTTTACAATGTTGATCCTGCCAATCCATGAGCATGGGAGATCTTTCCATCTTCTGAGATCTTCTAGAATTTCTTTCTTCAGAGACTTGAAGATTTTATTATACAGATCTTTCACTTCCTTAGTTAGAGTCACGCCAAGATATTTTATATTATTTGTGACTATTGAGAAGGGTGTTGTTTCCCTAATTTCTTTCTCAGCCTGTTTATTCTTTGTGTAGAGAAAGGCCATTGATTTGTTTGAGTTAATTTTATATCCAGCTACTTCACCGAAGCTGTTTATCAGGCTTAGGAGTTCTCTGGTGGAATTTTTAGGGTCACTTATATATACTATCATATCTTCTGCAAAAAGTGATATTTTGACTTCATCTTTTCCAATTTGTATCCCTTTGATCTCCTTTTGTTGTCGAATTGCTCTGGCTAGGACTTCAAGTACAATGTTGAATAGGTATGGAGAAAGTGGACAGCCTTGTCTAGTCCCTGATTTTAGAGGGATTGCTTCAAGCTTCTCACTATTTACTTTGATGTTGGCTACTGGTTTGCTGTAGATTGCTTTTATCATGTTTAGGTATGGGCCTTGAATTCCTGATCTTTCCAAGACTTTTATCATGAATGGGTGTTGGATCTTGTCAAATGCTTTTTCCCCATCTAAGGAGATGACCATGTGGTTTTTGTCTTTGAGTTTGTTTATATACTGGATTACGTTGATGGATTTCCGTATATTGAACCATCCCTGCATCCCTGGGATGAAACCTACTTGGTCAGGATGGATGATTGTTTTGATGTGTTCTTGGATTCGGTTAGCAAGAACTTTATTGAGGATTTTTGCATCAATATTCATAAGGGATATTGGTCTGAAGTTTTCTATCTTTGTTGGGTCTTTTTGTGGTTTAGGTATCAGAGTAATTGTGGCTTCATAGAATGAGTTTGGTAGAGTACCTTCTGTTTCTATTTTGTGGAATAGTTTGTGAAGAACTGGGATTAGATCTTCTTTGAAGGTCTGATAGAACTCTGCACTAAACCCATCTGGTCCTGGGCTTTTTATAGTTGGGAGACTATTAATGACTGCTTCTATTTCTTTGGGGGATATAGGGCTGTTTAGATCATTAACCTGATCTTGATTCAACTTTGGTACCTGGTATCTGTCTAGGAACTTCTCCATTTCATCCAGGTTCTCCAGTTTTGTTGAGTATAGCCTTTGGTAGAAGGATCTGATGGTGTTTTGGATGTCTTCAGGATCTGTTGTTATGTCTCCTTTTTCATTTCTGATTTTGTTAATTAGGATGCTTTCCCTGTGCCCTCTAGTGAGTCTGGCTAAGGGTTTATCTATCTTGTTGATTTTCTCAAAGAACCAGCTCCTTGATTGGTTGATTCTTTGAATAGTTTTTCTTGTTTCCACTTGGTTGATTTCACCCCTGAGTTTGATTATTTCCTGTTGTCTACTCCTCTTGGGTGAATTTGCTTCCTTTTGTTCTAGTGCTTTTAGGTGTGTTGTCAAGCTGCTAATGTGTGCTCTCTCTAGTTTCCTTTTGGAGGCACTCAGAGCTATGAGTTTTCCTCTTAGAAATGCTTTCATTGCGTCCCATAAGTTTGGGTATGTTGTGGCTTCATTTTCATTGAACTCTAAAAAGTCCTTAATTTCTTTCTTTATTCCTTCCTTGACCAAGGTATCATTGAGAAGAGTGTTGTTCAGTTTCCACGTGAAGGTTGGCTTTCTATTATTTATTTTGTTATTGAAGATCAGCCTTAGTCCATGGTGATCTGATAGGATGCATGGGGCAATTTCAATATTTTTGTATTTGTTGAGGCCTGCTTTGTGACCAATTATGTGGTCAATTTTGGAGAAGGTACCATGAGGTGCTGAGAAGAAGGTATATCCTTTTGTTTTAGGATAGAATGTTCTGTAGATATCTGCCAGATCCATTTGATTCATAATTTCTCTTAGTTTCACTGTGTCCCTGTTTAGTTTCTGTTTCCATGATCTGTCCATTGGTGAAAGTGGTGTGTTGAAGTCTCCCACTATTATTGTATGAGGTGCAATGTGTGCTTTGAGATTTACTAAAGTTTCTTTAATGAATGTGGCTGCCTTTGTATTTGGAGCATAGATATTCAGGATTGATAGTTCCTCTTGGAGGATTTTACCTTTGATGAGTATGAAGTGTCCCTCCCTGTCTTTTTTAATGACTTTGGGTTGGAAGTCAATCTTATCAGATATTAGAATGGCTACTCCAGCTTGTTTCTTCATGCCATTTGCTTGGAAAATTGTTTTCTAGCCTTTCATTCTGAGGTAGTGTCTATCCTTTTCTCTGAGATGAGTTTCCTGTAAGCAGCAAAATGTTGGGTCTTGTTTGTGTAGCCAGTTTGTTAGTCTATGTCTTTTTATCGGGGAGTTGAGTCCATTGATATTAAGAGATATTAAGGAAAAATAATTGTTGTTTCCTGTTATTTTTGTTGTTAAAGTTGGCATTTTGTTCTTGTGGCTGTCTTCTTTTAGGTTTGTTGAGGGATTACCTTCTTGTTGTTTCTAGGGCGTGGTTCCTGTCCTTGTATTGGTTTTTTTCTGTTATTATCCTTTGAAGGGCTGGATTCGTGGAGAGATAATGTGTGAATTTGGTTTTGTCGTGGAATACTTTGGTTTCTCCATCTATGTTAATTGAGAGTTTGGCTGGGTATAGTAGCCTGGGCTGGAATTTGTGTTCTTTTAGTGTCTGTATAACATCTGTCCAGGATCTTCTGGCTTTCATAGTCTCTGGTGAAAAATCTGGTGTAATTCTGATAGGCTTGCCTTTATATGTTACTTGGCCTTTTTCTCTTACTGCTTTTAGTATTCTATCTTTATTTAGAGCATTTGTTGTTCTGATTATAATGTGTCGGGAGGTATTTCTTTTTTGGTCCAGTCTATTTGGAGTTCTGTAGGCTTCTTGTATGTTCATGGGCATCTCTTTCTTTAGATTTGGGAAGTTTTCTTCTATAATTTTGTTGAAGATGTTTGCTGGTCCTTTGAGTTGAAAATCTTCATTCTCATCCACTCCTATTATCCATAGGTTTGGTCTTCTCATTGTGTCCTGTATTTCTTGGATGTTTTGAGTTAGGATCTTTTTGCATTTTACATTTTCCTTGATTGTTGTGCCGTGTTCTCTATGGAATCTTCTGCACCTGAGATTCTCTCTTCCATCTCTTGTATTCTGTTGCTGATGCTCGTATCTATGGTTCCAGATTTATTTCCTAGGGTTTCTATCTCCAGTGTTGCCTCATTTTGGGTTTTCTTTATTGTGTCTACTTCTCTTTTTAGGTCTAGTATGGTTTTGTTCATTTCCATCATCTGTTTGGATGTGTTTTCCTGTTTTTCTGTAAGGACTTCTACCTGTTTGTTTATGTTATCCTGTTTTTCTTTAATGATTTGTAACTCTTTAGCAGTGTTCTCCTGCAATTCTTTAAGGGATTTTTGTGCTTCCTCTTTATTGTCTTCTGCCTGTTTAGCAGTGTTCTCCTGCATTTCTTTAAGTGTGTTATTAAAGTCCTTCTTGAAGTCCTCTATCATCATCAGGAGATATGGTTTTAAATCCGTGTCTAGCTTTTCCGGTGTGTTGGGTTGCCCTGGAGTGGGCGAAGTGGGGGTGCTGGGTTCTGATGATGGTGAGTGGTCTTGGTTTCTGTTAGTAAGATTATTACGTTTACCTTTTGCCATCTGGTAATCTCTGGGGTTAGTTGTTATCATTGTCACTGTTTAAAGATTGGAGCAGAAGCTGTGTTCCACTCACCAGCAGTTCCAAAATCCTGCGGCGGGGGTCGTGGGTAGCTGGCGGGTGTCAGGCAACCCTGCTCTCCCGCTACCCCAGCGCTGATCCGGCTGGATCAGGCCTGTGGCCCTACTCAGGCCGGTTTCTGCTTCCCTAACTAATGCAGTCTCAGGTCCCGCGCAATTGGATTGGAGCAGAAGCTGTGCTCCACTCACCAGAAGTCTTAAGATCCTGTGGCGGGTGTTGTGGGTAGCTGGCGAGTGTCAGCCGACCCTGCGCCCCAGCTGCCCCAGTGCTTTTCTGACCGGAAGAGGGTTGTGTCCCTATGTAGGCCGGATTTCTCTCTCCCCAACCAGAGCAGTCTCAGGTCCCGCGCAATTGGATTGGAGCAGAAGCTGTGTTCCACTCACCAGCAGTCCCAAAATCCTGTGGCGGGGGTCGTGGGTAGCTGGCGGGTGTCAGGCAACCCTGCGCTCCCGCTACCCCGGCGCTGATCCGGCCGGATGAGGCCTGTGGCCCTACTCAGGCCGGTTTTTGCTTCCCTAACTAGTGCAGTCTCAGGTCCCGTGCAATTGGATTGGAGCAGAAGCTGTGCTCCACTCACCAGAAGTCTTAAGATCCTGTGGCGGGTGTTGTGGGTAGCTGGCGAGTGTCAGCCGACCCTGCGCCCCAACTGCCCCGGTGCTTTTCTGACCGGAAGAGGGTTGTGTCCCTATGTATGCGGGATTTCTCTCTCCCCAACCAGAGCAGTCTCAGGTCCCGCGTGATTGGACTGGAGCAGAAGCTGTGTTCCACTCACCAGCAGTCCCAAAATCCTGCGGCGGGGATCGTGGGTAGCTGGCGGGTGTCAGGCAACCCTGCTCTCCCGCTACCCTGGCGCTGATCCGGCCGGATGAGGCCTGTGGCCCTACTCAGGCCGGTTTCTGCTTCCCTAACTAATGCAGTCTCAGGTCCCGAGCACTTGGATTGGAGCAGAAGCTGTGCTCCACTCACCAGAAGTCTTAAGATCCTGTGGCGGGTGTTGTGGGTAGCTGGCGAGTGTCAGCCGACCCTGCGCCCCAGCTGCCCCGGTGCTTTTCTGACCGGAAGAGCACAAGAATTCTTTTAACTGGCCACATTTAAAGACCAGCTAGGCTCTGCTTTAAACATAGTTTCTTTTACTGTTAGTCAGTCTCCATGGTTAGCTTGATCTGGTGTCTGAGCCATTGTGGTAGATATGATCACAAAGCACTGATAGGCAGCTTGAGGGTAGTGGCTCCTGGACTGCTTCTTTTGCAAACTCATATTCTGTGTCAGGGATTGGAAAGTAGAACATCCCTCCACATCTTACTTTTTACTTCTGTCAGGCAACTTGTTCACAGTGACATAAAAGCAAGTGCTCCAGTAGCTTCCAGGGAAATGTAAGCAATGTAATATAATTTTCTCCTGCTGTGGCCCACAGGAGGTAATACTATATGTTCTCCATGATCTGGGAAACATCATGCTGAGTTAAGAATGAAAAGCAAGCAATCACTCACTGTCCCTTTGGCTCAAGGCCAAGCAACCAACCCTTCTGGATGCACCCTGTCTAAACTAGCTGCTGGGTTTTGTCTGTTCATTTCTCGTATTTAACAAATGTCATGAGATTTCTGTGGTGCCAGTGTTTTAATTAAACCTTTAATTAATACCTTGTTAGGTATTTTCAGACTCATAAGGCTTATGAAGAGTCCTTCATTTCCAGTGCCCTAGTGCAAAGGGGAGAGAAAGAAGGAATTGTCTAAACCTCATTGCATCCATGTGGTTCTTCAAGTGCCCTAGATACTGCTCATCTGGGTTATACTGTGTTGCCACACTGATTCATGCTGCTTTTCTGTTGGTCCTGACCTTACCTATATTGACCACGTAATGTCTATACCAAGTGTACACTGATCTCTGTGATGATCCAGAAGGAAGCAATGAGATAAAATATTTAAACTCAGAGCAATGCTTAGCTGCCCTCTGTTATTTTTATGCCATTAAGGTTGAACTCTCATTGTTGGGTCTTCGTTTCTTTTTCAGGTAAGTAAAAAAGAATGTTGAGGGATGTCCAGCCCTCAGGAGGCAGTGGAAAATTTATAAAGGGGCCATATTGAGATATAGGAAACTCTAGCAGTAGCAGTGAAGGTACGGTGAAACTCAGTAGCCAGTGAGTTATTCACTGTCATTGTAGATGGTGTCGGATTCCATCTGTAAAATGATCAAACCCATGGGTATTTTCTTTTTAACATGCTTAGAAACACTCACGGAGGGAAAGCTGACAGCATGAAGGTAGTTTTAGGAGATGGCTACATATCTGACAAAGGTCTCTCATTCCTGTTTTTATTTTATTTTATATTATTTATTTTATTTTATTTTATTTTATTTTATTTTATTTTATTTTATTTTATTTGTAAATGTTTTCATTTTGGGACTGAAAAGTAGAACATTCATTCCCATCTGCTCTTTTCCCATCTGCATGACATAAAAGTAGCAGCTAACATGATTCTGCAGGTTCAAAGTAAGAGATGCAATGTTCATGAATGTAAAATACCAACTACCTTGGGTATGGAAAGAATGCTAAGAACCTCTTGAGACACAAAGTCCAACAGTGGATCAAGCTACTGCTCTCTAGAGCATTCCCCTGGCACTTCCCAGACACTATAGAGCACTTTTGTGGGGTGAGTGACTGTAAAGAAAAGATTGACATGATTTGCTTTTGTAGATTCATCAAGCTTAGTGTGAGTTGTTGGGGAACTGTGGCTTCATAGTGCCAAGAATGGAGAAGTGAGGAGCTGCACAAATTTCACAGAGGTCTCCTGACTCTTAAATCGAATTGGATGCTGGTCGTCCTGCACACTCAGTTTACAGGGCTCCTCTGTTGATACTGTGTCATTTACATGAATAGAGACCTTTCCTACAGTGACCATGTCATACCGCAACTATTGTACACCGATGTCTGTGATGGTTTATGAATAAGTTCCCGAATCAGAAGGATGTGCTTGGAAATAAGTAATGAGATGTATGTTAATATACAGCATGATCATTAGTTTACTTGTTTGTCTGCTCTGCAGCTGACCTCCTTTTGTTGTGTTTGCATTCCAGGTCCTTCTTTTGTAAGAAGAGCAGAATATGAAAACAAAGAACTGCGTAGTCACAGCACAATATCAGAGTTAGAGAGCGTGTGTACAGAAGAGAAGTCCTGCGGCCCTGCTGATGGTACTGTGGCCATTTGATAATTACTCTGAGTAACCAAATTGTAGTGGTAGATTATGTTGTCTTTTCTGTATGAAAAGAATTAAGATTCCTTGCACTGTTTTTTCATAGTGATATATTAATCTCCCTAATTCATCAGTAGAACTACAACCACAAAATCTAAAATCACATAAAAGTAAACTCTTTTGGTTCTCAGTGAATGATGTAACCCAAAGGAAGTTGAGCTTGTTCTAATGTGAGGTAGGGTGGCTCCACCTACTAGGATCACCAGGGTATGGGTCATTTACTGTCTCCATTTGCTTTCTTCCAGATATTCATATGTTAGAAGAAAACACTGAAGATGACTTGGGTAGGGAGAACAGCCTTCAAAGCATTGATCCACACTTTGATTTTCCTTCTTCTTCAGTTTCATGTGTTTTCCAAATTGTATCTTGGGTATTCTAAGTTTCTGGGCTAATATCCACTTATCAGTGAGTGCATATCATGTGAGTTCTTTTATGTTTGGGTTACCTCACTCAGGATGATATCCTACAGATCCATCCCTTTGTCTAAGAATTTCATAAATTCATTGTTTTTAATAGCTGAGAGTATAAATGAGTCCATTGTGTAAATGTACCACATTTTCTGTATCCATTCCTCTGTTGAGGGACATCTGGGTTCTTTCCAGCTTCTGGCTATTATAACTAAGGCTTCTGTGAACATAGTGGAGCATGTGTTCTTATTGACAGTTGGAACATCTGGGTATATGCCCAGGAGAGCTATTGCTGGATCTTCTGGTAGTACTATGTCCAATTTTCTGAGGAACCGCCAAACTGATTTCCAGAGTTGTTGTACCAGCTTGCAATCTCAGCAGCAATGGAGGAGTGTTCCTCTTTCTCCACATCCTTGCCAGCATTTGCTGTCACTTGAATTTTTGATCTTAGCCATTCTGACTAGTGTGAGGTGAAATCTCAGGCTTGTTTTGATTTGCATTTCCCTAATGATTAAGGATGTTGAACATTTTTTCAGGTGCTTCTCAGCCATTATGCATTATTTCAGTTTCATGGCATCAAATATGCTATGCTAACCTCTGATATCATCAGGCATGGAATTGGTACATAGACATACAGGCACTCCAGGCACTCAGATAGACATTCAAACAAAACAAAAGAAAACAAAGCTAAACAAAAATGAAAAGAAACAAAACAAAACAAAACAAAACAAAAACTTAACCAATATGACTAGTTTGATTTCCAGATCTCATGTAATCCATGAAGGAGAAAAGAAATTCTATAAAGTTGTCTTCTGGACCTAATTATACATAGCATGCAGAAGCACACACTGCATTTACACAAACACACAATACAATATTAAGGTAATATATCATTAAAAATCATATACCTTTAATGCATGTGGAATCTAGATGCTGTACAATGGAGTTAAAAGAGGTCTGACTGATACCTAGAAGGAAGTACCAGCTCTCCTGATGTCAAAGTATTTTGAAGAAGTAGCAGAAACCTATCATTAACATTTATTTCATTGTCTCCTCAACACAATGCTTTCAGGTAGCTGCAGATTCACATTATATAGAAGGGCAAAACTTTAGGTTTCTATTTCTCCAGCTCCTCTCTTAAAATTTGTTTTCCAGCCAAGAGGGTGTTTTTTGCATCAGCGTGACCATATTTATTAATGAACTATGTTCATTCAGCCTGAATGTTTAGACTAAATCCAAAGAATCCTGTCGACATCAAGCCAAGAGCCCCTGTTATGCACTAAGTGGTATAACTATGCAATAGCTAGAACTATTTTGTGTTCTTCTAGTGTTGTCTGTCAACCTCCAGATGAACATCCTCCAAGTCACCTATATCTCTAATTAAGGTAAAATACCTTTTTCCTTTTCCTAAGACACAGAAAGGCAAGGTTTAGGATTCCTTTATATTCTATTTTATGCCAACTGAGTGATAAATCAGATAACATACACTGTAGGTATTCAAGAATATTCTTAGTAAGAGGAGGATCTGGAACAGGATTCTGTCATTCTTAATGGAGGACTATATACAAAAATGCCAGTGCCACCTTCTACAGATTGTTTTCAGGGAGCCTTTCTTATGACAGAAGGTTTGTTTGTTTAGATTAAAACTAGAGTTATTTTCACTCTAAGATTGTCTCATATTACCTGTTAAAAGTTTGTTTCTCTCAAACTATCCTCTTATCTTTCTTCAGGAGATTTCTAAGACTAAGGCAGTTGGAAAGTATTTCCCCAAAGATTGATGTGGTAAAAGATTTTTATGTCCATGATAAGGACATCGAGGCACTGAGACTTTTAAAGCATGAAGTTAGGGTAAATATCCAGACACAGAGGCACCCCTTAATAAACAGGGATTCATTTCCCAAGACCCAGCTCTCATAATAGTTCTCTGCTGTGTCCCAACAAAGCTTTAAGGAATCTCTTAGTATAGGACAAAGAGGTAAGATTGTCTGATATGGGCTAAATAGGCTGCAGTGTGAAAAATCCTATTTTAATTTAAATTGTACCCATCCTCAGGTGTTTTGTCATAGTATCACACAATGGGACTAATATAGAATCTTTCACTTGGCTACTCTTCCCAGTTCTGTCTACCACTGCTCGAAGTGTCTACAAGAACCATAGACAAACATAACTCAGTGTGATCTGATCCTAAGAGTTTTTTCTCTACATTGCAGATTCAGTCCAGGAAGCACAGATTCTGTATGTATTCTGGAATGTCTTTCTTAAGACACATTGTAGATAAGAATTAATCACTTACTGCACCATCATTTTCAGAGTGACCTGATAGCCACGAGAAGGGCAAGCATAATTTAGAACAACTGGTATTCCAAGAGACACACTCAGAGTTATGTGTTTTTAGTTCTGTCATTTATTTTAGTAGTCTTTGGATTTTGTATCACAGATCATATTTGCATATGTGTCCTTCCCCAAAATACCATCATTTGCCAGTCAATTTTGTCAATTTGGTTAATGAAAAAAAAGTAAGGGTTCACACTTTCGCCATATTAGTTGTAGCCACAGACATTCTCGATTTCGTTTCTCAGGATGTATCCTGTTAAAGAAAGACCTACCAGGACATGGAGGCATGTGACCAAGAGTGGTAGCTAGCACAAGAACAAAATGTTTTTCCAGATGGGATGTGTGAAACTGACTTTCCTCACTATAAACTGTGCCTTTTATTCTATCAAGGTTTGGGTAGAAATTATGGAGAAACCCTAGCTTTCCTGAATAAGTCCAACACACAGTGAACTCTGAACAGTACCTCAGCTGTCTTGGTGGTCAAATCTGAAAGAACATCCATTCATTGTGCTGGAGATACAAGTTTAAAAGCTAGAGAAAGCCCAGGTAGGCCCAGTTTGTTTATTTTACAGAAAACTGGGCTACCATGCAGAAGGCATTGGGTTAAATCCTTAGCACTGCATAGCTGGGGAGTTGGTGCACAGTCTTGTAATCCTAGCACTGTAGTGAGGAATGCATGGTGATCAGTATGAGGAATTTCCTGGCCAATCCTGGTTGTGACAGGAGACCCTGTCTGGGAACAATAAAACAGACACCAGAAACAAAACAACCCAGAAAAAAAAGCTTTTCTGCTTCTTGTCAAATTGATTTTGACAATGGGAGACTCTACATCAGAAATCATGGTGGGCAGTTGTCATCAATGGGTATTTACTTCAGCATGGCTTATTCTAGACAAATGGTTTAGTGCTATAGATGCTATTAATGTAAGTCCAAAAGCCACACATTTCAGAGCTCATGTCCACTATGTAATAAATATGGTCTCATTATTTTGACCCTACTTCTTTTCATGATGAGCTATACTTTATGCCTGAAGGCTACTTCGCCTCAGTGCTGCTATTACCATCTTGACTATTATGAGTGTATAGGGAGCCAGTACACCCAGTGGATGTATACATTCATTATCAAAAAATGTGACTTCATGTCACTATTTTTAAAATGCCTTGTGACTGTGGGCACATATCTAAGTTGACATTCACTACAGATTGTTGTGGTTAAAGGCAGATAAGACTGTGTATCTTGTTCAAGATTGCAGTAAGGATAGTAGAGCTTTTAGTTTAGAAACTGAACTTTGTTGAGGAAGAATGCAGATGAGAGGGGCATACTCAGACTTAGTGAAGGCTCTGACCTTCTCTGGGACTCTTCTTCGTTATGTCTTCACAGACAGTGTTGATGGCAGTAGTCATCTAGAAAGTGATGTACACAGACACATCCATTAAATCACCAAATCACCAGAGTTCTTGTCTTGTTCATTGAGTCTGAAGGCTTATCCAGAATATATCAAATCAAGGGAAATACTCTCCCCTGACACTATAATATAACACCTGTGTTAGCATGGCTTGGAGTCCAGTCATTGTGGGGTCATTGCATGGTAAGCATTCATTGCAAATGGAGGCATTGGAATTATCCAAACTCTGTCTTATCACTTCTCTTGGAGAAAATAATTAGTATTTATTTAGGAACTGAAAAAAAAGTAGAACATCTATTCTTCTTCTGAGTTTTTACTTCGGGGTAATTAGGTCACAGTGGAGTGAAGACAGCCTCCTGCCTACTTCTCTATTTGAATGTGATATTATATAGTCTTTACAGGTTATAAAACATCATGGTTAGGTGAAGAATTAAAAGAACAGCCACTGCTTACTTGTCTGAAGCTGGACCCAACCACTGCTGCCCTGCTGACTCTTCAGACATTCAGCAAATACCAGAGAGCACTCCTTTAGGCCTAGTGGTGTTTTTTAAGGCTGTTCATTTACTTTCTAAGATTCATCAGGCTAAATGTAAGTGCTTGGGCTATAGTGTGTCATAGCACCAACGATGCTGTACCCAGAAGTCGTGTAAGTCTCACTAGGTTTATAGGGATCTAAATGGATACCTCACACACTGTGTCCCATTGATTCTCTGTAAATACTATGTCATTCCCATGAACTGAGACCTTAGCATGCCATACTTGTGTTAAATGTATACCGATATTGTGATATTGTGAAAGTAACAATTTATATCAGAAAAGTATGCTTGAAAGTCACTATTGAGATCACATATTATACACATAACAGTTGTTAGATTTTCTGGGTTTTGTATGTTTGTTTTTTTAAATTCAGTTGATCTGACCCTTCTTTGTTCTGAATGCATTCCAGTTAGTGCTATATTGCGAAGGCTGGGGCTTAGGCCCACTGAGTCCTCCAATATGGTTCTTGAAAGATCAACTGCAGCTATGGCAAGAAAGGCCTGTGCAATTAATGAAGGTACAGTTGATATCCAATAATTAGTTTGAAATACGTACAATACTAATGCTAACATGGAAGAGGAGACTCCCAGAGAGCCCCACCAATATGAAAGGAAGTGTAGACTACTGGAGAATAAGAGAACAGGAGAAATCGTCTTCTTCAAAGATGAACTCCTTCCTCCTACCCCTGACCTCATTGTTGGATATTGAGCGATCAGCTCTGAAAATCATATCCATACAAGTAGCATCACATAGACTGAACAGTTTATATTTACATCCACCTCACAAAAGGATGACCCAGGAAAGGAAAACTAGCAGGAGTGAAAAAGTGTGTGATGGTTATTTTTAAAATGTAAAAATGTCAGTATCTTGCACTCATCAATAATGTATTGTGTATCAAAGGTGAATAATTTAGTGTCATTGCATCTTGTGCCTGATAGTACATTAAATTTCTTGAACAATGTGTACATGTCAAGATCCAAATTCTATATGCTATAGTATTTATAGTCTATATAGAAATACAATTCAATGGCTAGCTGTATATTTCTTAC
The DNA here is from genome assembly GCF_978045245.1 of Mus caroli. Lineage (NCBI taxonomy): Eukaryota > Metazoa > Chordata > Mammalia > Rodentia > Muridae > Mus > Mus caroli. The sequence goes on along the minus strand of NW_028227266.1, from coordinate 37,871,369 downwards.
AGTTCTTGGGACCTGAGTGAGAGTTCTCAGATCAATATGAAGGTGAAGGAGAGAATCAACTCCACAACTTGTCCTTGACCCCAGACAGAAGCTACATAGCATGCATTCTTTCATATACACTTTGGATGTGTAGCTCCACACACAGTAACAAATGAGCAAAGTAAAAACATAAAATGATGGTAAATGATTACAGAATCTGTGTATGTTGATCTGTAGAGGCTGGAAGAGGTTAGGAGAGATCTAGAAAGTCTTGAAAGCTTCCAGAAAGGTGATAATAATCTGTCATTCAACACAAGCTTTACTTAGTGTTGACTGTATCCAAGGTGGATTATGTCCCAGGGCTTTTAGAGTCATCTTATTTGGGAGAACAACATTTCTTCTGGAGATCTTGCACTGCTCTCCTTTTCCCAGGCTGTGAGTATGGTCCTGTAGAGCTTCAACCATGTTTGTTAATTATATGCACTGAGGCAAGACATATAGACTAAATCCAGATGTCACAGTCCCTGCCAACATGAAAACCCCTACCCATGACAAGTGGTGTCATGAGCTGAAAGTTTTTTCTGCCCCCTAGATTTGCATGGGGAGGAGCGAATGGAGGCAACACCACTGGATACTGAGGTCAGATGTCTTTTCCTTTTTTTAAAGAAAGATTACTTTCATGATACAATTTCTAGTTTAGATGAAATCATGTATAAGAGGCTGACAGGTTATTGTAGGGGGAAAGGTCCGGTTTCTTCTGCAACTGTGCTCTTGTCTTTCTGCTGGGTGTCTCCTAAGATTAATACAGGTGGAGTGAGTTTCCCCAAATTTTGATGTGGCAGAAGATTCTGATGTCCATTAAAGGACAGGGAGGCAGTGCGACCTTTCAAGGATGAAGTTAGAGTAGATAACTGGGCTGCAGAGGCACTCCTTAGAAGGGATTCATCTCAGAGCACCAGGTTGTCAGAATGTTTCCCTACCATGTTCCAAAGTAGCTTTGAGGGGATTCTTTTTTTTTATTCTATTTTTTATTAGGTATTTTATTCATTTACATTTCCAATGCTATCCCAAAAGTCCCCCATTCATTCCCCTCCACTCCCCTCCCCCCTCACTCCCATTTCTTGGCCCTGGCATTCCTCTGTACTGAGGCATATAAAGTTTGCAAGTCCAATGGGCCTCTCTTTCCAGTGATGGCCGACTAGGCCATCTTTTGATAAATATGCAGCTAGAGACAAGAGCTCCTGGGTACTGGTTAGTTCATCATGTTGTTCCACCTATAGGGTTGCAGATCCCTTTAGCTCCTTGGGTGCTTTCTCTAGCTCCTCCATTGGGGGCCCTGTGATCCATCCAATAGCTGACTGTGAGCATCCACTTCTGTGTTTTCTAGGCCCTGGCATAGCCTCACAAGAGACAGCTATCACAGTCCTTTCAGCAAAATCTTCCTAGTGTATGCAATGGTGTCAACATTTGGAGGCTGATTGTGGGATGGATGTTCCAACTGGTAAGAAGGACACATGCTCCACTATGTTCATAGCAGCCTTATTTATAATAGCCAGAAGCTGGAAAGAACCTAGATACCCCTCAACAGAGGAATGGATACAGAAAATGTGGTACATTTACACAATGGAGGGAATTCTTAGCAGGGGAAAAGCGATAGGTTTGCCTGATCTGTGCTAAATGGGCAAAAGTGTAAAAAATTACTTATTTTCTTCACACAGTACCCAGCCTCAGGTGTTTTCTAAGAGTATCACACAACAGACTAATGTAAAACTTTTGACTTTGCTATTCTTCCCAGTCTTGTTTACCACTTCCCTGAGACATTGGAAAAACCAAAGACCTGTGCAAACTCATTATGATCTGGGCCTAAGTGTGTGTTTTCTAAATTTCAGGTCCAGCCAAGGACGAATGGATTTTGTACGTATTCTGGAATGCCTTTCTCAGGACACACTGTAGATAAGATCTGTGCTCTTACTCGTTGCCTTTGTCAAGTTCTTCACTCTGTATTCCTTATAAACAAATTTATTTCCATTTTTGAGAAATCATCTTGTTTCCCTCTCCCATTTCCTTTAAGCTCTCCCCCAATCTCCAACCCATCCAACTCTGTGCCCTTTTCACTCTTTCCTTAGAAAACATACAGGCAGGAAAAAAAATGAATAAAAATAAATAAAACAATGAAAAAGCACGAGAAACACGCATACAAGCTGTTGAAACACAGAATGAAAAACCATAACATACAAAATATACAAAAAGATTATTAAGATAGAACAAAACAACATGAGACCAAAAAAATCTACAAAAATGTCAGTGAGTTATTAATTTTTTGATTTTTAGTGTGCATGCATGTGTGTGTGTGTTTGTGTGTTGGTTCTATTTTTGGGCACAGGGCATATCCGAAGTGTGGTTTATATATCTAGTGAGACTCCATTGAAGAAAGCTAATTTTTCCTTTGTAAGTGGTTGCCAGTTGCAGATAGCTTGCTTCTTGGTTAGTAACGGGAGCCCATGTCCACTTCCCCTCTAGACACAGGGACTTGCCTGGTTTGAACCTGTGGATGCTGCCACCATGCCTGTGGGGTCCTATTGGCTTCTCATTCTTTTCAAAGCAACCTACTAGCAATAAGATTGTGAATTTAGGTAAAACAGCAACTGATACACATCCTGGTCATGTGTATGTTGTTCCTCCATTCACCTTAGTGGCCTTGAGATTTCCTGTATCAGAAAATGTCTTTATGTGTTTTCTCCCAAAAGATATGCCAATCACTCCTGTCACTTTTGTCAGTGAAACTATCAGAGACTATGCTTTACCTGCATTACTTAGTTAAAATGTCATCATAGCCATGTATGGTGGGTTCATTTCTCCTTATACCCTGCTATAGAATCACCACCCAGGACAGGAGGTGAGTGTCCAGTACAAGAGCAAAATGTGTTCTCAGATATTTGGTATAAACTTGAGATTTTTAGTTATAAACTCAACTTATCTCCCCATGGAGACATGAGCTGTTATTTTTCAAGGATCCATTCATCTTTCCAGCCTGTACCCAGAAATAATCCCACCTATAGAAAATATGAGAAGTTCCTTGTCTGTTTCAGTGATCAAAACCCACAGGTAGGAGCTGGGGATCAGGTGACAGTCATTCACAACTGTGAAAGATGGAAAGCTATGGTGTGCAGGTTTTGTGGTTTTGTTTGTGTATTTGCTATGTTATTGGAACACCAGACTTTCACTCAGGGCCCTCTGGGTTTGGTATTCAATAGTGCATAATGTGTACTGGATGTTCATAGGTTTATTCACCTCCCACTCTAGCAGGGGATCTGGGATTATCAGGAAGTCAATCTCTTCCTCAGATACTGTCCTTTCCCAGCCAGGCAAGCCCCTAAGACAATACCTGAGAGACCTACTCACTATGGTCCCTTACACTACTTCTTTGGGAGGAATGGTTGGAGGAATTGAAAAGTGGGGCATCCATGTTTGTTTATTTGTTTGTTTATTAGGAGCTGCTTTGTCACAGAGACCTTAACAGGTAACTTCTACAGTGCCTTCATGTTATAACTCATGTCATAGTAGGAGGTGTTGAGTGCTTTCCACTCTACTGATGCCTTTCTTCTGTGAAGGTAATACTTCTATGTCTGTGAACTATAAAGTGTTACATTGTGTAAATAATGAGAGACACAAGTATAGCTCCTTTCCAGAAGCCAACCAAATATCATCTGTGGTTCTAACCATCACCATCCAGCTGATTTTCTGGCATCCCCAAACACAATAGAACACCTTTGTGGTGCCAGTTTTTGCTGTTAGGGACTTTTTCTTCATTAGCCTTTTTAGCTTCCTTAGAGTTAATATGCATTCCTAGGAAGCCGCATTGTTATATTTAGAGAGTGTAGAACTGAGCAATTGCACAGAAATCAGTGTGTTCATGTGGCTCTGAGAGTGATGTGGATGTTGGCTATCTCACACATTCACACTGCTCTGTTAATAACTGTCTCTCATCCATGTGAGTTGAGACCTCCCCTACACTGACCATGCCACATCTCTAATAAGTGGACACTGACTTCCATAACTTTCCAGAGGTGACATTCTGAATCAGACGAGCATGCCTGCAAATCAGTAATGAGATCAAGTGTTAAAGACAGAACAATTTTTAGTTTCTTGTTTGTCTCTAATAAAACCCATGGACCTAAGTGTTTCTGTTGTTTGTGCATTCCAGTTGCTACTATACTGAGAAACTTTGGCATTACCTGCTCCGTCGTTGACTGTATAAGACCTGTACTATCGACTGTGATTTTAGCAGAAGAGGCCCATGGCACTAAAACTGGTACTGTGTAAATTTAATAATTACATTTATTATCAGTAGTTGTGGATGATATTGTATCCCCACTATAAAAAGAATGAAGGTGTACCTTGCAGTAGTTTTAGTATGGAAGTGATTCATCTCCCTAGCCCACCAGTAGAAGTACAACCACAGAACTCAAAACTACATTTAGACGTCTCTTTTGGTTCTGATTACATGATAAGGAACCAAAGAAAAGCCGAGATGGTTCTTGTGTGAGACATTGTGGGTTCATCTGTGATCAGTGTGAGTCACTCTGTCCCCTGGTTCTTTTTTCAGACATAAGTGGCAGTGATACCAACTCTGATTTGTCTGGTCAAGACTTCCTGAAAAGCAAAGACCATGTTTCTGGTAGGTCATGGCACTGGTTGGATGTTGAGTGAGGGTCTTCCAGACAGACAGACAGACAGACACAATGATGCAACTCTCAGGGGATCATTCTGTTTTGTTGTTTTCCTCCTTGCTGTGCACTAAGAAGCACTGAATGAAGGAGGTGTTTTCTGTCATGTTTGAATCCCTGGCACTGGCAAGGATGGTGTGGGTGGCCTTGTTTGTACGAGACCACTTTGTCCAGTTGCATCCATACCAAGGAGGAAACACAATAAGCAGAAGCTGGCCCGGGCTCCAGAACCTGAAGATTTGCCCCTTGTACTCTTTTTTTTTTTTTTTTTTTTTTTATGTTCATAGCTGCCTTATTTATTTATTTATTTATTTAATTTTTAATATTTTTTTAAGTATTTTCTGCAATTACATTTCCAATGTTATCCCAAAAGTCCCCCATGCCCCCCCACTTCCCTACCCACCCATTCCCATTCTTTTGGCCCTGGCATTCCCCTGTATTGGGGCATATAAAGTTTGCAAGTCCAATGGGCCTCTCTTTCCAGTGATGGCCCACTAGGCCATCTTTCGATACATATGCAGCTAGAGACAAGAGCTCCGGGTACTGGTTAGTTCATCATGTTGTTCCCCTTATAGGGTTGCATATCCCTTTAACTCCTTAGGTACTTTCTCTAGCTTCTCCTTTGGGAGCCCTGTGATCCATCCAATAGCTGACTGTGAGCATCCACTTCTGTGTTTGCTAGGCCCCCGCGTAGTCTCACAAGAGACAGCTATATCTGGGTCCTTTCAGCAAAATCTTCCTAGTGTATGCAATGGTGTCAGCGTTTGGAAGCTGATTATGGGATGGATCCCTGGATATGGCAGTCTCTAGATGGTCCATCCTTTCATCACAGCTCCAAACTTTGTCTCTGTAACTCCTTCCATGGGTGTTTTGTTCCCAATTCTAAGAAGGGGCATAGTGTCCACACTTTGGTCTCCATTCTTCTTGACTTTCATGTGTTTAGCAAATTGTATCTTATATCTTCGGTATCCTAAGTTTTGGGCTAATATCCACTTATCAGTGAATACATATTGTGTGAGTTCCTTTGTGATTGTGTTACCTCACTCAAGATGATGCCCTCCAGGTCCATCCATTTGGCTAGGATTTCATAAATTCATTCTTTTTTTTTAATTTTTAATATTTTTATTACATATTTTCCTCAATTACATTTCCAATGCTATCCCAAAAGTCCTCAATCGCGCCCCCCACTTCCCTACCGACCCATTCCCATTCTTTTGGCCCTGGCATTCCCCTATATTGGGGCATATAAAGTTTGCAAGTCCAATGGGCCTCTCTTTCCATTGATGGCCGACTAGGTCATCTTTCGATACATATGCAGCTAGAGACAAGAGCTCCGGGGTTCTGGTTAGTACATCATGTTGTTCCAACAATAGGGTTGCAGATCCCTTTAGCTCCTTGGGTACTTTCTCTAGCTTCTCCATTGGGAGCCCTGTGATACATCCAATAGCTGACTGTGAACATCCACTCCTGTGTTTGCTAGGCCCCGGCATCGTCTCACAAGAGACAGCTATATTTGGGTCCTTTCAGCAAAATCTTGCTAGTGTATGCAATGGTGTCAGCGTTTAGAAGCTGATTATGGGATGGATCCCTGGATACGGCAGTCTCTAAGTGGTCCATCCTTTCATCACAGCTCCGAACTTTGTCTCTGTAACTCCTTCCCTGGGTGTTTTGTTCCCAATTCTAAGAAGGTGCACAGTGTCCATACTTTGGTCTTCATTCTTTTAGAGTTTCATGCGTTTAGCAAATTGTATCTTATATCTTGGGTATCCTAAGTTTTGGGCTAATATCCACTTATCAGTGAATACATATTGTGTGAGTTCTTTTGTGATTGTGTTACTTCACTCAAGATGATGCCCTCGAGGTCCATCCATTTGGCTAGGAATTTCATAAATTCATTCTTTTTAATAGCTGAGTAGTACTCCATTGTGTAAATGTACCATAATTTCTGTATCCATTCCTCTGTTGAGGGACATCTGGGTTCTTTCCAGCTTCTGGCTATTATAAAAAGGGCTGCTATGAACATAGTGGAGCATGTGTCCTTTTTACCGGTTGGGACATCTTCTGGATATATGCCCAGGAGAGGTATTGCTGGATCCTCCGGTAGTACTATGTCCAATTTTCTGAGGAACCGCCAGACTGATTTCCAGAGTGGTTGTACAAGCTTGCAATCCCACCAACAATGGAGGAGTGTTCCTCATTCTCCACATCCTCGCCAGCATCTGCTGTCACCTGAATTTTTGATCTTAGCCATTCTGACTGGTGTGAGGTGGAATCTCAGGGTTGTTTTGATTTGCATTTCCCTGATGATTAAGGATGTTGAACATTTTTTCAGGTGCTTCTCTGCCATTCGGTATTCCTCAGGTGAGAATTCTTTGTTCAGTTCTGAGCCCCATTTTTTAATGGGGTTATTTGACTTTCTGGAGTCCACCTTCTTGAGTTCTTTATATATATTGGATATTAGTCCCTTATCTGATTTAGGATAGGTGAAGATCCTTTCCCAATCTGTTGGTGGTTTTTTTGTCTTATTGATGGTGTCTTTAGCCTTGCAGAAGCTTTGTAGTTTCATGAGGTCCCACTTGTCAATTCTCGATCTTACAGCACAAGCCATTACTGTTCTATTCAGGAATTTTTCTCCTGTGCCCATATCTTCAAGGCTTTTCCCCATTTTGTCCTCTATAAGTTTCAGTGTCTCTGTTTTTTTTTTTGATTTTTAATATTTTTATTACATATTTTCCTCAATTAAATTTCCAATGCTATCCCAAAAGTCCCCCATAGCGCCCCCCCACTTCCCTACCCACCCATTCCCATTCTTTTGACCCTGGCATTCCCCTATATTGGGGCATATAAAGTTTGCAAGTCCAATGGGCCTCTCTTTCCAATGATGGCCGACTAGGCCATCTTTCGATACATATGCAGCTAGAGACAAGAGCTCCGGGGTTCTGGTTAGTACATCATGTTGTTCCAACAATAGGGTTGCAGATCCCTTTAGCTCCTTGGGTACTTTCTCCAGCTTCTCCATTGGGAGCCCTGTGATACATCCAATAGCTGACTGTGAACATCCACTCCTGTGTTTGCTAGGCCCCGGCATCGTCTCACAAGAGACAGCTATATTTGGGTCCTTTCAGCAAAATCTTGCTAGTGTATGCAATGGTGTCAGCGTTTAGAAGCTGATTATGGGATGGATCCCTGGATACGACAGTCTCTAAGTGGTCCATCCTTTCATCACAGCTCCGAACTTTGTCTCTGTAACTCCTTCCCTGGGTGTTTTGTTCCCAATTCTAAGAAGGTGCACAGTGTCCATACTTTGGTCTTCATTCTTTTAGAGTTTCATGCGTTTAGCAAATTGTATCTTATATCTTGGGTATCCTAAGTTTTGGGCTAATATCCACTTATCAGTGAATACATATTGTGTGAGTTCTTTTGTGATTGTGTTACTTCACTCAAGATGATGCCCTCGAGGTCCATCCATTTGGCTAGGAATTTCATAAATTCATTCTTTTTAATAGCTGAGTAGTACTCCATTGTGTAAATGTACCATAATTTCTGTATCCATTCCTCTGTTGAGGGACATCTGGGTTCTTTCCAGCTTCTGGCTATTATAAAAAGGGCTGCTATGAACATAGTGGAGCATGTGTCCTTTTTACCGGTTGGGACATCTTCTGGATATATGCCCAGGAGAGGTATTGCTGGATCCTCCGGTAGTACTATGTCCAATTTTCTGAGGAACCGCCAGACTGATTTCCAGAGTGGTTGTACAAGCTTGCAATCCCACCAACAATGGAGGAGTGTTCCTCATTCTCCACATCCTCGCCAGCATCTGCTGTCACCTGAATTTTTGATCTTAGCCATTCTGACTGGTGTGAGGTGGAATCTCAGGGTTGTTTTGATTTGCATTTCCCTGATGATTAAGGATGTTGAACATTTTTTCAGGTGCTTCTCTGCCATTCGGTATTCCTCAGGTGAGAATTCTTTGTTCAGTTCTGAGCCCCATTTTTTAATGGGGTTATTTGACTTTCTGGAGTCCACCTTCTTGAGTTCTTTATATATATTGGATATTAGTCCCTTATCTGATTTAGGATAGGTGAAGATCCTTTCCCAATCTGTTGGTGGTTTTTTTGTCTTATTGATGGTGTCTTTAGCCTTGCAGAAGCTTTGTAGTTTCATGAGGTCCCACTTGTCAATTCTCGATCTTACAGCACAAGCCATTACTGTTCTATTCAGGAATTTTTCTCCTGTGCCCATATCTTCAAGGCTTTTCCCCATTTTGTCCTCTATAAGTTTCAGTGTCTCTGTTTTTTTTTTTTGATTTTTAATATTTTTATTACATATTTTCCTCAATTAAATTTCCAATGCTATCCCAAAAGTCCCCCATAGCGCCCCCCCACTTCCCTACCCACCCATTCCCATTCTTTTGACCCTGGCATTCCCCTATATTGGGGCATATAAAGTTTGCAAGTCCAATGGGCCTCTCTTTCCAATGATGGCCGACTAGGCCATCTTTCGATACATATGCAGCTAGAGACAAGAGCTCCGGGGTTCTGGTTAGTACATCATGTTGTTCCAACAATAGGGTTGCAGATCCCTTTAGCTCCTTGGGTACTTTCTCTAGCTTCTCCATTGGGAGCCCTGTGATACATCCAATAGCTGACTGTGAACATCCACTCCTGTGTTTGCTAGGCCCCGGCATCGTCTCACAAGAGACAGCTATATTTGGGTCCTTTCAGCAAAATCTTGCTAGTGTATGCAATGGTGTCAGCGTTTAGAAGCTGATTATGGGATGGATCCCTGGATACGGCAGTCTCTAAGTGGTCCATCCTTTCATCACAGCTCCGAACTTTGTCTCTGTAACTCCTTCCCTGGGTGTTTTGTTCCCAATTCTAAGAAGGTGCACAGTGTCCATACTTTGGTCTTCATTCTTTTAGAGTTTCATGCGTTTAGCAAATTGTATCTTATATCTTGGGTATCCTAAGTTTTGGGCTAATATCCACTTATCAGTGAATACATATTGTGTGAGTTCTTTTGTGATTGTGTTACTTCACTCAAGATGATGCCCTCGAGGTCCATCCATTTGGCTAGGAATTTCATAAATTCATTCTTTTTAATAGCTGAGTAGTACTCCATTGTGTAAATGTACCATAATTTCTGTATCCATTCCTCTGTTGAGGGACATCTGGGTTCTTTCCAGCTTCTGGCTATTATAAAAAGGGCTGCTATGAACATAGTGGAGCATGTGTCCTTTTTACCGGTTGGGACATCTTCTGGATATATGCCCAGGAGAGGTATTGCTGGATCCTCCGGTAGTACTATGTCCAATTTTCTGAGGAACCGCCAGACTGATTTCCAGAGTGGTTGTACAAGCTTGCAATCCCACCAACAATGGAGGAGTGTTCCTCATTCTCCACATCCTCGCCAGCATCTGCTGTCACCTGAATTTTTGATCTTAGCCATTCTGACTGGTGTGAGGTGGAATCTCAGGGTTGTTTTGATTTGCATTTCCCTGATGATTAAGGATGTTGAACATTTTTTCAGGTGCTTCTCTGCCATTCGGTATTCCTCAGGTGAGAATTCTTTGTTCAGTTCTGAGCCCCATTTTTTAATGGGGTTATTTGACTTTCTGGAGTCCACCTTCTTGAGTTCTTTATATATATTGGATATTAGTCCCTTATCTGATTTAGGATAGGTGAAGATCCTTTCCCAATCTGTTGGTGGTTTTTTTGTCTTATTGATGGTGTCTTTAGCCTTGCAGAAGCTTTGTAGTTTCATGAGGTCCCACTTGTCAATTCTCGATCTTACAGCACAAGCCATTACTGTTCTATTCAGGAATTTTTCTCCTGTGCCCATATCTTCAAGGCTTTTCCCCATTTTGTCCTCTATAAGTTTCAGTGTCTCTGTTTTTTTTTTGATTTTTAATATTTTTATTACATATTTTCCTCAATTAAATTTCCAATGCTATCCCAAAAGTCCCCCATAGCGCCCCCCCACTTCCCTACCCACCCATTCCCATTCTTTTGACCCTGGCATTCCCCTATATTGGGGCATATAAAGTTTGCAAGTCCAATGGGCCTCTCTTTCCAATGATGGCCGACTAGGCCATCTTTCGATACATATGCAGCTAGAGACAAGAGCTCCGGGGTTCTGGTTAGTACATCATGTTGTTCCAACAATAGGGTTGCAGATCCCTTTAGCTCCTTGGGTACTTTCTCTAGCTTCTCCATTGGGAGCCCTGTGATACATCCAATAGCTGACTGTGAACATCCACTCCTGTGTTTGCTAGGCCCCGGCATCGTCTCACAAGAGACAGCTATATTTGGGTCCTTTCAGCAAAATCTTGCTAGTGTATGCAATGGTGTCAGCGTTTAGAAGCTGATTATGGGATGGATCCCTGGATACGGCAGTCTCTAAGTGGTCCATCCTTTCATCACAGCTCCGAACTTTGTCTCTGTAACTCCTTCCCTGGGTGTTTTGTTCCCAATTCTAAGAAGGTGCACAGTGTCCATACTTTGGTCTTCATTCTTTTAGAGTTTCATGCGTTTAGCAAATTGTATCTTATATCTTGGGTATCCTAAGTTTTGGGCTAATATCCACTTATCAGTGAATACATATTGTGTGAGTTCTTTTGTGATTGTGTTACTTCACTCAAGATGATGCCCTCGAGGTCCATCCATTTGGCTAGGAATTTCATAAATTCATTCTTTTTAATAGCTGAGTAGTACTCCATTGTGTAAATGTACCATAATTTCTGTATCCATTCCTCTGTTGAGGGACATCTGGGTTCTTTCCAGCTTCTGGCTATTATAAAAAGGGCTGCTATGAACATAGTGGAGCATGTGTCCTTTTTACCGGTTGGGACATCTTCTGGATATATGCCCAGGAGAGGTATTGCTGGATCCTCCGGTAGTACTATGTCCAATTTTCTGAGGAACCGCCAGACTGATTTCCAGAGTGGTTGTACAAGCTTGCAATCCCACCAACAATGGAGGAGTGTTCCTCATTCTCCACATCCTCGCCAGCATCTGCTGTCACCTGAATTTTTGATCTTAGCCATTCTGACTGGTGTGAGGTGGAATCTCAGGGTTGTTTTGATTTGCATTTCCCTGATGATTAAGGATGTTGAACATTTTTTCAGGTGCTTCTCTGCCATTCGGTATTCCTCAGGTGAGAATTCTTTGTTCAGTTCTGAGCCCCATTTTTTAATGGGGTTATTTGACTTTCTGGAGTCCACCTTCTTGAGTTCTTTATATATATTGGATATTAGTCCCTTATCTGATTTAGGATAGGTGAAGATCCTTTCCCAATCTGTTGGTGGTTTTTTTGTCTTATTGATGGTGTCTTTAGCCTTGCAGAAGCTTTGTAGTTTCATGAGGTCCCACTTGTCAATTCTCGATCTTACAGCACAAGCCATTACTGTTCTATTCAGGAATTTTTCTCCTGTGCCCATATCTTCAAGGCTTTTCCCCATTTTGTCCTCTATAAGTTTCAGTGTCTCTGTTTTTTTTTTTGATTTTTAATATTTTTATTACATATTTTCCTCAATTAAATTTCCAATGCTATCCCAAAAGTCCCCCATAGCGCCCCCCCACTTCCCTACCCACCCATTCCCATTCTTTTGACCCTGGCATTCCCCTATATTGGGGCATATAAAGTTTGCAAGTCCAATGGGCCTCTCTTTCCAATGATGGCCGACTAGGCCATCTTTCGATACATATGCAGCTAGAGACAAGAGCTCCGGGGTTCTGGTTAGTACATCATGTTGTTCCAACAATAGGGTTGCAGATCCCTTTAGCTCCTTGGGTACTTTCTCTAGCTTCTCCATTGGGAGCCCTGTGATACATCCAATAGCTGACTGTGAACATCCACTCCTGTGTTTGCTAGGCCCCGGCATCGTCTCACAAGAGACAGCTATATTTGGGTCCTTTCAGCAAAATCTTGCTAGTGTATGCAATGGTGTCAGCGTTTAGAAGCTGATTATGGGATGGATACCTGGATACGGCAGTCTCTAAGTGGTCCATCCTTTCATCACAGCTCCGAACTTTGTCTCTGTAACTCCTTCCCTGGGTGTTTTGTTCCCAATTCTAAGAAGGTGCACAGTGTCCATACTTTGGTGTTCATTCTTCTTGAGTTTCATGCGTTTAGCAAATTGTATCTTATATCTTAGGTATCCTAAGTTTTGGGCTAATATCCACTTATCAGTGAATACATATTGTGTGAGTTCTTTTGTGATTGTGTTACTTCACTCAAGATGATGCCCTCGAGGTCCATCCATTTGGCTAGGAATTTCATAAATTCATTCTTTTTAATAGCTGAGTAGTACTCCATTGTGTAAATGTACCATAATTTCTGTATCCATTCCTCTGTTGAGGGACATCTGGGTTCTTTCCAGCTTCTGGCTATTATAAATAAGGCTGCTATGAACATAGTGGAGCATGTGTCCTTCTTACCGGTTGGGACATCTTCTGGATATATGCCCAGAAGAGGTATTGCTGGATCCTCCGGTAGTACTATGTCCAATTTTCTGAGGAACCGCCAGACTGATTTCCAGAGTGGTTGTACAAGCTTGCAATCCCACCAACAATGGAGGAGTGTTCCTCATTCTCCACATCCTCGCCAGCATCTGCTGTCACCTGAATTTTTGATCTTAGCCATTCTGACTGGTGTGAGGTGGAATCTCAGGGTTGTTTTGATTTGCATTTCCCTGATGATTAAGGATGTTGAACATTTTTTCAGGTGCTTCTCTGCCATTCGGTATTCCTCAGGTGAGAATTCTTTGTTCAGTTCTGAGCCCCATTTTTTAATGGGTTATTTGACTTTCTGGAGTCCACCTTCTTGAGTTCTTTATATATATTGGATATTAGTCCCTTATCTGATTTAGGATAGGTGAAGATCCTTTCCCAATCTGTTGGTGGTTTTTTTGTCTTATTGATGGTGTCTTTAGCCTTGCAGAAGCTTTGTAGTTTCATGAGGTCCCACTTGTCAATTCTCGATCTTACAGCACAAGCCATTACTGTTCTATTCAGGAATTTTTCTCCTGTGCCCATATCTTCAAGGCTTTTCCCCATTTTGTCCTCTATAAGTTTCAGTGTCTCTGTTTTTTTTTTTTTTTTGATTTTTAATATTTTTATTACATATTTTCCTCAATTAAATTTCCAATGCTATCCCAAAAGTCCCCCATAGCGCCCCCCCACTTCCCTACCCACCCATTCCCATTCTTTTGACCCTGGCATTCCCCTATATTGGGGCATATAAAGTTTGCAAGTCCAATGGGCCTCTCTTTCCAATGATGGCCGACTAGGCCATCTTTCGATACATATGCAGCTAGAGACAAGAGCTCCGGGGTTCTGGTTAGTACATCATGTTGTTCCAACAATAGGGTTGCAGATCCCTTTAGCTCCTTGGGTACTTTCTCTAGCTTCTCCATTGGGAGCCCTGTGATACATCCAATAGCTGACTGTGAACATCCACTCCTGTGTTTGCTAGGCCCCGGCATCGTCTCACAAGAGACAGCTATATTTGGGTCCTTTCAGCAAAATCTTGCTAGTGTATGCAATGGTGTCAGCGTTTAGAAGCTGATTATGGGATGGATCCCTGGATACGGCAGTCTCTAAGTGGTCCATCCTTTCATCACAGCTCCGAACTTTGTCTCTGTAACTCCTTCCCTGGGTGTTTTGTTCCCAATTCTAAGAAGGTGCACAGTGTCCATACTTTGGTGTTCATTCTTCTTGAGTTTCATGCGTTTAGCAAATTGTATCTTATATCTTGGGTATCCTAAGTTTTGGGCTAATATCCACTTATCAGTGAATACATATTGTGTGAGTTCTTTTGTGATTGTGTTACTTCACTCAAGATGATGCCCTCGAGGTCCATCCATTTGGCTAGGAATTTCATAAATTCATTCTTTTTAATAGCTGAGTAGTACTCCATTGTGTAAATGTACCATAATTTCTGTATCCATTCCTCTGTTGAGGGACATCTGGGTTCTTTCCAGCTTCTGGCTATTATAAATAAGGCTGCTATGAACATAGTGGAGCATGTGTCCTTCTTACCGGTTGGGACATCTTCTGGATATATGCCCAGAAGAGGTATTGCTGGATCCTCCGGTAGTACTATGTCCAATTTTCTGAGGAACCGCCAGACTGATTTCCAGAGTGGTTGTACAAGCTTGCAATCCCACCAACAATGGAGGAGTGTTACTCTTTCTCCACATCCTTTCCAGCATCTGCTGTCACCTGAATTTTTGATCTTAGCCATTCTGACTGGTGTGAGGTGGAATCTCAGGGTTGTTTTGATTTGCATTTCCCTGATGATTAAGGATGTTGAACATTTTTTCAGGTGCTTCTCTGCCATTCGGTATTCCTCAGGTGAGAATTCTTTGTTCAGTTCTGAGCCCCATTTTTTAATGGGTTATTTGATTTTCTGGAGTCTAACTTATTGAGTTCTTTATATATATTGCATATTAGTCCCTTATCTGATTTAGGATAGGTGAAGATACTTTCCCAATCTGTTGTGGTTTTTTTGTCTTAATGATGGTGTCTTTTTCCTTGCAGAAGCTTTGCAGTTTCATGAGGTCCCATTTGTCAATTCTCGATCTTACAGCACAAGCCATTGCTGTTCTATTCAAGAATTTTTCCCCTGTGCCCATATCTTCAAGGCTTTTCCCCACTTTCTCCTCTATAAGTTTCAGTGTCTCTGGTTTTATGTGAAGTTCCTTGATCCACTTAGACTTGACATTAGTACAAGGAGATAGGAATGGATCGATTCGCATTCTTCTACATGATAACAACCAGTTGTGCCAGCACCATTTGTTGAAAATGCTGTCTTTCTTCCACTGGATGTTTTTAGCTCCCTTGTCGAAGATCAAGTGACTGTAGGTGTGTGGGTTCAATTCTGGGTCTTCAATTCTATTCCATTGGTCTACTTGTCTGTCACTATACAAGTACCACACAGTTTTTATCACAATTGCTCTGTAGTAAAGCTTTATGTCCACCATGGTGATTCCACAAGAGGTTCTTTTATCCTTGAGAAGAGTTTTTGCTATCCTAGTTTTTTTGTTATTCCAGATGAATTTGCAGATTGCACTTTCTAATTCGTTGAAGAATTGATTTGGAATTTTGATGGGGATTGCATTGAATCTGTAGATTGCTTTTGGCAAGATAGCCATTTTTACAATGTTGATCCTGCCAATCCATGAGCATGGGAGATCTTTCCATCTTCTGAGATCTTCTATAATTTCTTTCTTCAGAGACTTGAAGTTTTTATTATACAGATCTTTCACTTCCTTAGTTAGAGTCATGCCAAGATATTTTATATTATTTGTGACTATTAAGAAGGGTGTTGTTTCCCTAATTTCTTTCTAAGCCTGTTTATTCTTTGTGTAGAGAAAGGCCATTGATTTGTTTGAGTTAATTTTATATCCAGCTACTTCACCGAAGCTGTTTATCAGGTTTAGGAGTTCTCTGGTGGAATTTTTAGGGTCACTTATATATGCTATCATATCATCTGCAAAAAGTGATATTTTGACTTCATCTTTTCCAATTTGTATCCCTTTGATCTCCTTTTGTTGTCGAATTGCTCTGGCTAGGACTTCAAGTACAACGTTGAATAGGTATGGAGAAAGTGGACAGCCTTGTCTAGTCCCTGATTTTAGAGGGATTGCTTCAAGCTTCTCACCATTTACTTTGATGTTGGCTACCGGTGTGCTGTAGATTGCTTTTATCATGTTTAGGAATGGGCCTTGAATTCCTGATCTTTCCAAGACTTTTATCATGAATGGGTGTTGGATCTTGTCAAATGCTTTTTCCACATCTAACAAGATGATTATGTGGTTTTTGTCTTTAAGTTTGTTTATATACTGGATTACGTTGATGGATTTCCGTATATTGAACCATCCCTGCATCCCTGGGATGAAACCTACTTGGTCAGGATGGATCATTGTTTTGATGTGTTCTTGGATTCGGTTAGCA
The DNA here is from genome assembly GCF_978045245.1 of Mus caroli. Lineage (NCBI taxonomy): Eukaryota > Metazoa > Chordata > Mammalia > Rodentia > Muridae > Mus > Mus caroli. The sequence goes on along the minus strand of NW_028227266.1, from coordinate 37,854,706 downwards.
AGAAGTTTATTGAGGATTTTTGCATCAATATTCATAAGGGATATTGGTCTGAAGTTTTCTATCTTTGTTGGGTCTTTTTGTGGTTTAGGTATCAGAGTAATTGTGGCTTCATAGAATGCGTTGGGTACAGTATCTTCTGTTTCTATTTTGTGGAATAGTTTGTGAAGAACTGGGATTAGATCTTCTTTGAAGGTCTGATAGAACTCCGCACTAAACCCATCTGGTCCTGGGTTTTTTTGGTTGGGAAACTATTATAGACTGCTTCTATTTCTTTGGTGGATATAGGGCTGTTTAGATCATTAACCTGATCTTGATTCAACTTTGGTACCTGGTATCTGTGTAGCAACTTGTCCATTTCATCCAGGTTCTTCAGTTTGGTTGAGTATAGCCTTTTGTAGAAGGATCTGATGGTGTTTTGGATGTCTTCAGGATCTGTTGTTATGTCTCCTTTTTCATTTCTGATTTTGTTAATTAGAATGCTTTCCCTGTGCCCTCTAGTGAGTCTGGCTAAGGGTTTATCTATCTTGTTGATTTTCTCAAAGAACCAGCTCCTTGATTGGTTGATTCTTTGAATAGTTCTTCTTGTTTCCACTTGGTTGATTTCGCCCCTGAGTTTGATTATTTCCTGGAGTCTACTCCTCTTGGGTGAATTTGCTTTCTTTTGTTCTAGTGCTTTTAGGTGTGTTGTCAAGCTGCTAATGTGTGCTCTCTCTAGTTTCTTTTTGGAGGCACTCAGAGCTATGAGTTTTCCTCTTAGAAATGCTTTCATTGCGTCCCATAAGTTAGGGTATGTTGTGGCTTCATTTTCATTGAAGTCTAAAAAGTCCTTAATTTCTTTCTTTATTCCTTCCTTGACCAAGGTATCATTGAGAAGAGTGTTGTTCAGTTTCCACGTGAATGTTGGCTTTCTATTATTTATTTTGTTATTGAAGATCAGCCTTAGTCCATGGTGATCTGATATGATGCATGGGACAATTTCAATATTTTTGTATCTGTTGAGGCCTGTTTTGTGACCAATTATGTGGTCAATTTTGGAGAAGGTGCCATGAGGTGCTGAGAGGAAGGTATATCCTTTTGTTTTAGGATAGAATGTTCTGTAGATATCTTCCAGATCCATTTGATTCATAATTTCTCTTAGTTTCACTGTGTCCCTGTTTAGTTTCTGTTTCCATGATCTGTCCATTGGTGAAAGTGGTGTGTTGAAGTCTCCCACTATTATTGTATGAGGTGCAATGTGTGCTTTGAGATTTACTAAAGTTTCTTTAATGAATGTGGCTGCCTTTGTATTTGGAGCATAGATATTCAGGATTGATAGTTCCTCTTGGAGGATTTTACCTTTGATGTGTATGAAGTGTCCCTCCCTGTCTTTTTTAATGACTTTGGGTTGGAAGTCAATCTTATCAGATATTAGAATGGCTACTCCAGCTTGTTTCTTCATACCATTTTCTTGGAAACTTGTTTTCCAGCCTTTCATTCTGAGGTAGTGTCTATCTTTTTCTCTGAGATGAGTTTCCTGTAAGCAGCAAAATGTTGGGTCTTGTTTGTGTAGCCAGTTTGTTAGTCTATGTCTTTTTATTGGGGAGTTGAGTCCATTGATATTAAGAGATATTAAGGAAAAGTAATTGTTGCTTCCTTTTATTTTTGTTGTTAAAGTTGGCATTCTGTTCTTGTGGCTGTCTTCTTTTAGGTTTGTTGAGGGATTACCTTCTTGTTTTTTCTAGGGCATGGTTCCCATCCTTGTATTGGTTTTTTTCTGTTATTATCCTTTGAAGGGCTGGATTCATGGAAAGATAATATGTGAATTTTGTTTTGTCGTGGAATACTTTGGTTTCTCCATATTCATTAATTGAGAGTTTGGTTGGGTATAGTAGCCTGGGCTGGAATTTGTGTTCTTTTTGTGTCTGTATAACATCTGTTCAGGATCTTCTTTCTTTCATAGTCTCTGGTGAAAAATCTGGTGTAATTCTGATAGGCTTGCCTTTATATGTTACTTGGCCTTTTTCTCTTACTGCTTTTAGTATTTTATCTTTATTTAGTGCATTTGTTGTTCTGATTATTATGTGTCAGGAGGTATTTCTTTTCTGGTCCTGTCTATTTGGAATTCTGTAGGCTTCTTGTATGTTCATGGGCATCTCTTTCTTTAGATTTGGGAAGTTTTCTTCTATAATTTTGTTGAAGATGTTTGCTGGTCCTTTGAATTGAAAATCTTCATTCTCATCCACTCCTATTATCCATAGGTTTGGTCTTCTCATTTTGTCCTGGATTTCCTGGATGTTTTGAGTTAGGATCTTTTTGCATTTTCCATTTTATTTGATTGTTGTGCTGATGTTCTCTATGGAATCTTCTGCACCTGAGATTCTTCCATCTCTTTTATTCTGTTGCTGATGCTCGCATCTATGGTTCCAGATTTCTTTCCTAGGGTTTCTATCTCCAGTGTTGCATCATTTTGGGTTTTCTTTATTGTGTCTACTTCCCTTTTTAGGTCTAGTATGGTTTTGTTCATTTCCATCACCTGTTTGGATGTGTTGTCCTGTTTTTCTTTAAGGACTTCTACCTGTTTGGTTGTCTTTTCCTGTTTTTCTTTAAGGACTTCTACCTGTTTGATTGTGTTATCCTGTTTTTCTTTAAGGACTTGTAACTCTTTAGCAATGTTCTCCTGTAATTATTTAAGTGAGTTATTAAAGTCCTTATTGATGTCCTCTACCATCATCATGAGATATGCTTTTAAATCCAGGTCTAGCTTTTCGGGTGTGTTGGGGTGCCCTGGACTGGGTGAAGTGGGAGTGCTGGGTTCTGATGATGGTGAGTGGTCTTGGTTTCTGTTAGTAAGATTCTTACGGATCAGCGCCAGGGTAGCGGGAGCGCAGGGTTGCCTGACACCCGCCAGCTACCCACGACCCCCGCCGCAGGATTTTGGGACTGCTGGTGAGTGGAACACAGCTTCTGCTACAATCCAATTGCGCGGGACCTGAGACTGCATTAGTTAGGGAAGCAGAAACCGGCCTGAGTAGGGCCACAGGCCTCACCCGGCCGGATCAGCGCCAGGGTAGCGGGAGCGCAGGGTTGCCTGACACCCGCCAGCTACCCACGACCCCCGCCGCAGGATTTTGGGACTGCTGGTGAGTGAAACACAGCTTCTGCTCCAATCCAATTGTGCGGGACCTGAGACTGCATTAGTTAGGGAAGCAGAAACCGGCCTGAGTAGGGCCACAGGCCTCACCCGGCCGGATCAGCGCCAGGGTAGCGGGAGCGCAGGGTTGCCTGACACCCGCCAGCTACCCACGACCCCCGCCGCAGGATTTTGGGACTGCTGGTGAGTGGAACACAGCTTCTGCTACAATCCAATTGCGCGGGACCTGAGACTGCATTAGTTAGGGAAGCAGAAACCGGCCTGAGTAGGGCCACAGGCCTCACCCGGCCGGATCAGCGCCAGGGTAGCGGGAGCGCAGGGTTGCCTGACACCCGCCAGCTACCCACGACCCCCGCCGCAGGATTTTGGGACTGCTGGTGAGTGGAACACAGCTTCTGCTCCAGTCCAATCACGCGGGACCTGAGACTGCTCTGGTTGGGGAGAGAGAAATCCGGCCTACATAGGGCCACAACCCTCTTCCGGTCAGAAAAGCACCGGGGCAGCTGGGGCGCAGGGTCTGCTGACACTCGCCAGCTACCCACAACACCGGCCACAGGATCTTAAGACTTCTGGTGAGTGGAGCACAGCTTCTGCTCCAATCCAATTGCGCGGGACCCGAGACTGCATTAGTTAGGGAAGCAGAAACTGGCCTGAGTAGGACCACAGGCCTCATCCGGCTGGATCAGCGCCGGGGTAGCGGGAGCGCAGGGTTGCCTGACACCCGCCAGCTACCCACGACCCCCGCCGCAGGATTTTGGGACTGCTGGTGAGTGGAACACAGCTTCTGCTCCAATCCAATTGCGCGGGACCTGAGACTGCATTAGTTAGGGAAGCAGAAACCGGCCTGAGTAGGGCCACAGGCCTCACCCGGCCGGATCAGCGCCAGGGTAGCGGGAGCGCAGGGTTGCCTGACACCCGCCAGCTACCCACGACCCCCCGCCGCAGGATTTTGGGACTGCTGGTGAGTGGAACACAGCTTCTGCTCCAGTCCAATCACGCGGGACCTGAGACTGCTCTGGTTGGGGAGAGAGAAATCCGGCCTACATAGGGCCACAACCCTCTTCCGGTCAGAAAAGCACCTGGGCAGCTGGGGCGCAGGGTCAGCTGACACTCACCAGCTACCCACAACACCCACTACAGGATCTTAAGACTTCTGGAGAGTGGAACACAGCTTCTGCTCCAATCCAATTGCACGCGGGACCAGAGACTACATTAGTTAGGGAAGCAGAAAAACGGCCTGAGTAGGACCACAGGCCTCTTCCGGCTGGACCAGCACCGGGGTACCGTCAGCTACCCACAACCCCCGCCGCAGGATTTAGAGACTGCTGGTGAGTGGAACACAGCTTCTGCTCCAATCTTTAAATAGTGACAACGATAACAACTAACCCCAGAGATTACCAGATGGCGAAAGGTAAACGTAATAATCTTACTAACAGGAACCAAGACCACTCACCATCATCAGAACCCAGCACCCCCACTTCGCCCAGTCCAGGGCACCCCAACACACCGGAAAAGCTAGACACGGATTTAAAAGCATATCTCCTGATGATGATAGAGGACTTCAAGAAGGACTTTAATAACACACTTAAAGAAATGCAGGAGAACACTGATAAAAAGGCAGAAGACAATAAAGAGGAAGCACAAAAATCCCTTAAAGAATTGCAGGAGAACACTGCTAAAGAGTTACAAATCCTTAAAGAAAAACATGATAACATAATCAAACAGGTAGAAGTCCTTACAGAAAAACAGGAAAACACATCCAAACAGATGATGGAAATGAACAAAACCATACTAGACCTAAAAAGGGAAGTAGACACAATAAAGAAAACGCAAAATGAGGCAACACTGGAGATAGAAACCCTAGGAAAGAAATCTGGAACCATAGATACGAGCATCAGCAACAGAATACAAGAGATGGAAGAGAGAATCTCAGGTGCAGAAGATTCCATAGAGAACATCGGCACAACAATCAAGGAAAATGGAAAATGCAAAAAGATCCTAACTCAAAACATCCAAGAAATACAGGACATAATGAGAAGACCAAACCTACGGATAATAGGAGTGGATGAGAATGAAGATTTTCAACTCAAAGGACCAGCAAACATCTTCAACAAAATTATAGAAGAAAACTTCCCAAATCTAAAGAAAGAGATGCCCATGAACATACAAGAAGCCTACAGAACTCCAAATAGACTGGACCAGAAAAGAAATACCTCCCGACACATAATAATCAGAGCAACAAATGCTCTAAATAAAGATAGAATACTAAAAGCAGTAAGAGAAAAAGGCCAAGTAACATATAAAGGCAAGCCTATCAGAATTACACCAGACTTTTCACCAGAGACTATGAAAGCCAGAAGATCCTGGACGGATGTTATACACACACTAAAAGAACACAAATTCCAGCCCAGGCTACTATACCCAGCCAAACTCTCAATTAACATAGATGGAGAAACCAAAGTATTCCACGACAAAACCAAATTCACACATTATCTCTCCACGAATCCAGCCCTTCAAAGGATAATAACAGAAAAAAACCGTTACAAGGACAGGAACCACACCCTAGAAACAACAAGAAGGTAATCCCTCAACAAACCTAAAAGAAGACAGCCACAAGAACAAAATGCCAACTTTAACATCAAAAATAACAGGAAACAACAATTACTTTTCCTTAATATCTCTTAATATCAATGGACTCAACTCCCCGATAAAAAGACATAGACTAACAAACTGGCTACACAAACAAGACCCAACATTTTGCTGCTTACAGGAAACTCATCTCAGAGAAAAGGATAGACACTACCTCAGAATGAAAGGCTGGAAAACAATTTTCCAAGCAAATGGCATGAAGAAACAAGCTGGAGTAGCCATTCTAATATCTGATAAGATTGACTTCCAACCCAAAGTCATTAAAAAAGACAGGGAGGGACACTTCATACTCATCAAAGGTAAAATCCTCCAAGAGGAACTATCAATCCTGAATATTTATGCTCCAAATACAAAGGCAGCCACATTCATTAAAGAAACTTTAGTAAATCTCAAAGCACACATTGCACCTCATACAATAATAGTGGGAGACTTCAACACACCACTTTCACCAATGGACAGATCATGGAAACAGAAACTAAACAGGGACACAGTGAAACTAACAGAAATTATGAATCAAATGGATCTGGCAGATATCTACAGAACATTCTATCCTAAAACAAAAGGATATACCTTCTTCTCAGCACCTCATGGTACCTTCTCCAAAATTGACCACATAATTGGTCACAAAACAGGCCTCAACAGATATAAAAATATTGAAATTGTCCCATGCATCCTATCAGATCACCATGGACTAAGGCTGATCTTCAATAACAAAATAAATAATAGAAAGCCAACCTTCACGTGGAAACTGAACAACACTCTTCTCAATGATACCTTGGTCAAGGAAGGAATAAAGAAAGAAATTAAGGACTTTTTAGAGTTCAATGAAAATGAAGCCACAACATACCCAAACTTATGGGACGCAATGAAAGCATTTTTAAGAGGAAAACTCATAGCTCTGAGTGCCTCCAAAAGGAAACTAGAGAGAGCACACATTAGCAGCTTGACAACACACCTAAAAGCACTAGAACAAAAGGAAGCAAATTCACCCAAGAGGAGTAGACGGCAGGAAATAATCAAACTCAGGGGTGAAATCAACCAAGTGGAAACAAGAAAAACTATTCAAAGAATCAACCAATCAAGGAGCTGGTTCTTTGAGAAAATCAACAAGATAGATAAACCCTTAGCCAGACTCACTAGAGGGCACAGGGAAAGCATCCTAATTAACAAAATCAGAAATGAAAAAGGAGACATAACAACAGATCCTGAAGACATCCAAAACACCATCAGATCCTTCTACCAAAGGCTATACTCAACAAAACTGGAGAACCTGGATGAAATGGACAAGTTCCTAGACAGATACCAGGTACCAAAGCTGAATCAAGATCAGGTTAATGATCTAAACAGCCCTATATCCCCCAAAGAAATAGAAGCAGTCATTAATAGTCTCCCAACTAAAAAAAGCCCAGGACCAGATGGGTTTAGTGCAGAGTTCTATCAGACCTTCAAAGAAGATCTAATCCCAGTTCTTCACAAACTATTCCACAAAATAGAAACAGAAGGTACTCTACCCAACTCATTCTATGAAGCCACAATTACTCTGATACCTAAACCACAAAAAGACCCAACAAAGATAGAAAACTTCAGACCAATATCCCTTATGAATATTGATGCAAAAATCCTCAATAAAGTTCTTGCTAACCGAATCCAAGAACACATCAAAACAATCATCCATCCTGACCAAGTAGGTTTCATCCCAGGGATGCAGGGATGGTTCAATATACGGAAATCCATCAACGTAATCCAGTATATAAACAAACTCAAAGACAAAAACCACATGGTCATCTCGTTAGATGCGGAAAAAGCATTTGACAAGATCCAACACCCATTCATGATAAAAGTCTTGGAAAGATCAGGAATTCAAGGCCCATACCTAAACATGATAAAAGCAATCTACAGCAAACCAGTAGCCAACATCAAAGTAAATGGTGAGAAGCTTGAAGCAATCCCTCTAAAATCAGGGACTAGACAAGGCTGTCCACTTTCTCCATACCTATTCAACATTGTACTTGAAGTCCTAGCCAGAGCAATTCGACAACAAAAGGAGATCAAAGGGATACAAATTGGAAAAGATGAAGTCAAAATATCACTTTTTGCAGATGATATGATAGTATATATAAGTGACCCTAAAAATTCCACCAGAGAACTCCTAAGCCTGATAAACAGCTTCGGTGAAGTAGCTGGATATAAAATTAACTCAAACAAATCAATGGCCTTTCTCTACACAAAGAATAAACAGGCTGAGAAAGAAATTAGGGAAACAACACCCTTCTCAATAGTCACAAATAATATAAAATATCTTGGCGTGACTCTAACTAAGGAAGTGAAAGATCTGTATAATAAAAACTTCAAGTCTCTGAAGAAAGAAATTATAGAAGATCTCAGAAGATGGAAAGATCTCCCATGCTCATGGATTGGCAGGATCAACATTGTAAAAATGGCTATCTTGCCAAAAGCAATCTACAGATTCAATGCAATCCCCATCAAAATTCCAAATCAATTCTTCAACGAATTAGAAAGTGCAATCTGCAAATTCATCTGGAATAACAAAAAACCTAGGATAGCAAAAACTCTCCTCAAGGATAAAAGAACCTCTGGTGGAATCACCATGCCGGACCTAAAGCTCTACTACAGAGCAATTGTGATAAAAACTGCATGGTACTGGTATAGTGACAGACAAATAGACCAATGGAATAGAATTGAAGACCCAGAAATGAATCCACACACCTATGGTCACTTGATCTTCGACAAGGGAGCTAAAAACATCCAGTGGAAGAAAGACAGCATTTTCAACAAATGGTGCTGGCACAACTGGTTGTTAACATGTAGAAGAATGCGAATCGATCCATTCCTATCTCCTTGTACTAAGGTCAAGTCTAAGTGGATCAAGGAACTTCACATAAAACCAGAGACACTGAAACTTATAGAGGAGAAAGTGGGGAAAAGCCTTGAAGATATGGGCACAGGGGAAAAATTCCTGAATAGAACAGTAATGGCTTGTGCTGTAAGATCGAGAATTGACAAGTGGGACCTCATGAAACTACAAAGCTTCTGCAAGGCTAAAGACACCATCAATAAGACAAAAAAACCACCAACAGATTGGGAAAGGATCTTCACCTATCCTAAATCAGATAAGGGACTAATATCCAATATATATAAAGAACTCAAGAAGGTGGACTCCAGAAAGTCAAATAACCCCATTAAAAAATGGGGCTCAGAACTGAACAAAGAATTCTCACCTGAGGAATACCGAATGGCAGAGAAGCACCTGAAAAAATGTTCAACATCCTTAATCATCAGGGAAATGCAAATCAAAACAACCCTGAGATTCCACCTCACACCAGTCAGAATGGCTAAGATCAAAAATTCAGGTGACAGCAGATGCTGGCGAGGATGTGGAGAAAGTGGAACACTCCTCCATTGTTGGTGGGATTGCAAGCTTGTACAACCACTCTGGAAATCAGTCTGGCGGTTCCTCAGAAAATTGGACATAGTACTACCGGAGGATCCAGCAATACCTCTCCTGGGCATATATCCAGAAGATGTCCCAACCGGTAAAAAGGACACATGCTCCACTATGTTCATAGCAGCCCTATTTATAATAGCCAGAAGCTGGAAAGAACCCAGATGTCCCTCAACAGAGGAATGGATACAGAAATTATGGTACATTTACACAATGGAGTACTACTCAGCTATTAAAAAGAATGAATTTATGAAATTCCTAGCCAAATGGATGGACCTGGAGGGCATCATCTTGAGTGAAGTAACACAATCACAAAAGATCTCACACAATATGTATTCATTGATAAGTGGATATTAGCCCAAAACTTAGGATACCCAAGATATAAGATACAATTTGATAAACGCATGAAACTCAAGAAGAATGAAGACCAAAGTGTGGACATTGTGCACCTTCTTAGAATTGGGAACAAAACACCCAGGGAAGGAGTTACAGAGACAAAGTTCGTAGCTGTGATGAAAGGATGGACCATTTAGAGACTGCTGTATCCAGGGATCCGTCCCATAATCAGCTTCTAAACGCTGGCACCATTGCATACACTAGTAAGATCTTGCTGAAAGGACCCAAATATAGCTGTCTCTTGTGAGACGATGCCGGGGCCTAGCAAACACAGGAGTGGATGTTCACAGTCAGCTATTGGATGTATCACAGGGCTCCCAATGGAGAAGCTGGAGAAAGTACCCAAGGAGCTAAAGGGATCTGCAACCCTATTGTTGGAACAACATGATGTACTAACCAGAACCCTGGAGCTCTTGTCTCTAGCTGCATATGTATCGAAAGATGGCCTAGTCGGCCATCACTGGAAAGAGAGGCCCATTGGACTTGCAAACTTTATATGCCCCAATATAGGGGAATGCCAGGGCCAAAAGAATGGGAATGGGTGGGTAGGGAAGTGGGGGGCGCTATGGGGGACTTTTGGGATAGTATTGGAAATGTAATTGAGGAAAATATGTAATAAAAATATTAAAAAAAAAAAAAAAAAAAAAAAGATTCTTACGTTTACCTTTCCACATCTGGTAATCTCTGGAGTTAGTTGTTATAGTTGTCTCTGTTTAGAGATTTTTCTTCTGGTGATTCTGATTAACATCTATCAGCAGGCCTGGGAGACAGGCTCTCTCCTCTGAGTTTCAGTGGTTAGAGCACTCTCAGCTGGCAAGCTCTCCTCTTACAGGGAAGGTGCACAGATATCTGGTGTTTGGACCTCCTCCTGGCCGAAGAAGAAGGCCCAAAACAGGACCGTTCCCAGATACTGTGTTGCTTTGGCAGGTCACAGAAGCTGTCAGCTTCTGTGGTGCACACTCTCACCTGTGCAGACTAAGTTCCAAAGTTCAGAGGAATCCAGTAACCAAGATTGTGCTCCCTGCTCCTGAGGCAGAGGGCTCCCATGCAGGGCGGACCACTGTCCTCCGGCTGGGAGGGTGCTGGATGTCTGCGGCCCCAAAAAGGGTGCTGCCTCAGCGGCTCTGTGGCTCCCGCCTGTCCCAGAAGCTGTCTGCCTCTGTGGTGCACACTCTCACCTGTGCAGACTAAGTTCCTAAGTTCGTCGGAGTCCCCGCCCCTCGTACTCTTAACCACTGATCCATCCCTCCATCCATGGATGCCCCTTGGAACTCCCTAAGTCAGCACAGGCCCCACACCCTAAAGCTTCGGCGCTCTCCTGGGGTAGCATCTTGTGCAGACCCAAACAAGAACACACAGATATATGCAGATTGCCCATGTCATGTCCTATAAGGTAGAGACAAGGTAGAAATCCAAGGACCCACTTTCTTTTATTGCCTTTCTGTCATCCCTTTTCCACAAAGGAAGAAAGCACATTCCAAGAAATGACTATGCTGTATGGTCAAGGTTTTTTTCTATTTTGGTGTGTGTGTGTGTGTGTGTGTATGTTAGTAAACCAAAACCCATTTTCTCTGCCTCCTTGTCCTCCAATTGCTCTCATTAATGATTATTTTAGTTCTTTCTTTCACGCCCCAGTTATGGGAAACATGCTTAGGGAATAGGCACTCTATTTTGACAAAGCTCAAGTCAGAATGAACATATTTCACACAAGCAAAATTTTTGGAATCTTAAAAACATATTGCCTAGAGACAGGTAGATAGAATGGAAAGACTTATTTTTTGTATAAAAACTCAATCAACAATAAAAGAATATTGATTCATATGTCCCTTTTACTATGTTTTTGAGGGCTAAGGGCATCTCATTTGATAAAATTCTTGCTTTGCAAACCTTCAACAATTGGCCCACATCTAGAGGGAATAGCCCTCATATCTGTGAGGCCTTAATAATGTAAGATGGAAATTTTTCTTTGTCTTACAATACTGGAAGTCATAATATACCATGATAATCCATTGTATGTTCTGAGGTTCATTTCATTCAAAAAGAAATCTATGGACCTTTGGAAAGTGCAACCTTCTGTGGAACAGTGCTGGACTGACTTTAAGAATAGATACTCTTGCCAATGCAGGAGTTATTTTAAAACTTTTATCCAATTCTGCCAAATCTGAATCTGTGAAACTAAAATTAATATTTTCCAGGATAAGCAGAGATAACTCATAGAATACCAATCACTGCAGAGCTCTGTCAGAGTATCTACGCCCCACTCCTGTGCTCATTAGATCTCACACTAACAGGACAGACACATGTCCTTCAGTTGTGACATGTGTGCCCCTCATGGAGTCAGCCAGAGATAGTGAGGCACATATCTGAGCTCCTGAAACACTTAGGTGAAGTAGCCAAGCTGGGAATCAGCATGTGACTCTTAATTCTCAGGTTCTAAACTTGACCTGTGCTCATAATTCAGGCCTTGTGGTCTTTGGCCACTATACCAGACAGGCCATCTTATGAGTAAATTTCTGCAGCCTATAGAAATACACACGATCAGGTGAATCCAAAGCAACCTAGCCCAGGGCATATTTTGCTACTGAAATGTCACAGTTCACCATTGTTCTGATGTTCAAATCTCATAGGAATATCCAAATGAGATAGGGATTGTGAAGTTTCACCATTTGTGATGCTCACACTGAGTCCTGTGGGTAGCTCCTTTCCCATGCTCTAAAGGTATTTATGAATGGAGACACCCTTTAGTAATATTCAAAATCAGAGTAACTGTGACCTTACAAACTCTGTAGCTCTGTGAACTGAATACTCTGGGAGAGTGGCAGTATAATAATAAATAGGCAGTTCAGTGTTAAATGATGGCTTTCCCTTGTGGAGAGTCTCATGGGGAGCTCCCTTATCAATCCTCGGTGACCCATGGGTGCCACTTCACCATCCTTCCTCCATTTAGTGTGAGTTGGCTGGATGAACCTGGGCAGCTGCTTCACACAATGAATAGAAGTCATGACATGATAAAGGGAAACCAGAGGGAGAAATAAATGATATGCTACGTAGCTAGATTCAGTACGTAATGATATCAGTATGTTGCACTACTCAATAAGAAAAAGTTCCTGGAGAACCATTCATCCTTGTCATAGATAGAGGCCTGGAAACACTGGTTCTTTTATCAGTGCAGGAATCAATGACAGCATTTGCAGGGCACATCCACATGGTGGCAATGGAGAAGCCATGCCTCCAGCACATTGCAAAATACCTTCCTCCTGCCATCTGTCTTTTCATCTAGGCTGCTATCAGAGCAGGCATTCTCACGAGGCCGGGTGGATCTTCTGGCATTAAATAAGGCAATCAAGACAATTCTCTAGGTGAGGCTTGCTATTTATGTGATTCTAATTTGTGACAAACAGGCATTAAAATCTACCTTAATATCAAATGTCAATTACCAATTTGATATTGCTTTTATTTCCATTGTTTAGGACAGCCATAGTTCTTCCAGTATAGAAGCCATAGTCCAGTATACATATCAGTATAAGAACCCTTGACCATGACAAGTGCTGTCATGAGGTGAAAGTTCTTTTCTTTCCTGTAGAAATGGACGATGAACAAATGAAGGCTTCAGGAAGACAGGTAACACCACCATTGACTGAGGTAAGATGGCTTTCTTTTTCCTCAGACAGAGAGGTTACTCTCATGATACTTTAGTTTTGTGACTATCACATCTCAGCAATAAAACCACTCACACACTATGGGTATTAAGTATTTACATAGGAAGAAGAACAAAGTCACCCATGATATGACACAGCATGATGGGGAAGTATAAGTCATGTCAGGTGCCATAGTTCCTGTCAGGAAGGTCTTCTGCAAACTCTTTCCTGTTTAGATGAACATAGGTATAAGAAGCTGACATCCTATTGTATGGGGAAAGTTCCTGTTTCTTCTGCAACTGTTCTCTTGTCTTTCTGCTGGGTGTCTTCTAAGATTAACACAGGTAGATGAGTTTCCACAAATATTGATGTGGCAGAAGATTCTGATGTCCATTAAAGAACATTGAGGCAGTGCGACCTTTCAAGGATGAAGCTAGATAACTGGGCTGCAGAGGCACTCCTTAGAAGTGATTCATCTCAGAGCACCAGGTTGTCAGAATGTTTCCTTGCCATGTTTCAAAGTAGCTTTGAGGGGATTCTTAGCAGGGGAAAAAGGGATAGGTTTGCCTGACCTATGGCTAAATGGACAAAAGTGTAAAGAATTACTTATTTTCTTGATACAGTACCCAACCTCAGGTGTTTCATAAGACTATCATAAAACAGACTAATATAGAATCTATGATGTGGCTATTCTTTCCAGTCCTGCTTACCACTTTCCAGAGACACTGGAAAATCAAAGACCTGTGCAAACATAACTGATTATGATCGGGGTCTAAGAGTGTTTTCTCTAAATTTCAGGTACGGTCACAGAGGTGGAGATGCTGTATGTATTGTGGAATTACTTTCTTAGGACACACTTTATATAAGAACAGTGGACACACTTGTCTTTGTCTTGTTTTCCACTATTTCAAAGACGTCTTCTGGCAATAAGATTGTGAATTTAGCTTAAAACCACCAATGATACCCCAAGAGAGTCATCATGGTCATTTGTATGTCATTCCCTCATTTACCCTAGTTGCTGTGAGATTTGAATTAGGTGTTTTCTTCCCAAAGATAACCCAATTGCTCAGCCTAATTTTCAGCCAATTTTGTAAATGAACAAAAATGAGAGACCATGCTTTACCTATGTTATTTAGTTGAATCTCATCATAGCTATATTTGGTGGAGTCATTTGTCAGCATACCCTGGTACAGTTGAACCAACCATGATTCAGGCATACACGTGACAGTCCTAGATATAACTTCCATCTATCAACACTTCAAGACATGGGTATCCAATATAGAAGAGTCCTAGCTCTTCATAATAACCCCCAAACAAGTCTAGCCTATGGAGAAATCAAGTAACCCCACAGCTGCTCCAGTGGTAGAACCCAAACATAGTTTCTACATATCAGGCTGCAGATATTCACGGCTGAGAAAGACAGAGGAAGCTCAGGTGTGCTGGGTTTTCTGTTTGTTTTGTTTTGATTTGTTTCGGCTCAGTTATTTGAATACCAGACTGTCATGAGAAAGATTTGATGCTCAATTTTGGAGAAACAAGGGTGTTGTCATATAGGTTTGTAGTCCTACTGTACTAGAAGGAATGCAAAGTAGTTGAGTTTACTGTATTCTTCAGCCTTGGGCATTTTCTGATCATTCTGGTCTGTGCCATGAGAGGTGCCTGAAAACATTAATTATTATTATGACACCACCAAAATCAACATCAATATCACCAACAGCACCAAATAAAGAAAAAAAACCCACCTGTTCCTAGCCATATCATTCTGAAAATAGTATCCTCAACATCAGAAAACTCAGTGAATGTGCATCATAATTTGGTTTTCTTTCAACACATCTGAATCCCAAAGAATTGGTGAAGTGCTTTAACATAATTACAAACTATTCCCATGACTCCAAACCCTACACACTGGTATAGGGATGCTATTCACTAAAAACTCCAGTCAACACTGGTCTCAGCCATTCTTTTTTACTTTCCAGAATAATTAGACTCTGTCTCTCAAAAGCACTTGTCCTCACTTCTGGTCAGTTCCCATATTGACTGATGACTGAGAACTCAGAGAGTCTATACACTCAGTGGATTATCCAGTCAGTACTGGATATGATCATTTCTAAATTGACTGTGGTTCAGGGTGCATCTATGTGTATAGGCAATAGCCTAGGAGGGTTTTAGTTCAGGAGGCAGTACTGCGTGTACCCTGCCATTGGACTGCATGTGGCCACGAGAGTTTTCCTGTGCTAACTGGACTGTGAAGAGGAAGCAGTGACTAGATGTCATAGTTAAGGTGTCTACTGTTGCCATAAAGTATCATGAAAAAAAGCAAGTTGGGGAGCAAAGGGTCTATTTGAATTACTCTTCCAGATCATAGTCTATTATTGGAGGAATTCAGGACAGGAAATCAGGCAGGGCTGGAACATGGAGGCAGGAGTTGATACAGAGACTGCTTACTGGCTTGCTCAGCCTGCTTCCTAATAGAACCTAGGTTGACCAGGCCAGGATGTCACCACACACCATGACTGGGCCCTCAGCACCCACCATGTCTAACCTCCCCATGCCCCACTGATCATTAATTGAGGAAATGTCTTACAGCTTGTTCTCATGGAGGGATTTTCTCAACCAAGTCTTCTTCTCTGATGATTCTAACTTGTGGCAAATTGATGCACAAAACCAGAGAAGAGCAAACTTAGGTTTAGTGAAACTTCTGCTCTTTGTTTTGTTTAGGTGTCACAGACAGTTTGGAGTGCAGTTGTCACCAAGAATGTGTGTGCACAGGCACAGTTCATTAAATCCTCTATGTTTGGTGATGTGGAGGTCTAAGCATTGTGTGCCAGCTGAAGGAAAGGGACTTTATTTGTTTACACACCTCCCATGATACCTAAAATAACTTGGAACCCGAGTCTAGTCACTGAGAGAGAGCTTATGGCATGAGGTTTGTGGGGAGGAGTGCCTCAGGTTTCCACTCACCAACGTCCCTCACATTGCTTCTTAAGGAAGAATTAGTCTCTTTTGTTGTCAGTGATTTAAAAATACAGTGTCCATCCCCATTTGCTGTTTTATTGGTTTGGAAATTTGGTCTCATGGACATAAAGGTAATAATACCGTGTCCTCAGATTAAAACTATTAGGTACAGCAAGCCTCCATCACTGAAGGCGATAGTACTTGTTATGCATGAGATAAAAAACAATGGTTAGCTAAACAATGAAAAGAAACAACCATTGTCCACTGTTCTGAGGCCATGCAACTCTGACCTGTTGATCCAGCCCTGGCTTTCTATGTGATTCTTCTAGTATCCAACAAATACCATAGACCTAGTATTATTCTTTAAGGGTCTATATTCACTTACATTTTTAGACTCATTAACTTTACTGTGAGTGCTTCAGAAATTGTAGTGTCAGAGTGTTAAGAATGCAGAACTGAGGAACAGCCCCCATTTCACTGTGTTCACATAACTCCTAAAGAGAGTTGTATGCTGATCACCCTGCTACACTACCCTTCTGTCAACACTACCTTGTACACATGAATCGAGAGCTTATCCATGTAAGGACTGACCAGTCCTAAGTACAGTAAATGATCATTGGTGCCTGTCATCTTCGAGAATTCTGAATCAGATAAGTTCGGTGTTTAAACACAGCAATTAATAAAAGATAGGCTTCCTATCTTTTAATACAGTTCAGCTGACCTAGCTTTTTGTTGTTGTTGCAAATGCATTTCAGTTTCTGCCATCATGAGAAGACAGGGTTGTGAAAATATACATTCCCAGAAAGAACCTGACATAAACCCCCTCCATTCCGCAGAAAAGGCGTGCAGCACTAAAGGTACAGTGGAAGTTCAATCATTAGTTTGAGTTATTCCCGTGAGTTGTAGGTTTATACTGCATCACCTCTGGGAAAAGAATGAGGATGTTTTGCAGTATTTTTAACATTACAAGTTTGTTCCCCCAGTACATCTGTAGAACTGCAATCCATGTCTATTGTGGTTCTCACTGGATGACAGGTGTTCTTGTGTGAGGCGAGTGGCTTCCCCTACAATAGGCACTAATGTGTGAGTCAATCTCTCCATTGACCTTCTTCCAGATATCGATGGCATGGAGCACAACACTGTGGAGACCATTCCTAGTGAGAGAATTAAGCATTCATGCAAGCAGTGGCATATCTGGTCAGATTCCATGACAGAGTCTAGGAGTAATTGTGTTGATTCTTCTGCTGGGGAGGCAGAGGAAGCCAATTCAGGAAACTTCCCAGTGGGCAAAAGATGATAAGAACTTAACATGTAATCATCCTATTTCAGTAGCTTTTAATTTTTGAGATAATAACCTGACATGAAGCATTTTAATGCAGGAAGTGTTTACTCTGGCTTCCAATTCAAGAGGATAATTCTATTATGGTGAGGAAGATAAAGACGTGACCAAGAACTGTATTAGCAAACTTCAGTCTTCAACAGGGGCCAAATCACTGCACTCCCTCCCTTTAATATCAGTTTTCTGGTCTGTACCTGGACAGGTGTTTTACACAGTGAATACAATTCGTGCCACTGTAAGGGAAAACTTGAAGTGTCTCCACCAAATAAGCTATTACTATACAACAAAGAGTGAATACTTCAGCATCATTTCATCCTGTGTTTCATAGTACTCTCCCTTTTCTAGAACAATGTTACTCTATCAGTATTGAACTTGTCTGTTTGGTCTGGTGAGATAGCTCCATTGGTAAAGGTGCCTGCCTTTTATAACTGGGACCCGATGGCATGAGCTTGACTCCTGAAACCTACATAGAGGTGAAAGGAGAGAGCCATCTCCTCCAAGTTATTCCGTGTCCCCCACACATGTGCCATGGCATGTTCTCTAACACAAATTCCATGTACATGCACAAGTATAATGACAATAGTAATTGAAAATAATTGAAATTTACATATCAATAATGAATGCAGTGTGCTAATCATGATCTGAGGTGGATAAAAAACCCCAGATGTCTCTAAATGTTAATTTTCTTCCCTCTAAAATGGCCTGAAGAAATGATAGAGATCTGTCACTTAATCTTAACATGCATTTCAGTTTACCCAATCCAAGATGAATTATTTTATATTACTTTGAGGGAAAATGCTGTTTTCCTCATTGACTTTTCAGGATTTCCTTTGCTTTTCCTTTTCCATCTGTGGGATAGTATAGGAGAAGCCTAACTTTGTTTCTTCATTATATCCATCAAGTCTAAGTGCTAGTGCAAACATATAAGTAGCTGCTTTTCTTTAATCCACTAGCTCCCAAATTATTGAGACATTGACTATTAGATTTACTTAATAAGCTTTATGGCACAGTAATTGGGAAGTTATTAATATAATACTCTAAGGTAATCTGGCTACCTCCCAAGCAATATGCCCAAGATACTTCTGTTTTGGTATAGATCTGGCTCTCTCTGCTCCATGTGTTTTCTCATGGTGTCTTCTGGGCTCTCTCCTAGATATCAATTCTCTCTTCGTCTCTCTTCCCAGATGCACCTCAACAGAGGAATGGATACAAAAAATGTGGTACATTTACACAATGGAGTACTAATCAGCTATTAAAAAAATTAATTTATGAAATTCTAAAACTGGTTGGACCTGGAGGACATCATCCTGAGTAAGGTAACCCAATCTCAAAAGAACTCACACAATATGTACTCACTGATAAGTGAATATTAGCTCAGAAACTTAGAATACCCAAGATATAAGTTACAATTTGCAAAACACATGAAACTGAAGAAGAATGAAGACCAAAGTGTGGACACTTTGCCCCTTCTTAGAATTGGGAACAAAACACCCATGTAAAGAGTTACAGAGACAAAGTTTGGAGCTGAGACAAAAGGATGGACCATCTAGAGACTGCCATATCCAGGGATCCATCCCATAATCAGCCTCCAAACGCTGACACCATTGCATAAACTAGCAAGATTTTGCTGAAAGGATCCTGATATAGCTGTCTCTTGTGAGGGGCCTAGCAAACACCTAAGTGGATGCTCACAGTCAGCTATTGGATGGATCACAGGACCCCCAATGGAGGAGCTAGAGAAAGCACCCAAGGAGCTAAAGGGATCTGCAACCCTATAGGTGGAACAACATTATGAACTAACCAGTACCCCGGAGCTCTTGACTCTAGCTGCATACATATCAAAAGATGGCCTAGTCGGCCATCACTGGAAAGAGAGGCCCTTTGGACATGCAAACTTTATATGTCCCAGTACTGGGGAATGCCAGGGCCAAAAGGTGGGAGTGGGTGGGTAGGGGAGTTGGGGGGAGGGTATGGGGGACTTTTTGGATAGCACTGGAAATGTAAATGAGGAAAATACCTAATAAAAATAAAAAAAATACAATTACGTTTAAAAATGACTTTGAATTATATTCTGATATAATCATAGATAAGTGTCTTATTTAATCATCAGTAGAAAAGCTTCCTCTGGCATCAGATGGGAGCAGATGCTGAGATCCACAGCCAGATATGTGGAGAGGGAGTCTAAATGGAATTTATCTATCACACCACTCCCCTCATATCTCAGGGAACCCAGGGGAAGCAGAAGTGGAAAGAACATAAAAATCAGAGAGGATGGAGGACACTAGGAGAACTAGGCCCTTTGGACCAGCTAAGTAAGGCTCATAGGAATGCTCAAAGGCCAAATCAAGAAGCACAGGTCTGTACCAGGTCTTCTGTGTATATACTATGGTTTTCAGCTTAGTATATCCTTCATTGTCTTTGTATACTTTCCACAAAACAGCAAGCACAGGGTCTACAGGTTCCTCCACCAGGTCCTTTGTATATATATTATGCATTCAGCTTAGTGTTTTTACAGGACTCCTCAGTGTGTGATTGAGTGGGTCTCTCTGATTTTTGTTCTGGCTATTGGGAATCTTTTCCTTCTGTTGAGTTGCCTTGTCCCACCTCAATATTATGGTTTTTGCTTTATCTTTTTTTTTTATTCATTATTTTTCAGTTTATTTACATAATTAATATTTCCCTTAAGATAAATAAAGTCTGCACGTGCTACTCATATTGGTGTTGAACTCCTGAGCTAGTTATCTTCCTGATTCAGCTTTTTTCATAGCTGAGATTCAGGTGTTTACCACTGTTTTTAGCAACATCAATTTTCTTAATTTACATTTCAAATGTTATCCCCTTTCCTGGTTTCCCCTCCAAAAACCCACTATTGTCTCTTCCTTCCCCTTGCTCACCAACCCACCCACTCCTGCTTCCTGGCACTGGCATTGCCCTATACTGGGGCATAGAACCTTCAAAGGACCAAGGGACTCTCCTCCCATTTATGACTGACTAGGCCATCCTCTGCTAAATATACAGCTAGAGCCAAGAGTCCCACCATGTGTTTTCTTTGATTGGTGGTTTAGTCCCTGGGAGCTCTGGGGGTACTGGCTAGTTCATATTGTTGTTCCTCCTACCGGACTGCAAATCCCTTCAGCTCCTTGAGTTCTTTCTCTAGCTCCTTCATTGAGGATCCTGTGCTCTGTCCAATGAATGGCTGTGAGCATCTGCTTCTGTATTTGTCAGGCACTGGCAGAGCCTCTCAGGAGACAAATTTATCAGGTTCCTGTGAGCAAGCTCTTGTTGGCATCCGCAATAGTGTCTGGGTTTGGTAGTTGGTTATGGGATGGATGTCCAGGTGGGGGAGTCTCTGGATGGTCATTACTTCAGTCTCTGATCCACACTTTGTCTCTGTAACTCCTTCCATGGGTAGTTTGTTCCCCTTTGAAGAATTATCAAGTATCTACACTTCAGTCTTCCTTCTTGAGTTTCATGCATTTTGCTTTTCCTTTATCTTATATTTTGTTTTGTCATGTTAAAAATAAATATAAAAATAAGTAAATAAATGAAAATGAGTTATCCATAGCAAGATTTTGCTGAAAGGACCCAGATATAGGTGTCTCTTGTGAGACTATGCCGGGGCCTAGCAGACACAGAAGTGGATGCTCACAGTTAGCTATTGGGTGGATCACAGGACCCCCAATGGAGGAGCTAGAGAAAGTACCCAAGGAGCTAAAGGGATTTGCAATCCTATAGGTGGAGCAACATTATGAACTAACCAGTACCCCGGAGCTCTTGACTCTAGCTGCATATGTATCAAAAGATGGCCTAGTCGGCCATCACTGGAAAGAGAGTCCCATTGGACTTGCAAACTTTATATGCCCCAGTACAGGGGAGCGCCAGGGCCAAAAAGTGGGAGTGGGTGGGTAGGGGAGTGGGGGGGAGGGTATGGGGGACTTTTGGGATAGCATTGGAAATGTAAATGAGGAAAATACCTAATAAAAAAGGAAAATGAGTTATCCATAGTCAACAAAACATAGAAAAACATTCTAACAATAAGTATATTAATAAAGTATATAAGTAAAAATGGAAATTGTGTGTTATAGAATACCTTACAGTTATACTTTGCTACTTTGCTATTCTTCTTTTTCCTACACTTTATCCTCTGGTTTCAACCCCTATCAGGGAGAGAGAGAGAGAGAGAGAGAGAGAGAGAGAGAGAGAGAGAGAGAGAGAGAGAGAGAGAGAGAGAGAGAGAGAGAGATCCCTGAATCAAATTTCTTTCTTTTTGTTTCTTCTTTGAGCATGACTACTATCAAACTGCAACTAAGCCCCTATCCTTCCAAGGACCAACAACTAACAACCATTTACTCTGCCTCTTGAGTTCCTAGCATTTATATAACTTCTGAAAAGTTCCCAAAATTCCAAATATCACACAACTGGGGAAATTGGGAAAGGGGATAACATTAGAAATGTAAATAAAGGAAATATCCAATGAAAGAAAAGAAAAAGAAAAAGAAAAAAAGAAACTATCTGAAGGCAGTAAAACCATGCCTAGGAAGAGCATGAGGCAAGTCATTACCAGCTGCTGTGGTTGGTGTAAGCGACCCCATATTCCTACACCTGGGATTAAGATGATAGTGCATTCTTATAATATTTCTGTGTCTTTTTAAAAAAAAGAATTCCAAATTCCAAAATTGTCACTACACATGCCATAAAACAGATGACCCTAAAAAGCATGTAAAGTGAAATAAAATAAGCCGCAAAATGTGTGTGTGTTTGTGTGTGTATGTATGTGTGTGTGTGTTTGTTTGTGTGTGCACACACATGCGTGTGCTTGTGTAGGGGGGTGATCATGGCAGATTTATGAAATAGAAAGTAGATTATTACATTCCTAGGGCTGTGGGTAAACATAGATTGACCAATATGGAACACAATTGTAGAGAAGTTTTAAAATATCATAGTAGGGAATGGTTGTAATCTGGTGAGTGTTTTCAAAAGAGTACATATTACGTCAAATAAACTTATAAAACATAAGTGATATGGTTTCTTGTGTAATGATTGGGTTATAGTTTATCATCTCCAAGGACCATGAACAGGTACAGTGCCTGGACAGAGGGAAAGCATGCACATGTAAGCTTAGTGTAAGCCACGAAGCCTGGTTAGGTATTTGGAACTACATGTAAATTTGCACATTTAAATTTCAATCATCTGTGACTTAGAAATGGTAATTTTAAGAGTTGATATGCATGTACATTAGCTAGATAATCCATTCTACAATTTTAAAATGTAAATAAAAATCTGTCTAGAATAGTCACTAGTGTCACAACACCAAGTAGTATATTTTGTAAGATCAAACTTTAGTTTTTCCAAACAATTATTCTAACTATTAATTTTTCTGTGACCCTTCCAATGTGAGAATATTATTACTGAATAGAAAAACGTACTCAAATATGGACTAGTTCATGTACTTGAATAGCCTTTCTATACAGTTTAAATCTGAATGCTTAAAATCTCACAATCATGTCTTTGAATCAAATGAAATAAAGTAAAATATCTAACAAATGCAAATAGAAATAAACCTTTGGAAAAAGTGAATCATACCTGATATGTTTAACTGCGTACATCATAAAGGATAGAAATGGTGGATATAACAATGTCTGGCTGAAGATTTCAATCTTTTTCTGTTAGCCCCTTTACCTCTTTCTCAAGGACACTCCCCTGACCAGTTTTGAGAGTTTTGATCAGAACTTTTTATGGGGAGCATAGGACTGGAATAGTTGTAGGAAACTTGAATCTCAAATACAGGGTCGTTGAAGATCATCTTGTTAACGTTTATTTTACTGAAAATGAATCTCAGAGAGAGTATGCCCTGCAGGGAATTTAGAAATAATGATTATCAGAGTTTCAACAACCATATACAGTTACTCCAGAAATGCTCTGAGCAGATAGAAACAATGGACTTTTGGTGACCATGCCATCCACTTGTGACAGGAAATAGTATATTGCCGTTGCATAAGAGCCTGGTGAAGTGCCAGGATAACTCGACACACCGAATAGGCATCTTCATGATCAAAGACACAGTGGATAAAATCTTAGACAAAAGTTTCTTAAAACAAAGTGAGCTCAGGTAAGGTGGCTGAGGTACTTTTGTTTGCTTACTGTTCGAGAAAACATTCGGAGATTAACCTACATAAATGTGATGAAACAGAAATAATGAACAGAAAAAACTGGTAGAACAACCCTTTTGTACTTTAAGCATATTTAAAAATTTTTATAGAAGGACGTTTGATACTAACAAACATATATTAATAAAGTCTGGATGTATATACATACCCACATGTTAATACATGCATGCATTTAAAATGATGAAACTGAAGGATCAAAAGAGGCCAGAGTATAATTATTGAAATTCTAAGTAGTGTTTAAGTACTTAATTTTCACTTATTAGTCTTGAAATAGTTACACAGCCTAACACTACTTTTGCTCTTCTTCTCTTTTTAAAGATTTTATTAGATTTTATTATTTACCAGATTTTACATCAGTATCCTCTCAAGAGGTAAAAGTTAAAAATACATAGCTGGAGAGTTCTTTGTGGTGACTGTGTGGGTAAGATGCTTCTTAACTGCGAAGAGAGAGTAAACTTGCTTCTTGGGATTTCATGTGGTACTTTTCTTTGTAAAATGATGAGTTTTCATAGAATCTTCATTAGATGAATGAAATTACAGATTAAGATGATTTTTCAGAATGTTGTGGGATGTGTTTGTCCTTGGCTTTGATGAGAGGTGATATTTTTGTGTTGACAGTAGGGCTGGTTTGGTCCATGGGGATTATCACTTAGGCTCTGGCTTCATTTTGACTTTGGAGTATGATGGCTGCCTATAGCTTTGTGGTTGCGTATATTAACCTGAAAGGTTATAATATAATAACCAATATAACATATAATTTACATGGATATATATTATATATATAAATTATGTATATAATAACCAATATAATATATTGGGCTGTTCTTTACCAGAGAGTTAATTTCCCTAGAGCATTTTTCCTCTTCCTCTTCCTCCTCCTTCTCCTTTTTCTTGTTATTAATATTATTCTGCAGGGAATTCTTCCCTTCATATGAAAAATGTCTATATTCTTACACTAACTGGGTCTTAAAATACATTCCAACTACATAATACCATATTTTCTCAGGTACTATATTTTCATAGTTCAAATTTAGTGATCTTTTCTTCTCTTCAGTTCCTAAGCAATATTAGTATATGATGAATTGTATCAATAACTTCTTAATTATTTTATCATATATTTAATCTTTTGACTCATATGCAAATGTATTTCTAGTCTGAAGATTAGAAACTCATTTAGAAGAAACCATAATGCCGCTGATTTAGAGACATATTGAACACATTAGTGCTGAGTTGAATCCATATTACTCATTCATAGAGTTTGAGATTTAACTTTGGAAGGGAACTGCATGACAATATACTTATTAGTAATCTTCCCTCATCCATCATCCTAGGTTAAAAAAGGGTCAATTGGAATTGAGTCTGGAGGATAGAGATATTCTTGGACTGTCTGTGGCCAGGTGCATTCTCAAAACCAGGACAAGTATATCCAGTGCTTAGGAGTTCCTGTTAATGAAAGACATCCTCTTAGATGCTGGCATTAGATGAACTTCAAGTCACTGATTATTTTCTGTCAATCAGTTACATACACCTGGTAACTCTGCCCCCACGCATACTCTACATCTCTGTAATGAAGGAATATAGCAGCCCAGATATGTATTTACCATATCAGACAGTCTGTTTCACTTGCATCCACAGAACATCAGAATGGTATACTTTATGCACATGGCAAGGAAACTTTTCCTTGATTCAGCTACCTAAATTTTACTAAAGTAGAGTCCTGTGAGAGTTTATCTGAATCTACTCGAGGCATTGGGCAGTGCACATGTAATAGGTCCTTCACACTGAAGTGGATTTTCTCCTTCGTGTTCAAGTACAGTGGCAGTTCTTTTGTTAAAGCAGAATGCAGAGAGAAGAGAGTTGCGAATGCTACCTTACTTCCTTGAGTTTCAGTTCCTCTGTAGGTGTATAATAATGACAATAATACTTACACAAGGTTTGTTGGTCAGGGTTAAATCTGACAGTTTACATGTAAGACATTTGTGTCAACATTGGGCTTAGAACTTAAAATGCACACATAGATGGTGGCCCAGAGAAATAGCCTTTATGTAGCCATTGTGTTTATCTTACAACTTTCCTCATAGAGCCCTCCTTTGTGCAGTGGGATTTTGATTGATTTTCTACAGTGCTGAAGGATGATACAGAAAAGCATGAGTACCAATGGGTTACAATTTAGAACTCTTTAGGTTCCCTCTTCTTCTAAAAGGTGTCCTTTCCTTCCTATACTAATTTCTCTCTCTCTCTCTCTCTCTCTCTCTCTCTCTCTCTCTCTCTCTCTCTCTCTCTCTCTCTCTTCCCTTTCCCTTTCCCTTTCCCTTTCCCTTTCCCTTTCCCTTTCCCTTTCCCTTTCCCTTTTTCCCTTTCCCTTTTCCTTCCTTCCTTCCTTCCTTCCTTCCTTCCTTCCTTCCTTCCTTCCTTCCTTTCTTTCTTTCTTTCTTTCTTTCTTTCTTTCTTTCTTTCTTTCTTTCTTTCTTTCTTTCTTTCTTTCTTTCTTTCTTTCTTTCTTTCTTTCTTTCTTTCTTTCTTTCTTCCTTTCTTCCTTTCTTCCTTTCTTCCTTTCTTCCTTTCTTCCTTTCTTCCTTTCTTCCTCTCTCTCTCTCTCTCTCTCTCTCTCTCTCTCTCTCTCTCTCTCTCTCTTCTTAACTCTTCCTAATTACTTGGCACAATGTCTCTCATCCTTGTGCTTGTGTGTATGAAAATCCTGGGTTGGGTGAAGTCATCAGGGGTGCACCTCCCTGAGGCCTCCCAGCCTCCGCAAAGCTGCCTTCATCTCTTTGTTTCGTAGTGTATAGATGATGGGGTTAAGCAAGGGAGTAATGACTGTGTAGAAGACGGCTACCACCCCATCCAGTGGCTCCTGTGAGCCAGGCCGTAGGTAAATGAAGGTACAGGGCACATAGTAAACGATGACCACCGTGAGGTGGGCAGCACAGGTAGAGAAGGCATTGCGGCGCCCATCTGCAGACCGAATTCGCAGAATGGCAGCCACGATGTAGCCATAGGAAGTGAGGATGAGCATAAAGCAGGTGAGGGCCAGGAAGCCAATGTCTACAAAGGTGACCAATTCATTGATGGTGGTGTCTGCGCAGACTAGACGGAGAACGGCAGGGATGTCACAGAAGAAGTAGTCAACTCTGTTTGGGCCGCAGAAAGGCAGCCTGAATATGAAACTCGTTTGGAAAAGTGAGTGGATAGTCCCTCCAATCCAGGTGCCCAAAGCAAGGTAGTTACAGACGCTGCGAGTCATGATGGTAGCATAGTGTAAAGGCTTGCAGATGGCCAAGAATCGGTCATAAGCCATGAGTGTGTAAAGAAAGCATTCAGTGCAGCCCAGGAAATGGAAAGAAAACAGCTGAATCACACAGCCCCCAAAGGAGATGATTCTACTATCCAAGAGAAAGCCAGATAGCATCTTTGGGACAATAGCAGAAGAGATGGTCAGGTCTAAGAAGGAGAGGTGACATAGGAACCAGTACATGGGCCGGTGGAGCCGGATGTCCACCAAGACAGTGAGGATGATGAGCCCATTGCCAGAGACAGTGAAGAGATAGATGACAAGGAATGCTAGGAAGAGTGGTACCCCGAGCTGAGGTGGGTGGTGCAGGCCCACCAGAATGAAGTGAGACACAGAGGTTTGGTTGCAGCTTTGCATGTCCTTGATAATCACATCTGGCAGAAGACAGCAGAAGGAAAGGCTCAACGTTCTTGTGAAGTCTCTAGACATGGTACATATATTCTCCATTATTCTTAAACAGGCATAAAAAAGGTTTTCTCCCTCCTCTCCTTCCCTCCCTCTTTCCGTTCTTCTCTCTTTCTCTCTCTCTGTCCTTCTTCCTCCTCTCTTCTGAATCACTCTCTTGTTCCTTACCACTCCCCCATCATCCCCCCCCCCCACTGAGATTCTATATGCATGCAGGGAACATCTCAGCATTAAAGCTAATGAGCTAATCTCCTTATTGCTTTCCTTAGTTTCAGCTAGAGACACCCATGGTCTGAAGATAGTACTTATCTTACTCTTTGAAGAAAGCGAGAACACAGAACTTTTACTACAGTATTTTATTAAGTATCAGCCATTGTTGCAAATCTTACCCTCTCAACCTTCTGTATTTCTCAGAGCCTAGTTTGCACAATACTGTATCCAGCATTGGGGTCCGTGCAATGCTCAAGAAGGCTCATGAATGGGGGTATCAGGGCCCATGTACACTTGTCATCATTGTTTAGTATACCCTGCATTTTCTGTACTAGGTCAGGTTGTCTATGAAGACGATTTGGATCAGAACACTCTGCAGCAAGATTGACCTTTGGTGAATAATGCTCAAAGTCTCTCCCCTGAAGGGTTCGGATTTAGGTCTCAGCTGTCTCCTCTGTTTCCCAAACCTGTAACATTTAATAAAGTTACATCTCAGAAGGATCTCCATTACTATACCTCTCCCTCCGCCTTGGATTCTGCTGATGAACTCTGCTTAGATGAGAATCTGCAGTGAGGCCACTGCCGGCTGTTTCTCCCAGCTTCTCGCATGCTGCTGTTCCTTAAAGAGACCCATTTCTGCAGCTTTAGGGGTAGTGCTGCTTGCTTGTGAGACTATGCTCTTTCTGCTTCACCCTTATAGCCTTTGCGATGCTACTGGCTGAGGGATCCCTTGGTTTGGGCCTCTGGGGCTTGCTTTCTGTTAAGCAAGTTCTTTCTTCCTGTAGTCTCAATGGAGTAGGAGTTAAGGGGGTGCTGGGATCATCTCTGCATTTTCCACTGGGGGCAATTAGCTTTCTAAGTATAAATAAATTTCACTGGGCTTTGTTAGCGGCAGACCCTTTGGAATTTTGCTTAATTGCTAGTAATGTCCCCGTAGTACAGGATCCTGATAAGCGGAAGTACTTGGTAATACATCGAGAACCCTCTTCCCTTCCCTTGGGTTTTAGTTTTCTTACCTTGAAACCTCAGATAACACGGAATTGTTCATTTATTCCATGAAGGTCTGGGTGGTAAATAATTTTAAAGCTAAATGTATTAAATGAATGTCATACATTAATTACTTTAAATGCACCATTCAAATTTAGCTTGGAGTACATTACTAGGGCCTTGTATTAGAGTATATTATACTGTCTGAGGATGAGTGGGGTCTGGTTGTCCAGAATGAAAACAGGGGGGTTGTAAGGGCCTTGGGAGAGTTGACTCAAATCATATACAGTGTTACCCTTAAAGAAATGGAGTTATAGAAAGTAGGGGTATCTACAAAAGTTGATATCATACAATTGGGTGAATTAATCCTATTCAAGTCTATGTAGATAATCAGTGATTCTATTCAGCTTTAGACATAGAGAAGCTTATAGTTCTGAACCAGGGTTGGAAAACTATAGATTGCAAACACTTGCTAAAACATATTTTGTCTGATGTTTAAGACAGTTTAATTA
Organism: Mus caroli; assembly: GCF_978045245.1. Taxonomy (NCBI): domain Eukaryota; kingdom Metazoa; phylum Chordata; class Mammalia; order Rodentia; family Muridae; genus Mus; species Mus caroli. The sequence goes on along the minus strand of NW_028227266.1, from coordinate 37,825,563 downwards.
TTAGATACACTGTTACTCCACATGGGTTTTTTTTGTTTTTTTTTTTTTTGGTTTTTGTTTTTGTTTTTTGTTTTAAAGGTCATTTGCTGATTTTTTTATTTGATTTTGAGATACAAGATTTGATTTTTCTTTTCTTTTTTTGCTTGGGGATGTGAGACCACAGGAAATGTTTATTGGAAGCTTCATGGAGATTTTATTACAGAAGTGAGGAATTCACCAGATCCTGGCCTGTCTAGTTCTAGTTGTAAAGCTACTGAATATTATTATTATTATTAACGTTAATTTTTTATTAGATATTTTCTTCATTTACATTTGAAATGCTATCCCCTTTTCTAGTTTCCTCTCCAAAAGTCCCTTATACCCTCCCCTTGCTGTACTGCCCAACCCACCTACTCCTGTTTCCTGGCTGTGGTATTCCCCTTTACTGGGGCATATAATCTTCGCAAGACCAAGAGCCTCTCCTTTCATTGATGGCTGACTAGGCCATCCTCTGCTACATATGCAACTAGAGACACGGCTCTGGAGGGTACTGGTTAGTTCATATTGATGTTCCTCCTATAGGGATGCAGACCCCTTTAGCTCCTTGGGTACTCTCTCTAACTCCTTCATTAGGGGCCCTGAGTTCCATCCAATAGATGACTGTGAGCATCCACTTGTGTATTTGGCTCACAAGAGATAGCTATATCAGGGTCTTGTCATCAAAATCTTTTTGGCATATGCAATAGTTTCTGGGTTTGGTGGTTGTATATGGGAGGGATCTGCGGGTGGGGCAGTCTCTGGATGCTCCTTCCTTTCATCTCATCTCCAAACTTTGTCTCTGTAATTCCTTCCATGGGTATTTTGTTCCCCATTCTGAGAAGGAACAAAGTATCCACACATTGTTTGGTCTTTTTTCTTCTTGAGTTTCATGTGTTTTGCAAATTGTATCTTGGGTATTCTAAGTTTCTGGGCTAATATTCACTTATCAGTGAGTGCATATCATGTGTGTTCTTTTGTGATTGGGTTACTGAACTCAGGAAGATATTCTCCAGATCCATCCATTTGCCTAAGAATTTCATAAACTCATTGTTTTTAATAGCTGAGTAGTACTCCATTGTGTAAATGTACCACATTTTCTGTATCCATTCCTCTGTTGAGGGACATCTGGGTTCTTTCCACTTCTGGCTTTTATAAATAAGGCTCCTATGAATATAGTGGAGCATGTGTCCTTATTACCAGTTGTAGCATTTTCTAGGTAAATGCCCAGGAGTGGTATAGCTGGGTCATCAGGTAGTACTATGTCCAGTTTTCTGAGGAACCATCAGACTGACTTCCAGAGTGGTTGTACCAGCTTGCAATCACACCAACAATGGAGGAGTGTTCCTCTTTCTCCACATCCTTGCCAGGAACTGCTGTCACCTGAGTTTTTGATCCAGCCATTCTGACTGGTGTGAGGTGGAATCGCAGGGTTGTTTTGATTTGCATTTCCCTGGTGATTAAGGATGTTGAACATTTTTCAGGTGCTTCTCAGACATTTGGTATTCCTCAGTTGAGAATAATTGTTTAGCTTTGTACCCCATTTTTAATGGGGTTATTTGATTTTTTTGGAGTCCAGCTTCTTGAGTTCTTTGTATATATTAGATATTAGTCCTCTTTCGGATTTAGGATTGGTAACGATCCTTTCCCAATCTGTTGGTGGCTATTTTGTCTTATTGACAGTGTCTTTTGCCTTACAGAAGTTTGCAATTTTATGAGGTCCCATTAGTTGATTATCCATCTTACAGCACAAGCCATTGCTGTTCTGTTCAGGAATTTTCTCCCTGTGTCCATATTTTTGAGACTTACCCCTCTTTGTCCTCTATAAGTTTCAGTGTCTCTGGTTTTATATGAAGTTCCTTGGTCCACTTAGACTTGAGCTTTGTACAAGGAGATAAGAATGGATTGATTTGCATTCTTCTACATGATAACTGCCAGTTGAGCCAGCACCATTTGTTGAAAATGCTGTCTTTTTTTCCACTGGATGGTTTTAGCTCCTTTGTCAAGATCAAGTGACCATAGGTATGTGGATTCATTTGTGGGTCTTCAATTCTATTTTATTGATCTACCTGTTTTTCTCTGTAACCAGTACCATGCAGTTTTTTATCACAATTGCTCCGTAGAACAGCTTGAGGTCTGGGGTTGTGATTCCACCAGAGGTTCTTTTTTTTTTTGTTGAGGATAGTTTTTGTTATCCTAGGTTTTTTTGTTATTTCAGATGAATTTGCAAATTGCCCTCCCCCCTTTTTTTCCCCTCGAGACAGGGTTTCTCTGTATAGCCCTGGCTGTGCTGGAACTCACTTTGTAGATTAGGCTGGCCTCGAACTCAGAAATCCTCCTGCCTCTGCCTCTCAAGTGCTGGGATTAAAGGCTTGTGCTACCATGCCCTGCCCAATTGCGCTTTCTAAATTGGTGAAGAATTGAGTTGGGATTTTGATGGGGATGGCATTGAATCTGTAGATTGCTTTTGGCAAGATAGACATTTTTACTATATTAATACTGCCAATCCATGAGCATGGGAGATCTTTCCATCTTCTGAGATCTTCTTTGATTTCTTTCTTCAGAGAATTGAAGTTGTTATCATAAAGATATTTTACTTCCTTACTTAGGGTCACACCAAGTTATTTTATATTTTTTTTATTTTTTGTGACTATTGTGAAGGGCGTTGTTTCCCTAATTTCTCAGCCTGTTTATCCTTTGTTTAGAGAAGGCCACTGGTTTGTTAAATTTATATCCAGCTACTGCACTGAAGCTGTTTATCAGGTTTAGGCATTCTCTGGTGTAATTTTTAGGGTCACTTATATATACTAACATATCATCTGCAAATAGTGACATTTTGACTTCTTCCTTTCCTATTTGTATCCCTTTGATCTCCTTCTGTGGTCTAGTTGCTCTGGCTAGGACTTCCGGTGCTATATTGAATAGGTAGGGAGAAAGTGGGCAGCCTTGTCTAGTCCCTGATTTTAGTGGGTTTGCTTCAAGCTTCTCACCATTTACTTTGATGTTGGCTACTGGTTTGCTGTAGATTGCTTTTATTATGTTTAGCTATGGGCCTTGGATTCCTGATTTTGCCAAGACTTTTATCATGAATGGGTGTTGCATTTTGTTAAATGCTTTCTCAGCATCTAACAAGATGATAATGTGGTTTTTGTCTTTGAGTTTGTTTATATAGTTGATTACATTGATGGATTTTCATATATGAAACCAACCCTGGGATGGAGCCTACTTGACCATGATGGATGATTGTTTTGATGTGTTCTTGGATTTGGTTTAAGAGGATTTTATTGAGTATTTTTGCATCGATATTAATAAGGAATATTGGTCTGCAGTTCTCTTTCCTTGTTGGATCTTTATGCGGTTTAGGTATCTGAGTAATTGTGGTTTCATAGAATGAACTAGGTGGAATACCTTCTGTTTCTGTTTTGTGGAATATTTTGAGGAGAATTGGAATTAGGTCTTCTTTGAAGGTCTGATAGAACTCTCCACTAAACCCATCTGATCCTGGGCTTTTTTTTCGGTTGGGAGACTATTAATGACTTTTATTTCTTTAGTGGATATGGGACTGTTTAGATCATTAATCTGATCCTGATTTAACTTTGGGACCTCGTATCTGTCTAGCAAATTGTCCATTTCATGCAGGTTTTCCAGTTTTGTTGAGTATAGGCTTTGTAGTAGGTTCTGATGATGTCTTGGATTTCTTCAGGTTCTGTTGTTATGTCTCCCTTTTCATTTCTGATTTTGTTCATTAGGATATTGTCCCTGTGTCCTCCTTTTAGTCTGGCTAAGGGTTTATCTATCTTGTTGATGTTCTCAAAAAACAACATCCTGGTTTGGTTGATTTTTTGAGTAGTTCTTCTTGTTTCCACTTGGTTGATTTCAGCCCTGAGTTTGATTATTTCCTGCCATCTACTCCTCTTGGGTGAATTTGCTTCCTTTTGGTCTAGAACTTTTAGCTGTGCTGTGTATGTCAAGATGCTAGTGTATGTTCTCTCTAGTTTCTTTTTGGTAGCACTCAGAGTTATGAGCTTTTCTCTTAGGATGGCTTTCAATGTGTCCCATAAGTTTGGGTATGTTGTGGCTTCATTTTCATTAAATTCTAAAAAGTCTTTAATTTCTTTCTTTATTCCTTCCTTCACCAAGGTATAATTGAGAAGAGTGTTGTTCAGTTTCCATGTGAATGTTGGATTTCTATTATTTATGTTATTATTGAAGATCAGCCTTAGTCCATGGTGATATAATAGGATGCATGGGATAATTTCAATATTTTTGTATCTGTTGAGGCCTGTTTTGTGACCAATTATATGGTCAGTTTTGGAGAAGTTACCATGAGGTGCTGAGAAGAAGTTATATCCTTTTGTTTTTGGATAAGATGTTCTGTAGATATCTGTTAAATCCATTTGTTTCATAATTTCTGTTAGTTTCACTGTGTCTCTGTTTAGTTTCTGTTTCCAGGATCTGTCCCCTGGTGAGAGTGGGGTGTTGAAGTCTCCCACTATTATTGTGTGAGGTGCAATGTGTGCTTTGAGCTTTACTAAAGTTTCTTTAATGAATGTGGCTGCCCTTGCATTAGGAGCATAGATATTCAGAATTGAGAGTTCCTCTTGGAGGATTTTACCTTTGATGAGTATGAAGTGTCCCTCCTTGTCTTTTTTAATGACTTTGGGTTGGAAGTCGATTTTATTAGATATTAGAATGGCTACTCCAGCTTGTTTCTTCCTACCATTTGCTTGGAAAATTGTTTTCCAGCTTTTCACTCTCAGGTAGTTTCTGTCTTTTCCCCTGAGATGGGTTTCCTGTAAGCAGCAGAATGTTGGGTCCTGTTTGTGTAGCCAGTCTCTTAGTCTATGTGTTTTTATTGGGGAATTGAGTCCATTGATATTAGGAGATATTAAGGAAAAGTAATTGTTGCTTCCTATTATTTTTGTTGTTAGAGTTGGCATTCTGTTCTTGTGGCTGTCTTCTTTTTGGTTTGTTGAGGGATTACTTTCTTGCTTTTACTAGGGTGTGGTTTCTATCCTTGTATTGGTTTTTTTCTGTTATTATCCTTTGAAGGGCTGAATTCGTGGAAAGATAATGTGTGAATTTGTTTTTGTCGTGGAATACTTTGGTTTCTCCATCTATGGTAATTGAGAGTTTTGCTGGGTATAGAAGCTTGGGTTGGCATTTGTGTTCTCATAGGGTCTGTATAACATCTGCCTAGGATCTTCTGGCTTTCATAGTCTCTGGTGAAAAGTCTGGTGTAATTCTGATAGGCCTGCCTTTATATGTTACTTGACCTTTTTCCTTACTGCTTTTAATATTTTATCTTTATTTAGTGCATTTGTTGTTCTAATTATTATGTGTTGGGAGGAGTTCCTTTTCTGGTCCAGTCTATTTGGAGTTCTGTAGGGTTCTTTTATGTTCATGGGCATCTCTTTCTTTAAGTTAGGGAAGTTTTCTTCTATAATTTTGTTGAAGATATTTGCTGGCCCTTTAAGTTGAAAATTTTCTATATTAAAGGAAATGAGATCGCAAATGTCAAAAAAAAAAAAAAAAAGAAAATTTTCATTCTTATCTTTACCTATTATCCTAAGATTTGATTGCTCATTGTGTCCTGGATTTCATGGTTATTTTGAGTTAGGATCTTTTCGCATTTTCCATTTTCTTGGATTGTTGTGTCCATGTTTACTATGTATTCTTCTGCACCTGAGATTCTCTCTTTCATCTCTTGTATTCTGTTGCTGATGCTCGTGTCTATGGTTCTTGATTTCTTTCCTAGGATTTCTATCTCCAGCGTTGTCTCCCTTTGGGTTTTCTTTATTGTTTCTACTTCCATTTTTAGATCTTGGATGGTTTTGTTCAATTCCATCACCTGTTTGTTTGTGTTTTCCTGTAATTCTTTAAGAGATTTTTTTTGTTTCATCTTAAAGGACTTCTACCTGTTTAGCAGTGTTCTCCTGTATTTCTTGAATTGAGTTATTAATGTCCTTCCTAAAATCTTCTACAAACATCATGTGATACGATTTTAAATCTGAATCTTGCTTATCTATTGTGTTGGGGTATCCAGTACTCGCTGTGGTGGGAATACTGGGTTCTGATGATGCTGAGTGGTCTTGGTTTCTGTTAGTAAGTTTCTTTTTTTTCTTTTTTTTTTTTTTTTTGGCTTTTAAAGGAGTTGGTTTAATTCAAAGTGGTACAGAATTCAGAGTACAATGAAGATGGAGCAGTAGGCTCTAGTGGGATTCCAGACTGAGTTCACTTTAAATTCACAGCTGAGGTAGGAATTGCTGAACACTAGAGACATCGAGCCATTGCATTATTTACTTTATTCATTTTTTTTTTTTTACAAAAGTTTATTACAATGTACAATAGGCTTCAGGATAACATTTCATTCTAGCTATTACATGGCAAAGATGTTATGACAGGGAATCCAGATGTTTGACAGGTTACAGGATAACACTTCATTCTAGCTGTAGGTGGCAAAGATGCTATGGCAGGGAATCCAGATGTTTAAATAGGAATGGAAGAGGAGGGTCACCATCACCCCAGATGTGAGGAACAGCTTACTTTTTGCCAGATTTCTTAATTCCACCTGTGGCCAGGGGGCCCTTCCCGGCGGCCTTGGCTTTTAGCTCCTCGAGTTTCTTCTGTTCCTCCTTTTGTTTCTGCTTGAAAGCCTTATCTTCCTCGTCCATCTCCTTGGCCTGCTTCTTGGGCTGTTTCAGGGGCTTCTTTTTGCCACCTTCCCGGCCCGACATGGCGCCTCCAGCCCCTTCACCGTGTTAGTAAGTTTCTTACATTTGCCTTTCACCATCTGGTAATCTCTGGTGTTAGATGTTCTAGCTGTCTCTGGCTGGAGCTTGTTCCACCTGTGAATTATTTATTTATTTATTTATTTATTTATTTATTTATTTATTTGCCTCTTTTAGCACTCCAGGGAGTCCAACTCTCCTGAGTCCCAGTGGTAAGAGTACTTTCTGCAGGCAAGCTTTCCTCTTGCAAGGAAGGTGCACAGAGATTTGGAGCTCAGCTTTACCTCCTGGCTGAAGATGAAGGCCTGAAGGTACCCTGTCCAATAAGCTCTGTTGCTTCTCAGGCCTTTGTGCTCTCCTGTGCGGACTCGTCTCTGAGAGATTCAGGATACAAGATGGTACTCCCCCCTGAGTCCCGGGGTCTGAGCCCACCCTGGAGACAGACTCTCCTCTAGAGGGGAAGGTGCCCAGAGGTCTGGGTCTCAGATCTGCCTCCTGGCTGAAGATGAAGGCCCGAAGGAACCTTGTCCAAAAAGCTTTGTTGCTTCTGCCGCCCTTGCGCACTCCTGGGAGGACTGGTCTCTAAGAGATCTGGGATACAAGATCGTTTTCCACATGTTAAGGAACATATTTGTGAAATAACACATTATCCTTTGCATGTTTTGAGTAAATTATTGTATAAGTAAGGAGTAATACCAAGTACTTTGGTTTGGGTACATCTGTGTATTTCCCTATTGCATGGATATTATTTCCATAACCTTCCAATGATGGGAAGGGTAAATGCTATTTATCTTTGATAATAAATCATTTTGCATAGGGAGAGTAAGGTGGAAGGGACTTAGGACCTCAGCTACATCACCTTTCCATTATAGGAAGCTTTGCTATTTTAATATTTCTGTGAAAAGTATGCATTTAGGGCTGATGTTTTATCTATTTAGGAAACTCAATGATTATTGTTAGTTTGTTAACTGTAGATGTCCTATAATTTGATTTTCCATGTGGATGGATATATGGATGGAAGGAGGGGAAACTCCTTCCAAAGGGACATAATCTTATTTTCTTCCATTTTGAAATAGAAGGAAAAAAATGGGGCAGGATAAATCTTGTTCTAAGAAGGTGTGAAGAAAGGGGAGAGAACAGGAAGGAAGAGCAAGGAAGACTGGAACTCAGAAGGAAGGAGAGTCTCTGTACTGGAAGAAGAGTCACCTAGTTAAGTGAGTAGGCTTGCAGGCTGGTTGAATAGGTCAGTGTGGAAAAGTGTCCAAGCCTGATGATCTGAGTTTGATTTCTTAGAACCAGTTTACAGGTACCTGGAGAGAACCAATTTCACAGAGTTGTACCAAAGGCATGTGACTCACCCTGCTACCATACACACAGGCACACCAATAATTGTTACTAATGTTTAAAAAAAAATGAAAGAATGAATGTCATTTTCTGAGAGTAACAGAATTTGTGGTTAAATAAAATCAGATTTCTGAAGCAGATTTATTTATTCATATTGTTAGGCTTTATGCATTTTAAACTCTTTCTGCAAGCAAGACAACCTTTTCTTATGAATTTGGACATACAGACACTGCATTCCAGGAATATATTCTGTTAGTAGGAAGCATTAGTGTATACGTTTATTCACTAAGTGTCTGTGCTGATATGTGATTTATATTGGAAAAGAGTGGAAATACAAGTGAGGATAATTAAATAAATTGAAACATTATGCCAGTATGAGATATTAAATGGCAGTAGAGAAAACTAAACCATAGCCACTGTATTTAATTCCGAACGTTTACCTGAGATAACTTTAGTTGGTGGAGAAAGCAAGAGCAGAAGTATGGTTAACCTTTTACTATTTTCCTAAATGAAAAGGGCTATTCAGATATTATGTAAACATAGAGGAATGGGCAGAAAAATATAAATCAGATTACTAGCATAAAGTTAAGGGATGGTGATTAAAATCAAACAAAAGAAACAGTTACACTTTACCTAGCAATTAAAGTAACAATGTAGCAAGTAAGACATAATTTAATAATTTGGAACTGTGTCTTTGTTTGCATTTGTCTCTCTTCCTCATGAATATACATGAGATATATGTGTATTTGTGTATGTTTTCTAGGCAAGTGTGCACACGTGCATGCTCTATTTTAGAAGCCAGTGGTTGAGGTAGGGTGACTTTCTCTTTTGTTTTCTACCCGGGCCTTTGTGGTTATGCAGCACGCACATCATCCAAGTGCCTTTCAAGATCGTTATGAGATATCTCGCCCGACTCCCTGTTAGAAATTTGAACTATACCAACTACTAATGGATGCAAACAACTTTGTGATACTGTTGGCTTTGTTCTGTTGTGAATTATTAATATATATTTTTGCCTAATTTCCATTTAAAGGACAGTTTTTATTGATTTGTGGACATAGTCTAGTTTTTATCTCAATTATTTTTTTGTCAGATATGGGTACTGTGAATAATACCTCTCATTCCAAAGCTCATATTTTCCTGTTTAAATTGTTACATAATGAACAGTAATGATGTACAAGGAGAAAAATTATCGATGGAAAAAAGGATGCCATGCACAGCATCACTTAACAAAAATAATGAAAAATTCTTAGTTTTATTTTTATTTGGAAAGTGAGAATTTTAAAAACATAATTAGAAGATGCTCTATACCCTCCAAAAGCCTAAAATGAAAAAAGTTGGTTATAACAATATACAGAGGGAGTGAAGATGTCAAGCCTTCTTAACAAATCCTTCATTAAGGATTTGTTAAAGGTATAAATCAAACCAATAATATGCAGTTCTTAGGACCCAGAAATTTTACTCCAAGGACTGTCTGTGTGTGTGCATGTGAGTGTGCATGTGTCATGACCAAATATCCATATACAAATTCAAATATGTACCAGAAGTATATCATGTGTAACTGTTTGACCAATAAAATTTTGTAATAGCATCTGTATCTACATAAGTATCTGAAAATGCACATTCTAATTTATTGCAACATGATTTTGAGTGGGGAAAAATGGACAGGAAAACCGCTGGAGTTGAATGAAAAATCAATGGCTGTACAAGCTTTGATTTTCTTAGCAATGTGCTGTAGTGCATGTATGTGTGCTCTGAAAGTATACTTCCCATGTGTTACATCATCTATATCCATGACAGTTCAACACACAATACAATTCATCTTTTCAACATAAAGACTGATGATTCTGCTATCAGTTTTCATTACCAGGGTCATTTGATAGCATATGGACACGTTACATTTAATGGGCATGAGAGGCACAACATTTCAGAGTGCATAAACAGTGCACAGGAAACTCATCTTGAATAAAATGCCAATAACACTGATAATGACCAGATCATTAGCATAAGTAAAGATGACTAACACTTTGGCAACAGAGCTAGCAAAGTACTTTTGAGATCAATGTAAAAGTTGCCAATGAAACAGAGGGCTATAATGCACTAATAGATGAGGGAAACTGAACATTATAAAGATCACATTTCTCCTAAAGCACTTGTACAGATTTGAAGTATTACAAAAAACATTTCAGTGAGTTCTGGACACATGGAAATATAGATCTTAACGTACACAGTACATTGAAATGGAGCAGATGGCATGAATGATCAAGATAGTCTTAGATAAATTAAAAGAAAAAATGGGAAGAGTCCCAAACCTACACATAGAATCCCACTAAGTAGCTATCACTTGAATGAGGACAGACAAATAGCAAAAAGCACACTGAAGAACAATGATATACAAAGGTGCATGCAGCAAGTTTATGCCCAGTGTGGTAGAGAAAGATAGTCTTCTTCAAATGATTATTTTGGATTATGTGGAACTTCAAGTGATAAAAGTCTTGGCCCTGGTTTTCAAAGCATGTATCAGAAAATCAATCACATGTAGACTGTAGTTTTAGGTACACCAGCCTTTGTGATACTTAGGTAAAGATATTTAAAGTAAACAGACAGATAAGGCTAGACATTCAAAATTATACTGTGGACTTCAGTTATTTCACTGTGAAAGAAAGATTTTGCAGTTTACTCTAGCCATAATGTAACAGATGAAGCACATTAAGTGACTGGCAGAATGGAAACCGTAGTTGGAATCTTAAATTTCTAAAAGAGCACATCAGCTAATGAGCTAACCCCAGTGTTAATCCCAGGTTATATAGGAAATAAAACCATGTCTATATAAGTTCTAAGGCAAAATTAAACCCAAATAAGTAAAGGAGAATAATCATTTAAAGCACAATTATGTAACAGAAAACTGATAAACATTTTACACGAGTAAACTTTTGTAAAACAACATAGCAATTGTGAAACTATACTAAAATCTTTGGATAAAATTCCTTAGAGTATTAAAAAATACAGAAAAGTAAATATCTAGATGATGACAATATTGGTGTTTTCTATTTGCAAAAAGTGTTCACATAAACCAATAAGACAACACTAATACTCCAAAGAAAGAAATAAAGGAAGTCTTACCTCTTACAAAGAAGCTAGCATAAGTGTTCTATAGGTTTGTTAAAAAAATACAGAATCAATAAATATGATCATGGCATACAATTGGGAAGCCAGGTTAACCTGTAGGTATTCTTTTAGAAATAGTGAGTCTAAAATGCTAAGTAATAACAAGAAAATTTGGAAAATTTGGGCATTTTATCTCTGTATAAAGATGGTGAAAAAGACAATGATATGAACTAGAGTTCAGAAGGGCATGGCCATCCAAATTGGGAGCAGTGTTCAGTGCTGGTCAAGTAATATTTCATTATGAGGAGAGAGAAAAGGATAACAATCCAGCTTTTCCCTTCTTAGGTATAAAAATTCATTCCAGGAGACATGAATGGTCCTAGGAGGATTCAAGAGAGAAATGCATTAGGGAGATGTGCCTACTTATTAAAATTTTTCCTTGGTGACTTCCTGTTTTTGTACTCATTGAGTGAATATGGAAACCCAGTTTTTTCCTCTGAGACAGAGAACCATGTCAACCACATTAAATATGTGTTCATTTACCCACGTTGACTTCCAGTTTCCACACTTCACATAGTTGGTTGCTGATCAGAAATGGATCAGTTTTTGTTAAGTTGGTGTATCAGTTCTGGGAATGATAGCTTACAGACTAGTACCTTCCTACAGTATGTAGGAGGTGAAACTTTGGGAGGAAAAGCTCAGATGAATTTTCTCCTGCATTAAATCATATCCTGTAAGGTGAGTTCTATTTAAGTTTAACAATTTTCTCCTGCTCTCATTTTCCCTAACTTTAATTTTGAATACAGCAATGTTATTTGAACATTATTTAATTTTATATAGCTAGTTTTCTTATTAAATGAATTACGTGTAGGCAGATATATAAGATCTATAAATAGGTAGATAGGAGGATATATTTATATGTATATGTATGTATATGTATATGTAAAGATAGATAGACAAGGTGGTTATAAATGTGACCATATTGTTAAAGTATATACCATGGATAACACCTGATAAAATATTTTTTCATCAAACTTAAATATGAATTTTTCTTTGTGATTTCACTCTGTTAATATGGTAGAATTTTTAGGCTTGTATTTCCTCCATTTAATGAGTCTTGAAGTAAAGTTGGTAAGTGTCACAAACCTATCTCTACTATCTCACCGTTGAATATAAAGAAACTTTAATTTCTTCTGAAAACTCATCTCCTGAGGTTAAAATAAATTTTATTTTATGTTAAATCTCTCAGTAGCAGATCCTAATTTCTCTTGAATGGTGGACATCTCTCAACATCTCTACCCACCAAAACAATTAACTATTATTATTTCAATATATCAATGAATAGATATTAACACCCATGGCCATATTTCTATTAAGTAAAAAGAATCATAGCTCATTTCATCTGTATGAGATTTCAATTTTTCTTGACATCAATTTTCCATAATTGTCGTGGTGTTATTTTCCTGTGTCAGGTCACAGGTTGTTGAAGAAGCAATATAGACTTGACCAAAATGGAGGTGAATAAGGGTACAGCATGATATTAATGAACTTGTAGTCACAAAATGTTCAGAAAACTAGGTGTAAGGGTGAATGACATGAACTGTTGGGTTCCTAATAGATCCTTTCTGGCACTGCACATAAGATGCTGATGCTCTGAGAGCATGATGGAAGATTATCAATGGAGTAAGAACAGGATCTAAATTATGTTGAGGTTGAGAAGCCCTGTAAGTATCATGGGGTGACTGTGGACACCAATAACAGTAGCAAGGATAGAGGATTTCTGGAAAGCTTTTTTTGAAATGAAGAATTGTCTATAAACACAATGATAGTATACTTATACTTTCTGTAAGTTCCAAAAGGGCAATACTATAGTGCTTCTACAGGGATACAATGTGTGATTGACTATCAGTTATTAAGCTGCTATCACATGACAATGTGCTGCAATAAGTTCTACTGTCTATCTTATTTACTGCTCATGACTTCTCAAGAAGATATTACTAATGTCAACTAACAGGTGAAGGTAACAGTATGACTTAAGGTTGTTGTGAATGTAAGAAATACTCATTACGGCAACAAAATTCTTGCATCAGTAAGTTTTTACATCACCTTTGGAGAGAAAATATAGAATGAGAGGTAGAATTCCCAGAAAGCTGCCAGGCAGCTTACAGTTCTTACACAATCATCTTTTTTCTCCAGTGTGGCTGAATGTCATACATTTGATGGGGGTACCACTTGCATTGACTACACTGCATTATCTGACACTTTGTCATACGGGGTAAGTGGTTGTTCTAGTTTTCAAAGTTTAACTGCCACATTTTAGGAATCCAGATGACTATGACTTCATGGGACCTAGTTTTGCCTGAAAGGATCCTAAAGTCATCTACCACTAATGACCAAGAGCAGAGAACCTCATTCCAGAATGTGCAAGAAATGAAGTTACATGATTGATCTCAATAAAGATGCAAGAGGCTCTTGGGTTGGAGATGAGATTAATTCCCCAGATGATTAAACTTTGAAGATACCTTGAGTAGACACCTAACTGACCTGACTTCTAAGAAAGGATGTGGATACTACATTTGTGTTCTATTCACTACATTTTGTAACTTATAGCATTGGCTGTGGCTAGGTTAGGTAGGTGGCCACCCAGAAGTCTCAGATGGTAAAGACTTGACAAGTTAAAACTCTTAAGGCATGGGTTCTAAATAAGAGGCCTACTCATCATAGAGAAAAACATCCTTAGAAGAGGATATTTGGAACTTTGCCCTTTCCTTCATCTTCTTTATTTTATGTACTGGTCATAAGATGAATACTTTGTCTATGTAACTATTATGATATGGTGCCTTGATGTGACTCAAGAGAAATGGGGCCAGCCAACCAAATACAATAACCTTTTTTTCTTTTTAAAAACTGTTTCAGGTACTTGCTACAGTAATGGAAAGGTAAAATATATGAGAAAGGTAATGAAATGAAACTCTTCTCTGTCATTTATTTGGTGGTGTATGTGCATATTGCTACATCTCCTTTTACATGTCCTTGCCTGAGAGAAAAATAGATACTAAATTCATTTCATCGTCTTTATGAAGGAAGCTTTGAAATATGCCAAATTGGGCAAAAACTAGAATTACATAGCATGGCTGATACAGTGGTCACATAGAGAAGTAATTCTCTGTTCTAAGTTACATGCAAATTGAAATAAACAAAAGATGAGAAGAAATGTTAAATGGAAGTGTAGTGACCACGTTCTTCCTCTCAGGTCTTCCCCACCCACCAGTCCTGGACTCCATGCTCTTTGGGATCTTCCTTGTGATTTATATTCTTACTGTGTTGGGAAACCTTCTTATCCTGATGGTGATCAGGGTGGATTCCCACCTCCACACACCCATGTACTACTTCCTCACCAACCTCTCCTTTATTGACATGTGGTTCTCCACAGTCACAGTGCCTAAAATGTTGATGACTTTGGTGTCCTCACGGGGCGGGGCTATCTCCTTCCACAGCTGTATGGCACAATTCTATTGCTTCCACTTCCTGGGTAGCACTGAGTGTTTCCTGTACACAGTCATGTCCTATGATCGCTACTTGGCTATCAGTTACCCACTCAGGTACAGCAGCATGATGGGTGGGAGAGTGTGTGCCCTCCTGGCAGCAGGAACATGGCTCACTGGTTCCCTGCACTCTGCTGTACAGACCACACTGATTTTTCATTTGCCCTACTGTGGACCCAATGAGATTCAGCATTATTTCTGTGATGGACCACCCATCCTCAAGCTGGCCTGTTCAGATACCTCTGCCATCGAGATGGTCATCTTTGTGAACATTGGGATAGTGGCTTCGGGCTGCTTTTTTCTGATTTCGTTGTCCTATGTGTCCATTGTCTGCTCCATCCTGAGGATTCACACTTCAGAGGGCCGGCACAGAGCTTTCCAGACATGTGCCTCACACTGCATCGTGGTCCTCTGTTTCTTTGTGCCCTGTGTTTTCATCTACCTGAGGCCAGGCTCCAGAGATGCTGTGGATGGAGTGGTGACAGTTTTCTACACTGTGTTGACACCCCTACTCAACCCTGTTGTGTACACCCTGAGGAACAAAGAGGTGAAGAAAGCACTGTTTAAACTCAAAGATAAGGTAGCATTTTCTCAAAGATAGTAACACTACAAAGGAGGCATTTAGTTTTTAAAACATCAATAATGAAACAGCCATAAATCATTGCTTAAGACCAACTTCTCTGGATTAAACAATTTATACATTTTTAATGGTCTTAAAAATTACAATTATATCCATCATATATGGTAAATGCATTCATATTCATTATAATTTTCCTTCTCAAATTTATTAATTTTTTTAATCTTTAAAAAATAGCATTGTGATGTTGTCAAGATTCAATGAGAAGGCTAAATTGTCTTTCTTTAGGCTGAACTCATACATTGCTTTCTAAAAGGTTTATGTCATGTGAATGACTTTATGAATATGCAATCATTTTGCTACTGTTCAGAAGCAGCCACAGTTAATAGAAGTCATGATATCTTGTTACTGTGACTTTTCAAATGTAGATTTTTCTTTTAGTAGTTCGGTTGTATTTCCAGTAGTGTATTTGTAAGGCAATGTTAATGTATTAAAAAGCTCATATATAACATACTGTGTCTATACCCAATTATTATATCTTTATACAAATTTATGTTTCTTGAAATGCTAATGTTCTAGTACACAAAAATAGGAAGCTATTCAAATGTGCAACAATTGGCTGAAATTATAGTTTTGTGTGTGTGTATATATATATATATATATATATATACATACATATATATATATATATATGCTTTAATGCAATGGTTCAATGATGATCTAGAAATACTTTCAAAATGCATTATGGAATTATTATTTTGACTATGTTTATTAGGAATCAATATAATGAAACCCCAAGTATTTAGGTTTTAGAGGTGGTCATTGGTTAAGAATATTGATGTTTTTGTAGAGAACCTGTGTTAGGTTTCCAGCATACATGGACGCTTACAACAGTCTAACATTTCAATTTCAGGAGCTCTGACACCCTATTCTGGTCTTCACAAGTATCAAGTGTTCATATGGTAAACATACATATTTGAAGAAAAATAGTTTTATGCATCAAAATAGAGGATTGGATTGTGCTCATAGACTAGGGGATTCAGTATTAAACTTCCCTATATTTTCTATTGACTTAGATAGTGACCCTCAACTGTGTATTTAAATGATTCCATGTTGTCACAGTAATCTTGAAGAAAAAAGAAATGAGGCAATTTACAATATCTAACAAGCTGAGAAACCCTGCATTCATTAAAGATGGTTAACAATTCAGAGGATTATTTGTATGCGGTTTAACAAAAGCTATAGGAGATTGAAAAATAAAGACAGAGGTAAATGTTCACATGGTGAAGATAACCTGTTTTGCAACAGAGAAAGACAGACATCTTCAACAAGTTATTTTGATGTATTTGTGCAAATTAGAATACATTGGACTACATCTCATAATATAGTTATAAAACACACAGCTTAGTTTGATTTGCTTAATTTGGTAATTTCTATGACATTTGTTTAGGGTCTAATCAGACAAATATGTAGTAGACTGAATTTATTATACCATATATTGAAAGTTTTGGATTCATTTTCACTAGTGAGAATGTAACAAATCTAAATAGATAAGAATATATATGAGCATATCTGATTTAAAAAAATCATTGTAGTTAGTGAAATAATTATAGCTATAACTTTAAATCATGTGGAGAAATTCTCATTCTTAGTGCAATAAAGGTCTCAAAGGGAGAATGCCTTACAATATTAAACTTTATCAAACTTTATTTAATTTAAAATTTATTAAAAACTTATACATACAATATATTTTGACTCTACTGTCTTCCCTCCTCCAAATCTCTCCAACCCCCTTTACTCACCCAACTCTACACTTTTCTCTCTTACAAAAAAAAAGAGAGAGAGAGAGAGAAAATGTGTACTTAAGACAAACAAAAAACCCTCAACAAGACAAAAGAGGAATATGTCAAAAAGAAACAAAAAATACACAAAAATACGTATGTAGAACGTTTTGTTTTGGCAACCAACTTCTAAATATGCACATCGTAGTGTGCAGCTGGTATATACTCCACTAGAGAAAACTGATATTCTTTTTCAAAGTAACTATCAGTTGCAAATACTTTGTGGTTAGGAGTGAGACTTGGTGTCTACTTCCCCTTTTCTGGAGGTCTCTCTTGTGCATGCTCTCACAGTCTCTGAGAATCCCTAAAAGTATCAGCTCTGTTGTGTCTGGAAGGTGCTAAGATATTGAACTTTTATGCAACTCAAGGTTAGTGAGTCTCATGTGTCAGGATGAGTTCCCACATTGAAATCAATTGACAAACTTCCCTGGAAACTTCAAATCTACACAGATGTTAGGAATGTGGATGTTGGTGTTGATGAGAAAAGATGGTTCAAGAAAGAGTGACATATTCAAGCGATGCCCATGTGGACTTTGAGAAATTTTAAGCGGAAAACAGGCACAGGAGAAATCTGAGACAAGGGATAACCTGAGAACAGACATGTATGTTTATGAAAAGCCTTTCCTTTCTGTCTAGCTTTTTTTTCTCATTAAGAGAACCTGAAAACCCAAGAGCAATCCCATCCCTTGAGACATGAATTCAACTTAGGCTTCTACATATTTAGTCATCCTGGTTTCTAGTCTCTGAACCAATTGTCTTGGATTTTAATTAGAGAAGGGCATCCTTTTCTCTTCTCAGAGTGTCTCTTTATATGATCAGCTTCAAACTAGTGATTGTCCTTAGCATGTAGAAGGTGAAATATTTTTGGAAAACCTCAGGTATGTTTTGCTACTAAAATGAATCATACGCCATGGATGTTCTTGAGTGGATTTAACTTATTTTCCATTCAGTTTCTTTTTTTCTTTTAGTGCAAATATTAACATGCATTGATGATATTTGCAAATCATTAGATCTCATCCTAACTTTAGCTGCCCAGTCTCTCTGACTAGATGGAGAGTTATGTAGGTAGATGGATTAAAAAAAAAGATAGATGAGTACCTGCATGATTTCAAGTAATATTGATGTTGTTACAGCAGCCATGTAAATTAAACATTCACCTTCTTGGTTGAGATTCCTGCTGGAGTCACAGGCTATCTTGGACTTTTCCTCCTGGGTATTTTCATTGTTATCAACTCTGAATATATTTTCTTTGTGACTGGGTCTTGTTGCTGCAGTAGAAATTTCATGGCTCACTTTCCCTGATCGAGGTCATATAGATAACTTAATCTAGTTTTTCCCATATTACCTCATATTTGTGAAAAGACTATTTTTCCTGTAACTGAAGCCACCTTTCTTACAGAGGCATCATTTGGAATCTTCTAAGATTCACACTAAAGTAAAGTTAAAACAAATAAAAATAAAAACAGTTGCTAGTAATAGACAATACTTTGTATCAAGTAAAAATAACCATTTTGGTCTCAGTTATACACAATATTCCTACGACTGAGTGACATGGAACAACAATATTTGCACTTGTTTCAGTTTTAAGTCATAGATGCTGAATAAGCAACACAGAATTGACTGAATCCTTACCTTCTGTGAGAGCAATGTCTTGAGGGTTTGAGAGTTTCAAGAAAAGGGGGTGTTGATAAAATATAATCCCTAACAAAGCCAGTATCAGAAAGTAACCATAATCCTAGTACAAAAATATGCTAGCAAAAAAATCTTCCTTAGCATTTGTGGTTAAGAGAGCACATATACACATCTTGATGTTCTTAATGATATATAAGTATAGAGGAATGAGGGGTTTAAAATGTATGAAGCTTTCTGTTTTCTGGACTGAGGCAAGTCTACTATATAGCTGATATTTTTATGTGATTTGGAGAGTCTAGAGAGACTCTTTGAGAGCAGGCAGCCATGGGGCACCACAAAAGGAGAGGAACAAAGCCCTTGACAGCTTGCTGCCAGATTGGGAGGTTTCTGGAAACCAAGAGACTTGACATATTACCTTTCTAAGATCCAGGAAGGCAAGTCTTCAGTTCTTCAAAAAGACTAGTACTGTATACTCCACTGTCAATCCCTGGTTTCATGGTTAACCTTAGCTTGAATCTTTTCAGTTATGGAGACAGTATTAGCATTGTTCAATAATGTGTATAATAGCAGGCGACTGAAATATGGCATAGGCTTCAAAGATACTTATTAATGTCAACAAGTTTTTGATTCTTGAAGTTTCTTTGGAGATCCAATGGAGAAAATGATTTTGGAAGGCAGAACTGTAAAATAAACAGACTCCAATATTGCTACACATGACTACATTTTCCCTGAATAATCATGTTTTTCCAAATATGTACTCAGCTATTACTTATTTCACTGATTCTCTGGCACCACACTTTGTCTTGCCAATAGAAAAGTGATTCTCTAGGTGACAGAAAAGCACCTGCCATGCAGTGAAGTGGTCACCTGCTTAGGATTAGATAGGTCCTAGGGTGTCTTCTAGAACCCTAGGTTAATGGAATCTGCTAAGAAGCATTAAACACATGAGAAGTGCAGATCTAAAATTGCACAAAATTAAGACTCATCACTGCTGTAATAGCACAGAACAAAATTGTGACACTCCTCAGGTGAGATTATTCAATCTGTTTTTCACCTTGAGTTTTAAGACAGATAAGTTTTACCATAGCAGGTCTGAGCCACAAAATGTTGAGAATAGCACATTTGTATGTTTTATGTAGCTGTAAGAATTCTTCGTGCTTCTAAATCAAACTAAAACAAAGACGTTTTCTTGTAACCTTTTCTTCTGGTATGCCACTGCTTGGATTTCTAGGTTTGTGTGGCACCATTGTTTAAGTCTAGTATTATGAAACATGGTTAATTATTTGTTAATGTCTGAGTTATTCTTATATCTCTATAGGGAGAATGATCCAAGGTGGAAGAAATGTCAAATGTGACTCTAG
This sequence comes from Mus caroli, assembly GCF_978045245.1. Classification (NCBI taxonomy): domain Eukaryota; kingdom Metazoa; phylum Chordata; class Mammalia; order Rodentia; family Muridae; genus Mus; species Mus caroli. The sequence continues at coordinate 37,805,409 of NW_028227266.1, read as the reverse complement.
TAACCACATTCTTCCTCTCAGGTATTCCCCATGCACCAGCCCTGGACACCATGCTCTTTGTAACCTTCTTGGTGATTTACATTCTAACTGTGCTGGGCAACTTCCTGATTCTGATGGTAATCAGGGTGGACTCCCACCTCCACACACCCATGTACTACTTTCTCACCAACCTCTCCTTTATTGACATGTGGTTCTCCACAGTCACAGTACCCAAAATGTTGATGACGTTGGTTTCCCCAAGGGGAGGGGCTATCTCCTTCCATAGCTGTGTGGCACAGCTCTATTGCTTCCACTTCCTGGGTAGCACCGAGTGTTTCCTGTACACAGTCATGTCCTATGATCGCTACCTGGCCATCAGTTACCCACTCAGGTACAGTAGCATGATGAGTGGGAGAGTGCAGGAACATGGCTCACTGGTTCCCTGCACTCTGCTGTACAGACTACATTGACCTTCCGTTTGCCCTACTGTGGTCCCAACCAGATCCAGCATTATTTCTGTGATGCACCTCCCATCCTCAAGCTGGCCTGCGCAGACACCTCAGCCAATGAGATGGTCATCTTTGTGAACATTGGGGTAGTGGCTTCGGGCTGCTTTCTTCTGATTTCGTTGTCCTATGTGTCCATTGTCTGCTCCATCCTGAGGATTCGCACTTCAGAGGGCCGGCACAGAGCTTTCCAGACATGTGCCTCACACTGCATCGTGGTCCTCTGTTTCTTTGTGCCCTGTGTTTTCATCTACCTGAGGCCAGGCTCCAGGGATGCTGTGGATGGAGTAGTGGCTGTTTTCTACACTGTGTTGACACCCCTACTCAACCCTGTTGTGTACACCCTGAGGAACAAAGAGGTGAAGAAAGCACTGTTTAAACTCAAAGACAAAGTAGCATATTCTCAGAGCCAGTAACCACTGGTAAATAGACATTTCAGCTTTTCACCATCAACAATATAATTTAATTATGGTCCATCATTCAATCCAGCTTTTCCGGAATACTCAGTCTAATATTTTCTAAGGATTTCCTAAATTTAATTAGATCTCTGACATGTGACATATGTGATCATAGTTTGAGGTTTTGTCTCTTTGCAAAGGAGTTGATTTTTGCTTAAAAATAATACCAACAAAACACTGTGAAATTGTCTCTTTTGTTTTATGAGGTTGAAATTCTCTTTCAGTTGACCTGTTAGAATGCTCCTTTTGGCTTTATTTCTATCATGCTAATACTTCAAGTACATAGTCATGGTCTCATTGCAATTAGCAGAGGTCATATTATTCTTTGGTTTAGTTCTTCAAAAATATTTTTTTACTCTTTCAGTAGTCCTGTGTTTGTTTGTATGCATAGATATGAAAACATCCAAAACAATGCTTATAATATGTAATATATAGTTTCCTATGAGTAATTCCACATAGAAATACACTTGTGTATGAATATATGTATGTAATCTCTTTATAAAAATTTAACTCCTGGAAATGCTCCATGTCTAGTGGGCAAAAAGTCAACTATTCAAACGTGTAAAAATTCAGTGAAATTATAGGTTGTTTTGTTTTGTTTTGTTTTGTTTTGTTTTGTTTTGTTTCGAGACAGGGTTTTTCTGTATAGCCCTGGCTGTCCTGGAACTCACTTTGTAGACCATGCTGGCCTCAAACTCAGAAATCTGCCTGCCTCTGCCTCCCGAGTGCTGGGATTAAAGGCATGCGCTACAACGCCCAGCTGAAATTATACTCTTGTATACTCACATAATGGAGTATTATAGAGCAATGGTCAATCTACAGCCCCTTATAACATGTATTTTAGAGTTATAGTTTTTGCTACAGTCGATATGATTCAACATCTAAACGTAAAAATACGTTAAATACACAAATATATTGAATCATAACAAATATCATCAAAAATAAAGTCCTAGTCATCTACCCTCCTTACAACATAGTAGATACTTTTCTATCACCAGGAAATACACTTTCTCATTGGTTAAACAAAGTGTGCAACTACAAGACAATCAGTGAAGGAAATGATCTCCAGTTATGTTTATAGCTCAATACACATTTTGGGAACTGTGACTATCCAGGAAGAATTATGATGGACTGGGAGATTTATTATATTAAGTGTGCTAATTCTCAGACTAGATTGCCACACTTAGGATAGAGCAAGAGGTTGGGGAAGATTGGAATAAATCAATCTCTTTGGAGATGGCAGGATGGTTGCACTCATGAACTCATAACATGTGTCATTACACACAGGAGGTACACAAAATCCACCCACTCAACCTTTATTCAAGGAAGGAGGAGTGGAATAAACTCCCAGAAGCTGAGATGCTATTGACAACTGATGCCTTCTAGAGAAAGGGTAATCAGTTCTCTCCAGTCGCTTTTTGCCTTATACTTATAAGTTGACAATTCTCCCGTAGATGGATGTGGGATGGTGTTAGACTCAGTGGGTCATTAATAAAACTTAAAATAAGATGTTATGAAGTTGACAGAGAGATGCATGTGTCAGGTACTCAGGTTTTAGATGAGGAGGAAAAGGATGAACATGATCCAAATACCTTTTATATTTATATGAATGTCTGAAAGAACATATCAAATATTATATCTAAGATGCTATTATTTATTATTATTATTATTATTATTATTATTATTATTATTATTATTATTATTAGGTTTTTTGAGACAGGGTTTGTCTGTATAGCCTTGGCTGTCCTGGAACTCACTTTGTAGACCAGGCTGCCCTTGAACTCAGAAATCCACGTGCCTCTGCCTCCCAAGTGCTGGGATTAAAGGCGTGCACCACTACGCCTAGATGCTTGCTTTTAAATATTAACATTACTTCAGTATTTCACTGTGCTGTTAAGGTTTTTGTGAACTCCTCCATTTCATCAGTATAGAAAGGATAGTTGATAATGTTACTGCACTTCTCCTTTTAAGCTGAAGATTTATCAAATTCTTAACCATCAAATATTTTGAATACTTTATAGGGCAAAGGGATTTTGTTAATAGAAATAATTTTCATAAACTTGGTATTGACCTGGATCAATCATAAAGTTCCTCTTATAATAACCATAATATTCCAATGTCATTAGAGGGCATAAAAGAAAAGTTCAAAGTCATAAGCAAGAGATGTAATAATAAGGCAGTGGGTGGAAAGGTAAGCTCAAAAAAAGAAAGGGTTTAAAATAAAGGAATATAGATCAGTGTTAAAATATAGAAAAAGCAAGTAAATAAATGGTCTTTTAGATGACTGTGAGCATCCACTTCTGTATTTGCCAGGCACTGGCTAGCCTCACTTGAGACAGCTATATCAGGGTCCTTTCAGCAAAATCTTGCTGGCATATGCAAGATTATGGGATGGGTACCCAGGTGGGGTAGTCTCTGGATGGTCCATCCTTTTGTCTTAGCTTCAAACTTTGTCTCTGTAACCCCTTCCATGGGTGTTTTGTTCCCTATTCTAAGGAGGAATGTAGTATCCACATAGCCCACCCCCCCATGGAGGAGCTATAGAAAGTACCCAAGGAGCTGAAGGGGTCTGCAACCCTATAGGTGGAACAACAATATGAACTAACCAGTACCCCCAGAGCTCGTGTCTCTAGCTGCATATGTAGCAGAAAATGGTCTAGTTGGCCATCATTAGGAAGAGAGGCCCTTTGGGCTTGCAAACTTTATATGCCCCAGTACAGGGGAATGCCAGGGCTAAGAAGTAGGAGTGGGTGGGTAGGGGAGCAGGGTAGGGGGAGGGTATAGGGAACTTTTGGAATAGCATTTGAAATGTAACTAACGAAAATATCTAATAAAAAGAAAAAGAAAAAAGAAATGGTCTTTTAGAATCTCCAGAAGAAATTAACTTTATTCACATTTTGAAGAATGCCCAGTTTGTTTCTCTTCCCCAGACTATAGACAGTGAATTTGTATTGCCTCAATAAAGGAAGCCAAGGTATCTGTGTGTCTGTTTAGGACAACATGAGGATGGGCAGTATGTCATAGGAAGAACTTCCTGCATCCACATAAGGACCAGTAATCAGTGCTTTCTGGACAGAGAGTTCAGGGACCCTCTGAACCAAGTGCTAGCAGCCAGAAGAGCACATGTTCTCACATTCGTCATATTGCTATACTGAGCAGGTAATGTCCAGCAAGGGATGCTCATCATACATGGTCATAGGACACAGGAATCACTCAGCTAATTCTCTATTGCAAAGAACTAGAACTTTGCCTTGCACATAGTATATGTATTTTTCCAATTTAAACAGAGTGGAGGCTGGCATAAAAACTCCAAATTTTAGAAATAAGGGAGAACTGCAGCCACCATTGTATAGAGATGCCTCTAATTACAAAGATTAGTCAATGGTGCTTTTATTTAGAAAGCAAACATGTAAAAACATAATTATGAGATTTCAACATGTATCTTTTAAAAATTAGGAAAATAGATCTGCATATTCCCAGGCCTAGCTTAGGCCTAGCTCATGTACTGGCATAGACAAACAAGTTCCTTACAAACACCCACATACTGGGTCACAAAACAAATATCAACACATGCAGGTAAATAAAATAACTCTGTACATACCATCTGTCCACAATATAATAAAAGCTAGAATCAATTAAAAAAAACTCTAATAATTACACGAACCTCTGGAGACTGAATACCACATTACTAAATGATGAATGGATAATAAATTATCAACAATAAATAAATAAAAAGCATGGACATAAATGAAAATGAAAGCACACCACCACAACAACCCTAGGGCATCTTATAAGAGCCCTCTGAAGGAAATTCATAACTCTAAATGCATACATTAAAGAAAAGAATCTGAAAAGATCTAGGAGGAGTTGAAGGAGAGGAAATAATATGTATAGTAAGAGAGAAATCAGACAAAAAGAAAAATAGAAATAGTTTTAAAAAGAGAAAAAAATTTGAGAGCATGAATAAAATATGCAACTCAAGAATTTGGAAAAGCAAAAACAAACTAGACATTAGCAGGTAGGAAGATGTAACAGAAGAGCAGAACTTAATTAAAACAAAGAAAACAACACAAAGAATCAACAAATCTAAAAGCTGGTTCAATGAAAAGATAACAAACCCTTGGCCCAGCTAATCAAAAGACAGAAAGATATGATTCAAATGAACAGGGAAACATTCTGACAGACACCAAAGAAATTCAAAATATTCTGAGTATTTGTAAACCTATACTTCTTTAAGTTAAAAAAGAAACTAAAAAAAAAAAGGATGAATTTTTAGAAAAATTCAAACATGAAAGCAAGAAGAGATCAGTGACCTAAACAGACAGGTAACAACAAGGAGCTTACAACAGCAGTAAAGTGCACTGGAGTAAAAGATGCCCAGGTCTGATGGTCTCTCAGTGGTATTCTACCAGGACTTCAAAGAGATCTACAACCAACACTTCTTAAATTATGAAAAAGAAAATCAAAAGAGCTCTTTCTGCAAAACCAGTGTTGCTCTAATACCCAAACCAGATAAAACACATTAAAAATAAAAGAAAGAACATACAGGTCAATATTCTTATGAACATAGAATTTCAAAAATTCTCAATAATATACTTGTAATTACACACACACACACACACACACACGCGCGCGTGTGTGTGTATATCACCCAACATAATCAAAGTTTTCTTTATCATAGATGTGCAGGGATAGCTCAATATACATCGACCATATTAAAATCATATAAATGGAAATAAGTAAAAAGTTACACAATCATTTCAATAAATGCAGAAAAAGCCTTTGACAAATTTTATGATAAAATTCCTAAAGAGAGACAGTACATAGGTCAACATAATAAAGGACATTGCATGAGAATCCCACACCAACATCAATAACCTACTATTGATAACTGACACCAATAGACTTAGTAATGTGGAAGGAGAAATGCACATAAGGCCTCAACCCTACATTAAGAACTGTAGGCAACTAAGGAATGCTGAGCACAAGAGAAATTCTTCTCAGGAAAAAGGACACCAACTGGGTATCCAGTACCAAATGGCTAAGTCTGAACACACACACACACACACACACACACACACACACACACACACACACACACCATATAGACTGAGAAGGTTGTATATATGTATAGTTAGGAATATATGCAATATATAAATATACATAACACACATATACATACCATGTAATATATATAATATGGAAGAAAATTTAACAGAAGAGGTCATAGATTTTAAAGGGAGAATCACTTATAGAAAGGAGGAGTTGGATGGAAGAAAGGGAAGGGTTAGTTGATGTAATTATATTATAACCTTAAAAAATAACACATATATATATATATATTCTTCCAGGACTGGTGCGTGAAGAATATCTGAGTTGGAGGGAGAGAAAGGGTATAGAAAGGATATAAGTAAAGTAAATGCAGTATCCTTCTGTAATTTTTCAATCCCTCTCCCAAAGTTAAACTTTAACAATAGGAAAATAATGCTAGACACAAGATAAGATGTGCTTAGATATATTAAAAGTAGACTGAGCAAAGTCTGTCCTTGTGTCCATCTCCATGTAATGGAGTAGATTTTTGACTTTTGGTAGTATCCACTATTTTCTGTCTATGGCCTGATTTGCATTTTTCTGATGATTATTGACATTGAAGGCCTATCTCTCAGTCATTCACATGAATTTTTTAGAAAATATTCAAGTACTTTGACCCACTTTTTCAGAGTCATCTCTTATACATGCATGCAATATTTATGAGCTTGTAAACACATACTGTTATGTGTTTTGAATGATCTCTTTTGGATATTAACTCTGCATAAAATAGATGGCTTGCAAATATTTCCTTCAGTCCATGGCTGTTTCATTTTGTGGAGTGTTTGTTCTATGCAAACATTTTTGCTGGTTGGAGTCACAGTGATCAGTTTGCACTTTTCTTGGCAGTTAAACAGTATTTTTAAAGAGGAGAAATGTAAGTTCGTTAAACTGCTGATAAGTTGCTCAACAGATAACAATGTAATTTACAATACAGCCATTTTTCTGTTCAATTAGATATTTCCCTTTATTGTATGTACCAATATTTATTAACTTTGCAACAAATGTAATGATTAATGAAATTTATGTAATATTCAATCATACCAAATTAATTTTTAAAGAAAAACCATAGACATTATTGAAATTGTGATATATTATATACTGTACCTGCATTGTCTTAATTTAATCTTTAGAAAGAATTCTGCTAGGTACTGTCCTCTAGATGGTCCTAATGGGAAAAGGATATGGTCAAGCTTTGATCCCACACTATCTGGAGACAAAAATGAATATTTTGTAGTATATTTTATTAATACTATATTGTTTTAGACAACTTTTAGGCTACTTCTTTTTTGCATGTCAGGGTAATATCAGTGAATAACAGTAGCCATCGACTTAAGAAGGCACATATTTTTGATTAGTTATTGTTACACATGGGGATATGATTTTTGCTAGTGTATATTATTTGTATAGAGAGTAATTTAATTTTCTCTTGACATTTACAAGAAAATATAAACTGAAACTCAGAATATCTGTCTTGTCCATCTTTAAATGAGACATCTTCATGCAACTCAAAATAGATAAGGGATAAAGAAAATAATGATGAGGCACTGAGGAATGTGGGAGGGCATGAACCACCAGCAAAAGCTCTGAAAACAAAAGGACTGATTTTTAAAATTAATGAGTCATTTATAGTATTGAGGTAACTTAATTTTTAAAATATGTGTCTGTATTGATACTCCAAAGAGCTATCAGTTTTGTTTTTAAAAAAATAATTTTAGAAGGAAGTTAAAAATAAGAAAGAAAATGCAGCTGAAGTTTGTTCTCCACATATGCAATGTTGAAACTTTAGAAAATCTTGAACCACATTACACAATATTTTGTTCTATTCCCTTGGATTTTTTTTTCTTCAAATTAACATCTGGCGAAGCATCAGACTACAAAAGTGTCTACAGAGGCCTGTGGGCAGGAATGGTAACCTGCATTTCCAAAATATAGTTTGGGTGTATTTATGACATATCTGATAGAATCTCTGAAAGTTTATGTTCTGAGCAAATGAAGTATTGAAAAGAATTTAAAGTTATAAGCAGTAACTGGATAACATGTAGGGATTCAAGTCCTTAAAGGATGCGGTAAGTTTTATAATAATCCCCGTGCTGATATTTGTGCTCAGCTCTGCTGTCTCAGCAATTAATCAATGCTGCAATTTCTTCAATTATTTTAATTAAGTGACATCTAAATTCAGACATAGAAGACATAAAGCTTTAAGGCATGCTCTAGAGCTCCAGCGTGTGATTCTAGAAAGTTACAAAGCCCACGTGAGATGGCATGGTAAACTCATGGCACACCACAAAGTGAGGCGAGTCAGTCAGTCACCCACACCCAGGAAAGCTGATGGTTTTCTTATATAAGTAACACAAGCAGATGTCCACCATGTGGTTTTAAATGAAAACTTCACATAACATGTATAAAATTTATGAGTGTGCCTTAAGTTCACAGAGCTTTTCATTTGTACATCAAATTATGTTCCGTTTGAGTCTTTTAGTTCTAAGGAGAGAAAAATTGGCCTCCAGAGACCCAAACCAAATCATTCTACATTTCTTTTTATTGCATTAGAAACCTCAATCTCAGATGAGATACATAAGTCCACAGGGACTTGCGTCAACTGGTCAGAAGGCCAAGGTTGCTTGTCCCTGTAAGTCTGCCAGAAGGAGGTTCTAGCTGGGTTGTCATAAGAGATTTACTATGAAATTTAGTGTGACTCAACATTTTTCACACTGTGGGAAACGTTGCTAAAACAAAAACATATCTTATCCTCTTCCTGATAATCCTGGGGGACACTTTCATAGAGAGTGTTGTATACTAAGTCATAGTTATCACCGGGCACAGTCTGGCTGCACACAGCTGTAACTTACAGACTGAGGCAGGAGAACCGAAAGTTCAAAGCAACTTGGGCCACGTAAGGAGATGTTATCTTACAACACACAAACACACAAACAATCAAACAAACAAGTAAAACACTTGTGAGGGTAGACATTTAAGTTACAGTCAATGTCAGCTCAGTGTTTAAGTACTTCTGCACATTAGCTTTTGACTTTGCTAACTGAGAGGAGTTGTATGACTGGCCCTGGCCATTGCAGACCCTTGTGCAAAGTACACAACTTTATGACAGATGTGTGCCATGCTACCACAGTTAGTAGGATACTTCTTCTTAGCACAATGTCACAGCTTACTCAATGAAGCGATGGCAAACAAGCACAATCAGATGCTCTTTCTTAAGCATTTCTGAAATGCAGTACGAACAAATATTAGAAGTCTGGGCACAAGCTATATTAGATTTCCAGCTTTACCTTTCTCATCTGCTAGAAAGAATGGCATGCATTGCATTAAGAGGGTGTATGTGATATGTAAACATTTTTTGAAAAATAATTCACACACTATATATATGTGTGTGTGTATACACACACACATCTATATACATGTGTATATATATATGTGTATGTATGTATATATATACATATATATATATATATATATATATATATGATTGTGGGGCTTATTTTGCAAATTTTACCTCCTAGAAAGTATCAAAAGTACACTTTATACTTTAAGTCAAAACAAATATGGCTCGTGGAAGTAGCATAATTATATGAGAATCTGTTAATTTCTAAAAGTTGGAGAATAAAACCAATGAGAACTTGTTTTTATTTTTTATTTTTATTCCTCAGGATATTTGTTTTATTTTTATACTTAATGTCTGTTCTGTTTTCTTACAGAATAGAATTAAAAATTTTTGAAATGGAAACTTTGAACTTGAACACCCTGTCAGGAATTTTTCATAGAAGGACTGTTGATAGCTATTATCAGTAATCAATAGAAAGCATGCAATGTATATATCACATTCACGGACATATGTTTGCCCCTCAAAGCCTTGGTTTTTCAAAGTATTAGAAAAGTAAAGATCGATATAATTTAAGCTCATGAAAAACAAATAAAGACAGATTGGGGAATAAACTGTTTTGTTGAGTGTTTTCTAAAATGTCCATTTCCTCATAAGCATATTATGTCATTTAGTGACTGAATTATATATATAATTTTTATTTTGCGATGTTTAAACATACAAAAAAGGATATTCCTGGAGCTCTTATTTCAACTGAGAAAACATACTGCAAGAGTATCACACTGGATTGCAAATTTTGCGAAGTGTTTGTAAAGTAGTAAAGTTAAACTGTTTTTCTGACGTGCTCCTCATACTACAAAAGCCAGGCAAGAGTGTGGTCTTTCTGCTGAGACAGGTTCACAGGGTATTTTCTTTGGGATTCTTACAAGTATTTATCAAGAAACGAAAACATTATCAGTCACTTCATTAAAAATTAGGACTAGACATTTGAAATGCTCTTTGAAATTCTCATGGTGACATCAGCCACACAGTTTAAACACAGATGTTGCAGATGTTAAGAGTATTCATCCTTACTTGATTATTTATCCTGAGGAAGCACAGACCCATATTTTATTTTCAACAGTGCTTTCTTCACCTCTTTGTTCCTCAGGGTGTATACAACAGGGTTGAGTAGGGGTGTCAACACAGTGTAGAAAACGGCCACAATTCCATCTACAGCATCCCTGGAGCCTGGCCTCAGGTAGATGAAGAGACCAGGGCCAAAGAAACAGAGGACCACGATGCAGTGTGAGGCACATGTCTGGAAAGCTCTGTGCCGGCCCTCTGAAGTGCGAATCCTCAGGATGGAGCAGACAATGGACACATAGGACAACGAAATCAGAAGAAAGCAGCCTGAAGCCACTACCCCGATGTTCACAAAGATGACCATCTCATTGGCTGAGGTGTCTGCGCAGGCCAGCTTGAGGATGGGAGGTGCATCACAGAAATAATGCTGGATCTGGTTGGGTCCACAGTAGGGCAAATGGAAGGTCAATGTAGTCTGTACAGCAGAGTGCAGGGAACCAGTGAGCCATGTTCCTGCTGCCAGGAGGGCACACACTCTCCCACCCATCATGCTACTGTACCTGAGTGGGTAACTGATGGCCAGGTAACGATCATAGGACATGACTGTGTACAGGAAACACTCGGTGCTACCCAGGAAGTGGAAGCAATAGAGCTGTGCCACACAGCTATGGAAGGAGATAGCCCCGCCCCCTGGGGACACCAAAGTCATCAGCATTTTAGGCACTGTGACTGTGGAGAACCACATGTCAATAAAGGAGAGGTTGGTGAGGAAGTAGTACATGGGTGTGTGGAGGTGGGAATCCACCCTGATCACCGTCAGGATGAGAAGGTTTCCCAACACAGTAAGAATATAAATCACAAGGAAGATCCCAAAGAGCATGGAGTCCAGGACTGGTGGGTGGGGAAGACCTGAGAGGAAGAACGTGGTCACTATGCTTATGTTTGACATTTCTTCATATGGATTATGGCCTTCATATGGATTATTTTCACTGATGGAGAACACCCCGTAGAATTATTTTATATATATTGTATAGACACCACAGTCCAAAGGAACTGTCGATTTCTTATTCCATTCATACCCCTGTTAGCCATAAGAAAAGAATGCTAAACTTATATGAAATGGTTGACTTTTAACAAGAGGAGTAAATTAAGTACTCTTTCTTTTTTATAATTAGAGAAAATATGTTCAAATAATAGTAAGTGCTAATAGCTTTCTCCTAGCACCAATGTCCATTCATATAGCCTTCTCTCTTTTTTTTAATCATGTGCCTGCAAAGATACACACACACACACACACACACACACACACATTCATTTTTCTTTTGATCATTAAATAAACATAGATGATGAAACTTTACAGCATTCTTCCTCCTGGATAGAAGCTGCTCTCTCGTCAGCAGTGGATGCAAGGCATGAGTTTGCAACATTATTATGTTGCTAATTGCCTGCCTTTTTTCCTGTGTCCTGTCTTTCTGGTCATATGAAATGCTGAAGACTACCACAGGAATGGAGAGAGCACATCGACTCTATTTCTTTTTATCACTCCAGGACTTTGAGTTAGTGTTCACTCTATGGAATCAAATGATCTCTGCATTTTGAGATGCTCATGAAATATTGTGTTTCAGTTGTAAAGAGACCTAAACATTGACTCATCTTTAAGTATCAGGTCTGAATGAAATATAACAATACAAGATACTTTGAAATCTAAACATTCAAATTGTCTATATAGTCTGAAAATTATTTTTACTTGTTGGTGAGATATCTGAGACAAGAATTAATTTTTTTTCAAAGAGCAGACTGGGTGTCTAATAAATAATATACTTAAATGTAAATAGTAGTGAAAAGTAACAGAAGCTGAATGGAAATCTAGCCAGAATTCTAGATTAAATCCAATTAAAAGAAACATCACTCGTCCAGTGTTTAGGATACTTCTGCACTTTTTATCCTTGCCTCTCTACCAGAAGCAGTCCTTTCCTGTGTGGAAGTCAGGTGGAGTTGGGTTGAATGCTTAGAGGTGAAATGCTATGGTGTACAGAGAAAGTACTTAATTGACTGATGCAGTATATAATAGACTTTTATTAAAAACCACACAGTGTTAGTTAAGTCAAAACTAAAGCAATAGAAACTGATTTAAAAAACAAAACCGTGAAGAATCTAAGAGTTGCACCTGAATATGTTGTAGAATTTCCAGTGTGAGCAGCCAGGAAGGAAGTATTGAGTTTAGACACTTTGGACTACTTACCAATTACGGAGGTCTGCTTAGGATCACTAGGCAGACATTAAACTTTAAAGAACCTTTATGCCCTTGATGAGCAGTAGCCGTTCTTCCCCCTCATGGTTAAAAACACAGTAGAAAAAATATAAAAGCAAGAACTATTGGAACCAGAGCTTAGAACTGGGGTTGATAGCTCGAGAGATAAGAATTTGGCTTTATATTCCTCATTGGTAAGAATATTTTAACATTATTATAAACATTGAGGATTCTACCCAAATCCATGTGTGCAAGCCAGTTCTGCTTTGATGGACTATCCTTTGTTTAACCTTTTTATTTTGCCAAAATGTAGTGATTAACCATCAAAGTCTAGCTCCCAGACTTTTGCAGGGAGTGATCAACACCCCTCCTGGATTTCTTCTCTGATTTCAAAAGTGGGCTTTCATGGCCTTGGGGGAAATTCTCCGTAGAGACTCCCAATCTCTCTGATGACTCTAACCTTTCTGTGCTCCAGGGACATTTGGTTGTAATCCCTCCTAGAAATTCATTTTATTAATTCAGTCCCTCCTCTCCAGGGCATTGCAGGCTTGTGAGCTTCTGTCCAAGAATGGATGCACCTCACATTTTCTGGCTCTGAGATTTCTCTGAGTCTTCTGCCTTTGTTCCTTCTTTAAAATTTAAATATGTTTGCATTTTTCTGTGAAGGTGCTTTTGCTGTTTTATTTTCACATGAATTAATGAAGCTAAAGATATTTCTTTCTGGAAACATCCAGAAGATGTTTCCTTTTGGAACTGATGTATGTCTTAGCTACCGGGGAAAGAGTCCTCATGAAAATAAATAGCAAACCAAAGGCTGCACTTTGCCAAAAGTCACGCCAGCAGCATTACATGAGTAATATTCTTCTCCATGGAACTGATTCGAATAATGGACGTCCCTTAAATGAACATTTCTGAAGATAAACCTATCACAACACTCTATTTCCTAACACTGGATGTACAACTACATGAAGACATATTTGGTCTATGTGAAACCATCACACTCTTTTATAATGTTTATTTTAACAGTTACTGGCCATTTAGTTCTACTTAACTGGTTTCATTGTCACTTTATGGCATGCACAATTTTGGGATCCTAATGTCCTGAGAAATGTATATCCTGGTCAGTATAGGGTTTCTACTAAGAGGACCTCAAAGATGACATTGGATGACTTTGCTATTTTTGTAATAAGAAAAGAATTATCCAATTTTGGGGCTCTTTGTCTTAATATGGTGAGAATCAAGAATTCTGCACTCAGGCCAGCAAGATGGCCAGTAGGTTAAGGTGCTTACGGTATACTCTTGGCCACCCAAGTTGGATCCCATTTGGACCTACGTAAAGGTAGAAAGAACTAACCTCTAAAATTGTCCTCTGACCATCACAAGTGCACATGACCTGTGCACATTCTCACATACATCACGTACACAATGATGATGATAATACTACCAATAAGTTAAAAATAAATATAACTCTTCACTTGTAGATTTTAATGGAAGATCATGTTCCATAGCCCAACCATCCCCATGTGATAGTGCCCTGATGCTTTGCAAATGCTCAGAGAAGGGCATTTGCATGTATTTGGCTACCATATTTATCCCTGGACTTGCTGTGCCAGTGTTCCTTCTTGAATCATCATTTCTTTAAAACAGCAACTTTGCTCTCAAAGTTTTTTGCACTTTCATGTTATTTTTGAGTAAACTTTTAAATTTTTACAAAAAGATCTCTTTAGGTTTTAGTTAGCATTGCATTGACTATGTAGAGTCATTATGGTAGAACTGACGTTTTATAAGTACTCATGGATACCACATATGTCGTTGATATCCCTAAACAATGCGTGTAATTTCAGTGCTGAGACAAAGCTAATTTTCTCAGATTTATCATTAAATATTTACTGGCTAGATATTTTAAGTGGTAATTTTAAACACATAGTAAGACAATAGATTTCTTTTATCAGCATTATTTCCTGAAGTTCATATACTCACTGACTTCAGATACTGTATCAGATTTCTTTTATTTAGATGGCCATGCTGTCTGCCTGTTCTCTGTGTGAGAGTCCTGAATACCAAATTAGGAAAATGCCTCGAAACAAACGTGGTCAGCTCCTAAGTTCTCCTTCCTCAGAAACTTCAGCTGCCTATAATTTTCACAGATTGAAAGAACCTGTTTGTATACATTTGGTATTTTGTCATTTACTTTATATAATTGCATAAAAAGTATATGGACAAAATCTTGTAAGCATATGTACATAGGTCATATATTTTAAAGATTACATTCTTTTTAAAATGATTTATTTATTTACAGTATGACTGCTTTATCTGCATGTACACCTGCATGCCAGAAGAGGGTGCAACATCACATTATAGATAGTTATGAGCTACGATGTGATTGCTAGGAATTGAACTCAGGGCCTCTGGAAGAGCAGCCAGTGCTCTTAACCTCTGAGCCATCTCTCCATCTCCCATGGTTTATATTTATCATGACCTAAGCACTTCTGTAATTATCATTGACATTAGAACCTTATACATTGCCAGCTATTTTTGGGCTCCTCATTTCTGCATTCATTTCCATTTTGGTCACACTTCTTTGTTCATTCATTCTTGTGATTTCTTTATCATGATTTCAGATTGCTTTTCAAGGCATTACTATTTTAGTTAAATGTGCAGTTTTGAAATTTAATTAAGTGGATACTATGGAAATATCTAAAATGTAGCTTTGATTAAATAACATTATATTTTGAAGAGATTTATATATTGATATATTGTATTAGCTTTATTGATGAGATAAGATGATGAACCTTAAAGAAGGGAAGATTTACTTTTGTTTATGATTACAGACTCTTGACTTCATGGACATATGATTTTATTGCTTTGTGATTATGTCATGGCTGATGCCTGTAACCACAAATAGAAATTGTGACTGCTCACCTCCAAGGGCTAGAAGGCAAAAGAGAATGGTTCACCTACTATATACTCTTCCTGAGTAAACCCTTCTTCAAACTAGACTCTGCCTTCTAATATGCTCCTCTTTGCATATTCTCATTGGCTGAGGACCAAATCTTCTACACATGGGCTTTGGGGAACAGAATAATAAAAAAATAGAAATGCATATACATGTATAGGCCTATTGAAGAAAACTCTCCTTTGCTAGAAATTGAGTTGAAGGAGAAGATAATTTCTAATATTTATAATGGAAAAACTGGATTTCAAAACAAAGAATCTTTCTGATTCCATGTTTTTATTCTTCCCTTTACATACCAGGTTCCTGATCACACACACACACACACACACACACACACACACACACACACACCCTCCCAAGCATAATACACTAATACACTCACATGAAATTTTATTCCCAACATTTTTCTCCTCCATTGTGTCCTCAGTAGGGATTTACTGATAGATCTTGATGCTTGCCTTGTTAAGAATTCTCTTCAGTGCTAGGAATCTCCTCTTCTCTCTTGTGCAAGTTAAATGACCACAGTACAAAGCATGCCCCATAGGACAGAGGAGACTAAAGGGAAGAGAGTCTTGTAAGCAGAACCCAGGTTAAAAGAAGCAACCAGAACTCCAGACACATAGCAGCTGCTCTAATGTGGAAGAGAGATAGTTTCCCTCAAGTTTTCAGGGTCCCAGAATGTGTTTCTAAGACAAACTCCTTATTTTTCATAAGATGGAATGGCACAAAGGCAAGAGACAGGTTTGGATCTTCTTCCCCTCAATCCAAGACACAGATCACACACTCATCCCTGTTAGATGTCCAGCTTATTTCAAAGGGTTAATAACTTCTAAATTATGAATGAGTGTAGTAGCAATAAATTCAAAAGGTTCATAAAAGTGTTTGTAATAACAGGCTTAGAATTTGAGTTGAATGAAGCATCTAGTTTTTAATCTGTGCCAAAGAATGAGAGACAATTCAATAAGTTCTTCTGGAAGTCTACTTTCATGGAAATTCAGTAACCTTTCAAATGATTCTTCATTCTGAATGAGGTCTGGTTTAGTTTGTTTTTCACTGGGGCAATGTCAGATCCTTTTAAAACTTAATTGTATTATTTTTGGAGACAGGGTCTTGCCACGTAGTCATTGCTGGCCTGAAACTCACTACATAGAACAGAGTGGCTTCAAACTCCCAAAGGTTCCTTTTCTTCTGCCTCCCAAATGTTGAGATTAAAGGTGGGGCCTCAGATGCTTTCTTGAAAAGAGATGTGTATGGAGGTATTGAGGGCAATGAGAAGAGGATCGTAAAAGTATAGTTAGGGAATTTGTATGTTTGACTTAGCCCAGAGCAGTATGCAGTGAAAAACTGTGCCATTTAGCATTGTGAGTTTATTTAGAAACAGAAAAGCACAAATTAAAAGAAGATTTTAGGAAATTACAGTTTGCAAAATGTTTAATTTTTTCTGGTATATTAAAATAAAACAACCTTTAGAATCTGAGTAACTTTCTCTCTCTTTTAAAAGATTTGCTTATTATTATATCTAAGGACACTGTAGCTGTCTTCAGATGCACCAGAGCAGGGCATCAGGTCTCATTACGGATAGTTGTGAGCCACCATGTGGTTGCTGGGATTTGAACTTAGGGCCTTTGGAAGAGCAGTCAGTGCTCTTAACCACTGAGCCATCTCTCCAGCTCGTAACTCTCTTTTTAACCTGTGTGATTTATTTGGTTTTTTACAAGTCTCACAGATACTTAGATTTCATTTCTTAGTTTGTAGTGATATCATCTGCAACATTTATTACTCTTATGCCCAAGTTGCAGGTACCCAAAGACTACCAAGGAGCCAATTCTGATCTAAAACACATAAAGGCCTTTATTTTCTTTATTAGATATTTTCTTTATTTACATTTCAAATATTATCCCCTTTCCTAGTTTCCCCCCCAAAAGCCCCCTATCCCTTCCCCCTCCCTCTGCTCATCAACCCACCTACCCCCACTTCCTGGCCCTGGCAGTCCCCTACCCTGGGGCATAGAACCTTCACAGAACCAAGGGCCTCTCCTCTCATTGATGACCGACTACGCCATCCTCTGCTACATATGCATCTAGAGCCGTGAGTCCCAACATGTGTACTTTTTGGTTGGTGGTTTAGTTCCTGGGAGCTCTGGGGGTACTGGTTAGTTCATATTGTAGTTGCTCCTATGGGGCTGCTAACCCCTTCAGCTCCTTGGGTCCTTTCTCTACTCCTTCACTGGGGACCCTGTGCTCAGTCTAATGGATTGCTGTGAGCATTCACTTCTGTATTTGTCAGGCACTGGCAGAGCCTCTCAGGAGACAGACATTTCAGTCTCCTTTCAGCAAGCAATTGTTGGCATCCACAATAGTGTCTGGGTTTGGTGACTGTATATGGGATGGATCTCCAGGTGAGCCAGTCTCTGGATGTCCATTCCTTTAGTTTCTGCTCCACACTTTGTCTCTGTAACTCCTTCCATGGGTATTTTGTTCCCCCTTCTAAGAAGGATTGAAGAATCCCCAGTTTGCTTGGTCTTCCTTCTTCTTGAGGATCATGTGTTTTGCAAATTATGTCTTGGATATTCTAAGTTTCTGGGCTAATATCCCCTTATCAGTGAGTGCACACCATGTGTGTTGTTTTGCGATTGGGTTGCCTTACTCAGGATGATATCCTCCAATCCATCCATTTATCTAAGAATTTCATGAATTCATTGATTTAATAGCTGAGTAGTACTCCATTGTGTAAATGTATCACATTTTCTGTATCCATTCCTCTGTTGAGGAGGAGGGGGAAGAAGATAGGGGGTTTTTGGAGAGGAAACCAGGAAAGGAGACAACATTTAAACGTAAATAAAGAAAATATCTAATAAAAAATGGAAAAAAATCTGCATTTCTGGAGTAATCTGAGGGAACTGAACACAGAACCAAAAGCAGCTGATGAACAGGATGGCTAAGTTATCTATTCTCTGTAGGATGCCTTACATTATCTATATATACCTTGACCCTGCTATTGTAGCTTGATTGGCTATTGCTGGGGGGGGTGGATGGATTGTCATAGGATGCTTGCTCAGGAGAACTCTGTGATTTTCTTCCCGGAATTAGAGTTTAGCCTCTGGTCTCATACAAGATGGAGTTCCTTAAAAAAAAAAAAAAAAAGGAATTCGTTGGGCTTTACAATAACCACTGCATTTTCTCCCTTATTTCTGTCTTATATGCAGGAGGTTTAGTTGTTTTTAGACTGCAAAGAAGTGTTTGCTGTGACTACATCAGTTATATCATTGTATTACTTCAGCTATTCCACTGAGGACAGGGAAGAGGTTCAGGATCCTGCTTCCTTCACTTCTTCAACCTTGCCAGTTATTGTACTTGCTGAGACTTTTTGTCCAGGGCAAAAGCTATTATTACTATTTATGAGTAGCTGCTTAACTATGAACAGACTTATTTATCTTCTATTGAACTTTAGTTGACACCTGACTAAAAGTAATCAGGGAAATTAGTAATGATCATAATTACTGATAAGCTAGATTTAGAAGAACTAGCTTTTGGATCAAAGTTTAGCAAACCAGGAAATGATCAGAGTAACAATTTATAACCCAGCATGAATAGATTTATCATTTTTTCATGTAGAAAACTATGATTACAGAAAAGGAAACTCAATTATATATTATGGCACCACATCAAGTATCAAGATAAAATGTGGCAAAAACTTGAGAAGATATTGGGGATCAGGCATGAAGGAGCTGTAAGTTGGTCTTCCCCATAGAAAGATCAACAGTATCAACTAACCCGGAACCCTGGGAGTTCCTAGAGACTAAGCCACCAACCAAAGAGCATACATGGGCTGGTCCGTGATCCCCAGCATATGTGTAGCTGAGGACTGCCTTGTCTGGCCTCAAGGGGAGAGGATGAGCCTAATCCTGTAGAGACTTGATGCCCCAGGGAAGATGGATGCAGGGAGGAGAGGGATGAGGCAGGCGTCAGTGGGTAAGGAGGATAGAAAGTGGAAGGTGGATGGGGAGTGTGAAGGTGAGGGTGGGGGAGCACCCTCTCAGAGGCAAAGGGGATGGGGGATGGGGTGAAGAACTTTTAGAGCAGGGACTAGGAAGTGGGGAAACATTTGGAATGTAAAAAATAAAATAATTTAACAAAAAAGAATTCATAATTCAGATTAGATTATTTAGTACTCATATTGATTACTACATATAAGTAACATAAATGTTACTGCAATTCACAATTAAAGACTTCTACAGCTTCTAAACTAAATCTTAGGGTAGAATGTCTGATAGTGTTGAAAGACCCACAACGTGAGGACTCCCCCACATTCTGACTCAGGAGAGGCGACACCCCAAAATCACCCACAAGAAACGGTCTTGCTGCAACTGCAAGAGGATTTTTATTCAAGAGCGTTCTCGGGCCCATGGTCATACACCACGCAGGGGTAGAGGACCATGGCGCCCTGAGTAGCTGAGTAAGGGGGTATTTAAAGGAAGAAACCACAATTCATGGAGGTGGGGAGGGCGTTGTTGGAAAATACCAAAAATACCAGTTAAGAGTCACAAGGAAGTATAAAGTCACAAGTGTCAGGTTATCTCTCAAGACAGTTTCTAAGAGCCCCTAACAATCTAAGAGCCCCTAAAGATAGCACATTTGCATTGCAGGTTCCAGTAATGGTCAGGGTGCCATTCTTTGAATTGAACCCAGGAAGCAGGTGGGTGGAGGAAGGAATGTCGCTATCTGTTTTATGACCAGTACCTGGAGCACTAAGCCACAAAGGCTACACTCCCAAGCCTGGGCCCAAAAGCCTCGAATTTTGTTTTTACTTTGCTATACTTTTTTAATACTTCTTCATTCCCCCCCTTTTTTTTTTTTAATAGTTCTAATCTTAGAACTAGACACTATCTTTTCTCTGACATATTTGATCCTTTAGGGCATAGTACTGTTGTCTCAAAACTAAAAGCCGCACTGCACTAATTCTTGTTCTAATAAAGGTGACTTGTCTATTTAACACACATGCACCTATAATGAAAAGCAGACGCAAAATCAAAAGGGGTCTCATAAAGGTAGAAAGTAGGGTGGTCAAGAGTACAAGATAAGGGCCTTTCCACCGGAGTCTCAAGGTTTTCTGTGCAGAGACGTCTAATGTAGCAGGTCTTCTTCTCTTGAGTAGGCCTTCTGGAGCTGCTTTTTTGCTCGCTGTCTCACTCACTGGAGCACCTTGAGCCTAGAGAACAAAGGCTGGGATAGCAGCATGTCAGCACTATGTACAGAGGCTATTTTTACCAGTGGAGGGGGCCCCCTGTAGAGTAATTCATAAGGGGGTCAGTCTAAACTGTCCAGGGGTGTTTTTAACCCTGAAGAGCAAAGGGTAGGAGAGGAGAGCTATCCAATCATTAGCGCCAGTCTCCGCTGTCAATTTGGTAAGGGTCTCTTAATGGTTTTATTTATTCTCTCTACCTGTCCTGAGCTTTGGGGCCTGCATGCACAATGTAACTTTTAACTAATCTCTAATATCTTGGCCAGTCCCTGATTTACCTGGGCAACAAAGGCAGGTCCATTACCTTGGGAAGATTTCTTTTAGGATCTTCAGTCCTGGTAGGAAAAGCTTCTATCTATCTTGAAACGGTGTCTATAAACACTAACAAGTACTTGTTGCAATATCTAGCTGGCTTAATTTCTGTAAATTCTACCTCGTCATAGCACAGGCCTTGCAGCTTTTGGCTATTTCTTCTGTCAAGTCAGAGAGTCCTGTAACATAGCAGTCAAAGGACCTAACCACACCTTTGAATTTCTTGGCCCCCAGGTGGGTCAAATACTGTCCATAACTTGATAGTGCTCAGGGGTGTATCTAAAGCTGGTCTCTCTGATGTCATAATAATCTTTAGGCTCCTTGACTGCCAGGATCATTGCTCCTTGAGTCACCTGTTTGGCAGTTAGATCTGCTATCTGATTTTCTTTAGCCACAGCATCTTAGGTCTTTCTCTGCAGATGTCAACAGCCCTCTTTGTCTGTATATTGCTCCGTACAGTGGCAAAAGCATACCTGCTGTCAGTGTAGACTTTTCTTTTGCCATTTATGGACCTTGTCTCAAAGTCACAAGTTCAGCTTTCTGGGCCGACGTCCCTTCAGGGAGGCTGCTGGCCTAGATCACTTGCTTTCTGTCCACCACCGTACTGCTGTCCCCGCCTTCTGCTTACCTTTAACCTCAAGGCTACTGTCATCAGTGTACCAGCTCGAACCCTCAGGCCAAGGCTGATCTGATCCTTCAGATCATTTCAAGTACCAGTTTCTCAGCACAGTGATGAGTAGGTGCAGTCTCACGCAGTGGGACAGCAGGTGGAACGAAGCGAAGGTCACTCGTTCAGTCAACAAAAAGTTCTGATGTGTCACAGGAGCATTGGTAGTCATCCATCAGTCAGGGGGCTTTTGGATAATGCTTTCAAGAGCGTGGGATGCCATTACAGCTAGTTACTGTCCCAGAGTGAGCTTATCAGCATCCTTGACAAGCAGATTATGGCAGCAATAGCTTTCAGGCAAGAAAATCACCCGCTGGCAACAGGGTGTAACTTCTTGGATAGGTAAGCCATTGGCCTTTTTCAAAGTCCCAAAGTCTGAGAAAGGACTCCTCTGGTGACCCCTGATCTCTCTTCCACATAAAGAGTGAAAGGCTTGGTTAGGTCAGACAAAGGCTGGCCATCAGTAGGGCCTGTTTTATTTTTCTAAAGGCTTTCAGGTGATCTGGGATCCACACAAACACTTCCCCTTCCTTGGTTAGGAGGTACAATGGGAAGCTAAGGTCGCCAACCCAGGTGTCTAGAGTCTGTAGAAGCCAGCAAGTACCCAAGAATTTTCTTACTTGCCTTGGCGTAGTTAGCCACTACTTCCCGTCTCGAAGGGTGTATCTCAAGTAAGTAACTTCAGTCTGACACAGCTGAGTCTTTTTAGCTGAGGCTCGGTCTTCAGTTGCCCAGGTTTTCTGTCTAGATCCTGTCTTTTTCTTTCTCTCCTATCACTGTGGCCAAGATCCTAGTCAAATTTCTCTCTTGTCTACGATCCCTCCTGTTTTCTCTTTTTTCTGCCTCCCGCCTCTCTCTCTCTCACACACACTTTCTCTGCCTCTTTCACTAGATCGCCTAACTGTCTCCCTCTTTTCTCTGAAGCTTCTTTCTGATATCGGGGGCCAACTGCCTTATGGAGGCCAGCCAGGCCACTGAGGCCTTCTGGGCTTCCGAGGTAAGATTAAAGGGAGTGGACTGCCTGAAGGCTTCCATAAGTCTTTCAAGGAACATTGAGGGAGGTTCGATCGGCCCCTGCATTACCTCTTACCTTAGCCAAATTAGTGGGCCCATCTTGAGGCACCTTGGAGACCAGAGCCTGGCGTTAGATTTTCAAGCTCTCCTTACCTTCAGCCATGTTGCATTCGCAACTGGGGCGAGTCAAAAGGAATCCCATGTTGATCTCATTTTGTAGCTGTGTAAACCGCTGTTGGCTTCCGGGCCATTTTTCTAGCTTCTAACAGAATTCTCTCTCGCTCTTCGGTTGTTAAGAGCATCTGCAACAGCTGTTGATAATCATTTCAAGTAGGCTGATGAGAAAACATAAGGAACTCTACCAACCCTGTGAGGCGTTGGGGATCCTGAGAAAGGGGGTGGTTAGTTTTTCAGTTATAAATACCAACAGAGGAAAATGACCAGTACTGAAGGGTTTAAAGTTTGGGCGGGTCCACCAGAGTCCGCCCGGACTCTGTGCTCTGCAGTTCCATGTACCCGCAGCGGTCCGCCTCTCGACACCCCGAGGGGTTTAGGGTTCCCTCGGCAGCTGGGGTTGAGGCTGTGGATAAGGGGAAGGTTGTGGACTAGGCCACTCAGGAGGCTTCATAGATTTTGGAGGAGCCGAATTGGCTGGTGGCTGCGATTTGGGAGAAACCTTTAATTTCTCTTGTAACATAAGAGTACAACCACAATTTTGAGTAGCAAAACCCAATTTTAACAGTGAAAACAATCTAGTTTTTTCTTTAAAAATGAACTCCAAAAACATTACTTGCTACAAATTTTGGTGGCCTGTTCCTGCACACAAACACAAGAAGGTGTAGCTGCCAATATTTCAAAAAGACACTACCCTAAATCTTATCTTTTATAAATCGGATTTCTAGGATAAGAATTACATAGAATATTACTCAATTTAGGCGTATCTTTAGAGACCTGTTCCCATGGATTGTCTCATGCTGCATGTTGTAGTTCTAAATTACTCTAACCCAGAGTTACCAGTTTTAAGTCAACTTTTTGTTACCAATGTTACAAATTTTTAATCATAACTAATAACTTATGAGCCACTAATCTATAACCAAGACATATAAAAACATATTTATACTTTTGAAACTATTTAGAAACAAAAATGAAATGGCCGCATACATTTGTTCATTTAAACCAAACAAAATTCTTAATTTTTCTAGCTGTAATTTTAAGAGAGGAGCACCTTGTCACCTGATGAATCCAATAATCACAAGCACAGAGATTTTTGTAGGAAAAACAGCCATTTGTTCCCTTACCATAGAACTTAAGAACTTGAGAAGCTGGTGGTCCCTATAAGAGCAGCGTTTATAATCAGCTCCTAACAGGGCTTCTCTAGCCACACTAGATTCCTAACTACAGGTGCAGGGCTCCAAAGACCAATTAAAACTGTTTATTTTATTTTATTTTTTTACCAAATTATCCCCAGATAGTCGGAGAGTACTGCTTTTCTCAAAACCCATTCTCTCACATCTCAGGTGTAAACTATCTCTAGTCAGGGTATAAAGCACCTATGAGAATTACCTTTGCTTTTCTAGATTTTCACATAGCTCTAAACACATACACAAAAACACATAAAACAGAAACCAACAGATCCGGACACATTCGACCCTTTCTTGTCCTCTACAAGCAGGCAAGAGAATTAGACGATTTTGGAGGGGGAAGCTTCCGCTTCAACAGAACTCGGTCCCTCTGACCGATCCGGAGACGGCCAGGCGTCCCTGGCTCTCCTTACCTCCCAGGGCGTCCCCCAGGGCCACAGCCTGTGGTCCTCCTAGCACGTCTGCCGACCACAGTCCTCCGGTCCTTACGGCCCAAAAGGACAGCTGCAAATACCGACCGCGCGCGCATTTCAGACCCCATCACCCCATCGTCTACAAACACCAGCATCCATTTCTACCTAGACGACCAAAACCAGAGAAGCACACTTGTTCCTCACTCTGCCAGGTGTAAAACCAAGGCACGAGGTGGGACTCGAACCCACGATCTCGCAACCCGAAAACCAAGACACAAATTTCACTCTGCCAGGTGTAAAACCAAGGCACGAGGTGGGACTCGAACCCACGATCTCGCAACCCGAAAACCAAGACACAAATTTCACTCTGCCAGGTGTAAAACCAAGGCACGAGGTGGGACTCGAACCCACGATCTCGCAACCCGAAAACCAAGACACAAATTTAATAAACTCAGATGGATCCGAACTCAGACTTCGCCATGCTTCAGAAACATAGGACAAGACACAAACAACCCAACACAACAAGCACATGTTCCAATGTTCGTTTCAGAAAACAGACACTCAAAACAGAGACACCGGCCGGCACACACACAAGAGGGGATCCCCATACCTCCAAGTCGGTTCTCGGGTGTGAGGGGTGGTCGCGTTTCCCGGCCAATGCACCAAATGAAAGACCCACAACGTGAGGACTCCCCCACATTCTGACTCAGGAGAGGCGACACCCCAAAATCACCCACAAGAAACGGTCTTGCTGCAACTGCAAGAGGATTTTTATTCAAGAGCGTTCTCGGGCCCATGGTCATACACCACGCAGGGGTAGAGGACCATGGCGCCCTGAGTAGCTGAGTAAGGGGGTATTTAAAGGAAGAAACCACAATTCATGGAGGTGGGGAGGGCGTTGTTGGAAAATACCAAAAATACCAGTTAAGAGTCACAAGGAAGTATAAAGTCACAAGTGTCAGGTTATCTCTCAAGACAGTTTCTAAGAGCCCCTAACAATCTAAGAGCCCCTAAAGATAGCACATTTGCATTGCAGGTTCCAGTAATGGTCAGGGTGCCATTCTTTGAATTGAACCCAGGAAGCAGGTGGGTGGAGGAAGGAATGTCGCTATCTGTTTTATGACCAGTACCTGGAGCACTAAGCCACAAAGGCTACACTCCCAAGCCTGGGCCCAAAAGCCTCGAATTTTGTTTTTACTTTGCTATACTTTTTTAATACTTCTTCAGTGTCAAAGTCACTTCTATTCCTGGGAACAGCTCTCCTGAATTCCATTCTCTTTTGATACTTGTTTGGGAGGATTATAAATAAAACTTGATGAGTTGCACACTTTTTTAAAATTAAATGTAAACAGTGAAGAATGAAGAGAATATTGTGAAAAGTAATTAAATATATACAAGTAATTTCTAATTAGGTTCAAATGTCTATTTCTGAGTAGCTGCTTAACTATGAAAAAACTTAGTTATCTGATATTGAACTTAAGTTGTCACTTGACTAAAAATAATCAGGGAAATTAAGTAATGAATATAATTACTGACTGTTAATGTTGTCAGGAGACTTGATGATCTTGTAAATGTTCTGGGTATGAGCAATATTTGCAGGTAACTATAAATGTCCTAAATATAATTCAATTTTCCATCTTCAGTAGGTGGAAAAGCTATATATATTGCTGATAAGCTATTCTTTGAAAACAATGTTAATTATAAAAAGTAAGAGGGTCCTATCCTGAGAGTCCATTATTATTGTTCTGGGTAGAGATGCATAAGAATAGGGATATTTCTTCCTATCTTGAATACAATACTGTTTGCTTTCCCTCTGCTCCTTCCAGTTTCTCCCACCTCCCCTTCCATTTGTGTTTCCCAATAGGAAAAAATAATGAGTTTCTAAGAGACAATAACAAAAGAAACAAACAAAAAGTATGCAAAGATAAAACAAAAACCATCACATGGAAATTGGAAAAAGAAATCAACAGAAGGAAAAGAGCCTAAGAGAAGGCACAGGAATCAGAGAGCCACTCATCCACACACTCAGGAGTCACATAAAACCACTAACCTGAAAGCTCTAACATATATGCAGAGGACGTGGTGCAGATCCATGCCAGCCTTGTGCTTGCTGCCTCGTGGAAAGTGTAATAAGGTGGTGAAGGAAAGTGAATCAGAAAGTGAATACTTGAATATAATAATTTCATCTTACCTTATCTTTATATATTCAAAAAAACTTCCTATGAATGGATTCAACATTTTATTCATACATAGAGTAAATTATGGGCATGTACATAAATTAAATATAAATCTTTATGAACAATGTTCCATGAGCCAACTTCATTCTGGCTGGCAAACAAAAAATTTACAGAGGAAACTTGCTTAACGCATGAGGGATTTGATACTGAGAAACAAAAACTGAAACAAATGACACATTTTCCAGCTCCCGTGCCACATTATTTAATGGCTCAGGGTTTTGCCAAGAACTCCAATTCTTGGAAATTATAAAGACAAAGCAGATAAACAGACTAATTGCTATTTGCATGCTCCCTTCCCCCCGCCTTCTCTCTCTGTGTTTGTGTGTGTGTGTGTGTGTGTGTGTGTGTGTGTGTTAGGGGTAGTAATTACTAGATCTGAATTAATTCTTAGAATTATTTAGGAGACAATTTCAAAATATAATGTATAATAAGAGCAACCAAAAGAGAGGGGATTATAAATTGTATTAGTGTTGTGCTGATTTTTCTTAACTTAGTGTTGCTTTTTATAGTGACCCAGAGGGAAGAAATTGAGATAATTATCTAGAACTGGATAATTACTGACACACATATTCTTGTCTACAATCACTCATTTAAGTGTTTAATTCATAATACAACAAGCCAAAATAACTCATTGCTGTCTAGATGTTGATAACAATTTTGAAATCAACAAATGGTTCTAACTTTGTACCAAGAATCTTCTAGGGACCTGGAAATGACATTACAGTGTTAGCATATATCTAGGAAGCACAAGTGACCACCACCAAGAGCAAAACCAAATCCTGGTTCTATGAATTTAGAAACAAGGTTAAAGAAGTCAGCTCAAAGAAGCACGTTTTATAATTCCATATAAAATAATTCCCTGAAAATGCAAATATGTAGAAGTTGAGAATGAATTTGTGATTCCCTGAAGTGCGTGGTGTGAAATGGGTGTGAGGGTTGTCAGAGTGAAGGAAATATTTTTCAAATTAGATTGCCTGGATTTATAAGTATGCATTGTCTCTAAGTTCAGTGCTGTGGGTTCTACATTTTTCTTCTTTCCGTGTGTATGCTTGCTTGCATGTGTGTGTGTGTGTGTGTGTGTGCGCGCGCGCGTGCATGTGTGAGTGCGTGTTTGAGTGTGTGTGCGTGCGTGCATGTGTGTGTGCTGTTTGTGTTTTCACGTGGAGGCCCCATGTTGATATTGGGAATCTTTCATGATGGGTCTTTGCTACATCCACTCTAGTAGTGACCCGTGTGACAGGCCCAAAAGCCTGGACACAGTCCTGAGGTGAAAAGTTCACAGAAACTTAGCCTCCTGGAACTGTGGCTTCCTGAAATAATGAATGCTCCAAATCTGTCCTTGCTTTAGTTGGTGGACGGATCTGTGTGCTTTCCCTCAATATTGCTTCATTATAAGAGCCTTTAAGGATTGATTTTGACATATAGCTAAGTTTGATTAAGCCTTCACCAGTTTTCCAATGTCCTAGGCAGTTCTTGAGCTGACCCTGGGCATGGATAGCTGAGTCACTGCCCTATACAGGAATTTACAATGACCTAGGAAGAAGGAAGGTTGTGGTCTAAGAGGAACTAGAGTAAATACTTAGAATTATAGATAGCTGAGCCAATCCCATACACAGGAATTTACAATGGCCTAGGGGGAAGGTGGACTATACAATAGACTAGAATTGGAACTATGGCAAGGCCATGAAGCCCTTGCCCCTGGCTTCTAAGATTAAGCTGACCTTAGGTGGGGCTGCTTTTGATCCCAGTTGTACTGTTAGCTTTTGGTATGCATTCTTCTGTTTTGTTGTAAAAGTAATTTTGCATCAGATAACTTCAGTGTCCCTTGGATGGCCTTAATGTATCACTTAACTTCTTTGTTTTCTGTAATATATAAGACTGATTCTCTCTTTGACAAATTACATTCAGATACAGCATACTCCCTTGCGTCAGTGTCTGTTTGTCACCCCTTTCATTGCCAATTCCTTGCCCACATGTCCGGAACCCTGATTTCTCCCGCGGATTGAGGGGGGCCAACTGAGGGTAGTCCGTGGCAAGTCTTCAACCATATTCACCGAGGGAAAGGCTCCCAGTCAAACTCATAGTCTATGATAATGCTAAGGTATCTCCTAATTCTCATTTCTATGTTTAAAATGGTTAGTTTTACAGTTTTTAAAATTATGTTAGTGAAACTTTTTGTAATACTTGTAATTATCTCTCCTTAAATAGAGAGATTTTTAAAAAGAGAAATATTATCATTAGAGATTCTACATATATAGGACATCTGCACATACATACAGAAAAATGATAAATGGAGTTAACATGTAACAGGACAATGATACCCATACTAGACCCCACAGGATAACAAATTAAAAACTCAGCATCAGGAGTATGTTATGTCTTTTGGAATTGTTGACCAGTCAGTTCCCATAGACCCTTAACAATTCAGCTACTGCCAGTGATATTGGTTGTCTTCAAAAGATGTCAGTAAAGCTCTCTTGCTGAAGACAACACGTACTTGATTCATTCTGTTGTTACTGAAAGGAAATAAAACTTGAGACCTGAGATTCATGTAATTTATGTCAAATAGCCCAAAGAGTTGTTTGTGAGCTTTGAAACCTGGGGCTGAGAACATAGTAGAACAGGTCAGGACATGCCTGGGCAGGCCCTTCGTTAAGACATTCCTGAGGCTGCATAGCCATAAAGATAATGACATGCCAGACTGGCCCAGTGCCTCCCTATCTCCCGCCCTTCTGACCTAACTTAAATGTTAACAGGCTGCTGATGTTTAAATGAACCAATCATGTGAAACCAAGCCAATTCCTCCCCCATCCCCACCCCTTTTCTATAAAAACCCCTAGCTTCCAAGCCTCGTGGTCAAAACCACTGTCTCCTGTGTGAGATACTGTTGGTCCGGAGCTCCGTCATTAAACTACCTCATGCTTTTATATCAAGATGGTCGTCTGTTCGTGATTCTTGGGTGCACGCCGAATTGGGAATTAAGTGGGGGTTTCTCCACTTAGTTCTTTCATTACTAGTTCCACTATGGACACAGGAAAGCAGATATATCTTTGTCACAGACTTCTATTGCTTTGTATACATACCCATGAATGAGATTGCAAGATCATATGCTAATCCTATCTTTAATTTTTGGTAACCTTCCAACCTGTTTTTTCATAACAGTTGTTCTAATTTATATTTTCTGCAATGCATCAAGTTTCTCTATTTTATATCTTTGCTAGCACCCGTTATCTTAATTTATTTAGCAATAGTCATTCTTAAGTGTAAAATATTGAATGGGTACAGAAGTATAAGTAGATGAGTTCTGGTGTGCTATTGAAGGTGGGTTGGCTGTATATAATAATTCAGTGCATAATTTATATAAACAGAGAATTGGGATTAATATATCAGATTATAAAATTATAAAAAAGGGAATGAGAACAGAATAAGGCAAGAGATGAAAGCCTATAATTACTCTCTTTGTTTCTTCATGTTTCTTTCATCTGGGGAGGGAGCCATTGGGGACACTGTCTCAAAGGAAATCATACATGAATACTCTGCAGCTTGAGAGTATTAAGTCAGACATTTGAGGCTGTGTTAACAGCAAAGTTGTGTATATTCAATGGCTTGGATTCAAGAGGAGAAGATGCCATTCCATCTTATGCAAAATACAATTTTGGATTAGAAATATATCCTTCTACTCTAAAGACATTAGGAAAAACATCTCTATGTGTTTTCAACTTGCTGGTGCGTGGTTAGAGTTCTTCCTGTTTCTTTTTGTTATTTATTCATTTATGTGAATTATGACAGTTTATGTGATGTTAGGCCAGATTGGATGAGACTAAACAGAACTGGTGACAAGTGTCGATTACTTTAAGACATTTGAAAATATACAGATGAAGTATGTCTTTATATAACTTAACACATGAGGATATTGGGGCTGAATGTGGTCCATCACTTAACTGATTGCCAAGGGCAGATTCATCCCTGGTCCTCTTTTCCTCACTGGCTTTATTTTGTTTGCATCTACTGCTTTGGATAGGAATCCCTTAGTCAGGAATCAGTTACTTATGGATGCCTTTGCTTCTCTTCACCAGGGTTGCATGTGCCATGAGCATGAGGAACCACACTTCTGTGACAGAGTTCATCCTGCTGGGAATTTCCAACACTGAAGGACTAGAGAGCATGCTGTTTGCCCTGTTTCTGGTCTTCTATGTCTTTGCCTTGCTGGGGAACCTGCTCATCTTCCTCACCATCCTGGCTTCTCCCAACCTCCACACCCCCATGTATTTCTTCCTGGGGAACCTGGCAGTGTTTGACATATTCTTCCCTTCTGTGAATTCTCCTAAGATGATGGACTACCTAATACGGCAAGGCCGAACCATATCATACCAGGGTTGTGTCTCCCAAGTCTTCTTCTATCACACTCTGGGTGGCACAGAATGTTTTCTATATACAGTGATGGCTTATGACCGCTTTGTGGCTATTTGTCACCCTATGAGATACACAGTCATTATGAACCACAGGGTGTGTACCTGCCTCACAGTAGGCACTTGGGTTGGGGGCTTTGTCCATGGGAGCATCCTCACATTTCTTATTTTTAAGTTACCCTACTGTGGTCCGAATAAGGTGAACAGTTTCTTCTGTGACATTCCTGTGGTGCTGTCCCTGGCATGTGCAGATACCTCTCTAGCAAGAACTGTGAGTTTTACTAATGTTGGTGTCGTTGCGCTCACATGTTTTCTTCTCATTCTCACTTCTTACACTCGTATTGTGATCTCCATCCTGAAAATCCGGTCCTCGGAAGGCAGGCGCAGAGCCTTCTCAACCTGCAGTGCCCACCTGACATCTATCATCTTGGTGTATGGCCCCGTGATTCTTGTGTATCTCAGACCTGCTTCTAGTCCCTGGCTGGATTCTGTTGTTCAGGTGTTTAACAATGTCATCACGCCCTCTTTGAACCCTCTGATTTACACCCTGAGGAACAAGGATGTGAAATTAGCCCTGAAGAAGGTGCTATCTCAAGGGGCCCAGCCTTTAGGTTATAAGGAATAGTAGAAATTCTTATCTGAGGATTTTTGTAGCTGTTTCAGGCCCACTGTGTATGTCTGTCTTCTTTCAGAAGAGTCTTAACAGTTATGTCATTGAATTTGTGTGGGTGGACTGAGTTTCAGATTTATATCTTTGGCAATAATTTCTAGATTGTGCCTTAAGTTTCTCCATTTTTAGTTTGCTAAAGTGATATATCTTTTCTGTTCTATGTACTCTGTGCTTGTTGAACCATTTCAGTAGCTTATCATGAAACTGCCTGTTTCTACTTCATGTTTTACATGGAGCCTACACATTATATATTTTCTTTCTTTCTTTCTTTCTTTCTTTCTTTCTTTCTTTCTTTCTTTCTTTCTTTCTTTCTTTCTTTCTTTCTTCCTTCCTTCCTTCCTTCCTTCCTTCCTTCCTTCCTTCCTTCCTTCCTTCCTTCCTTCCTTCCTTCCTTTCTTTCTTTCTTTCTTTCTTTCTTTCTTTCTTTCTTTCTTTCTTTCTTTCTTTCTTCTCTCCTTGCTTTTGCACACAGAAAAACCGTGTTTTGTACATGGCTCTTTATCTTTTAAGAGGAAAAAGTGACCATTGAGCTATGTCTTAAAATAGCAGAACAGAGACTGTAAATTCAGAAAGTGCTTTTGAGCCAGAATTTTCTATATATTAGCAGGGGCAACATTTATTTATTTATTTATTTTTATTATCAAATGCCAACATTTTATTTAAACCAGATGAAAGATATTTGTTCTAGATGGTTCTAAACAGTAAATTTTAAAATAAAATGAAGGAAGGAATGATATGCATATAATTTTCCTTCTGTTTTTATTTTCTATACTGAAAACTTAAAGATTTTCCAGAAGGTTCTAGGTACAAAATTTCAAGCAAGATGTTGCAATTTCTTTTTTTCTTAAATTGGATATTTTATTTATTTACATTTCAAGTGTTATCCCCTTTCCCTATTTCCCCTCCAGAACCCCCCCATCCTACCCCTCCCCCTGCTTCTATGAGAGTGTTCACTTACCAACTCACACACTCATGTCTCCCCACCCTGGTATTCCCCTACACTGAGGCATTGAACCTTCCCAGGACCAAGGGCCTCTCCTCCCATTGATTTCAGACAAGGTTATCCTTTGCTACATGTGTGGCTGGAGTCCTGGGTACCTTCATGTGTACTCTGGTTGGTGTTTGAGTTCCTGTCAGCTCTGAGAGGGTCTGGTTGGTTGATATTGCTGTTCTTCCTATGGGTTTGCAAACCTCATCAGGTCCTTCAGTCCTTTCTCTAACTCCTCCTTTGGGGATCCTGTGCTCAGTCCAATGGTTGGCTGTAAGCATCCATCTCTGTATTTGTCAGACTCTGGCAGATCCTCTCAGGAGACAGCTATACAAGGCTTCTGTCAGCAAGCACTTCTTGGTATCAGTAATAGTGTCTGGGTTTGGACTGTATATGGGATGGATCCCCAGGTGGGACAGACTCTGGATGGCCTTGCTTCAGTCTCTGCTCCGTGCTTTGCCATCGTATTTCCTTTAGACAGGAGCCAGTCTGTGTTAAAAATATGGAGATGAGTGGGTGGCCCCTTCCCCTTGCCTTGCCTAACCTCTGGATATGGTCTCTACATGTTCTCCCTCCCCTTTGTTGGGCATTTCAGCTAATCTCATCCCTGTTCGGTCCTGGGAGCCTCTTGCTTTCCTGGCATCTAGGACTTGCTGGAGGGTACCCCTAGTTCTCCATTCCCCATTGCTACACACCTCTGTTCAAATTCCTGACCCTCTGTATATCATCCCCATCTCCTCTCATACCTGGTCCTGTCTCCCTTTTCCCCCTACCCCTCCTGTCTTCCTCCCAAGTCATTCTCACCCTCTATCTTCCGTGAGTATTTTGTCCCCCCTTCTAAGAAGGACTGAAGCATTCACATTTTAGTTTTCCTTCTTCTTGAGCTTCATATGATCTGTAAACTGTATCTTGGGTATTCGGACCATTTGGGCTAATATCCACTTATCAGTGAGTGCATACCATATGTATTCTTTTGTGACTGGGTTACCTCACTCAGGATGATATTTTCTAATTGTATCCATTTGCCTAAGAATTTCATGAAGTCATTGTTTTTAATAGCTGAGTAGTACTCCATTGTTTAAATGTATCACATTTTCTGTATTCATTCCTCTATTAAAGGACATCTGGGTTCTTTCCAGCTTCTGGCTATTTTAAATAAGGCTGCTATGAACATAGTGGAGCATGGGGGTAACTTTATCATTTGGAGTTTAATATTTCTTAATTTTAAAACTATAGCTCTTATATTGAGGTCCATCTACTAAAAAACTTAAAATAATTTGTTCATGATAGTGTTTAAAGTGTTTTTCAGTTTTGACTAAATCAATCATAGTGTTCTAATACACAGCTTCTATGTACATTCATTTTCCAGTGGAAAAAAGTGTGAATATGGAAATATTCACTATTGCAACTCAAAACTCAACTTTCATCATTCCTTATGTTATCTAGTTGCAGTATGAGAACTGCAGGGTTGTCAACTTCACATAATGACAACTTGGGTGGAGGTTTTCTATTAATCTTTCTCTATGTATCATTCATTGGTCTCATTACTTTCATTTAGTATCTAGTATAATCATCACCATTTCTCTTTACTGACAAGAAAACTAGGCACAGGGTTGTTGATGTAGTAATGACACCATGGAGGGCAGGGCTGAGCAGGACTCTCCGCAATGTCTACAGATTCTGGCAATCTTAAGACAACAGTAATTTCAGGTTGTTTCCATTCTGAAGTAATACTCATTTGTTCAATCTGATGTAAATTGATGTGTTAAATTAAAACCTCCACCTGACTTGTTTAATGAGGAACTAGATAGCATGTTCATTAAATGACTCATAAAGATGAAACAGGAAGTTATTTAGAAAAACAACATCTTATTCTTCATTATATGCCTAAAGCAAGTGTAACCCACCTTGTTTACATCACTACATTGCCTGTTGTGACTAACTTAATGTCCATTATTTGGAAGGTCTTATATTTTACCTATGGTATAGTATTTGATGCTTATTTTACTCCAACAATTTACTATAGAAGTTGGCAGTTTATAACACAATTCATTATTTTAGATTGTCAAACGTGGTCAGCAGCATTGGGGGATGGCTTAGATGTGGTTCTTGGCCCAGGATCTAATAAGGTGTTGCTGTTACATTTAACAACTATGTGGTAGGCTTCTGATGGAGCTTTCCTTTCTTTTTTCTTTTAATAGATATTTTCTTTATTTAATTTGAAATGTTAGCCCCTTTCCTGGTTTTCCCTCTGAAAACCCCCTATCCCAATACCCCTCCCCCTGCTCACCCATCCACCCACTCGTGCTTCACTGTCCTGACATTCCTCTACACTGGGGCATTGAGCCTTCATGGGACCAATGGCCACTCCTCCCATTGATGTCAGAGCCTCTCAGGAGACAGCTATATCAGGTTCCTATCAGCAAGCACTTGTTGGCTTCCCCAATAGTGTATGGGTTTTATAACTGTATATGGGCTCAGCGCAGGCCTATTGTCAAGAGGCCTTCACCCTCCCCTCACTACATGGGCATTTCCATTTACCTACCTCCTGTACTCACATTCACATCCTGGAAGCTGCCTGCCCCAACAGAAAGTGCCAAGGACAGTCTAAGCAGAAGTCTCTGTTATCTTGTCTTCAGGATCAAATACAGACACTCTATAATTCATAATCAAGTGGAGAGAAATGAAGCTCCATATTATAAAGGGATGTCCAAAAATCTGACTACATTTTTAATGTGTAGTCACAGATCTAATTATATAAATGCTTCCCTATTGGAAATCTTTCTGTTTAGGATTGATTGTTAGGGTAACACATTTTTAAAACGAACTTTTTGATTTATAAGTTATACGTATCTTTACCAGGCATGACATCACATGCTTGCAATTTCAAAACACAGGTAATATGGGCAAGAAGAAAAGCCATTCCATTCATCCCTGTCTACATAGTTTGAAGCCAGCCTATGTCACATGAGACTTTATCTGGGGCTGGCGGGGGTAGTAATCAAAAAAAATAAGTAAAGCATTCTTTGTGAAGAAAATCACATCGTTTAGATTTTTTCAGTCCTTTTCATTTGCAGAGAACATTTGCTACTGACTCTCCCAAAGTATTTTTTTTTTAAATATAGAAATTGCGACTCTTTTCAAGTCGTTACTTAGTATACTGTTCAGTTTGTAGTTTTTTTTATTCAACAGTTTGTGAGTACGCTAAGATAATATTTAGTTCACAGGGCAGCCATTGGGTAGTCAGATATTTATCGGTAGTTTAGTGGTTATAGACATAATGCTTATGGCAGAGAGAGGGCATGATAGAAGACAGATATAATTCTCTATGTAGGCTGTGAAAGCCCAAGACAGATAGAATAAAAATGTAGGGTTTATGTTGTCAGTGCAGAGTTAGATGTCAACTGCAATGCTTAGGAAATGAGCTTCATAGCATCGCTTCTGGCCTCTACACAGCCAGTCTAATGCACTTGGACCCTAACTTGTCCAAATTGGCAATGGCAAGTAAGTAAAATCACACTTGTGAAATGAATGAAATGCCACATTAGAAATGATAATAACACTACATATAATATAAATAAATTTATAATATTTGTATGCACATAATATAATATATAACATATATAATTATATTATATATATTTATGTAATATATGTATACATAATATATTTGCTATGCTACATATTCCAGCATGTTTTTTTCTTTGTCATAAGAACATTAAAACCTTTTTTTTTTTTGGTTTTGCGAGACAGGGTTTCTCTGTATAGCTCTGGATGTCCTGGAACTCACTTTGTAGACTAGGCTGGCCTCGAACTCAGAAATCCACCTGCCTCTGCCTCCCAAGATTAAAGGCATGTGCCACCACTCCTGGCAAGTCACACATTAAAATCTTATTCATTAGTTGCTTTGAGTTTTTCTCATTTTTTATCGTTCAGTTGTTAAAATCTTTGCTTCTTATTACAAAATGGAAAAGTTTTAAATAAGGACAATAGTCATTTTAGATAATTTTTGTCTAGACTCTCAGTTCAGGATGTTAAATTGTTATTTAAAGAAGGAGGGAGGAAGGGACCTTGGAGGGAACAGGAAGTAGGGGGAGAGGGAAACTTGATCTGCTATTGGGTGGGGGAAAAGGATTAAAGCCTGGAGGGCTAGCAGAAAGAATGGAAACCAGCAACCTCAGTGGACAGGAAGTTGGGGGGACTCTCCAGAATGTACCAGAGACCTAGGTGAGAGACTCTCAGAACTCAAAGGGAAGGACTCTACATGAAATGTTCTACAGTGGGAAGAGGGAACTTGTAGACCCCACCTCCAGCAGAAAGTCAGGGCATAAAGGGAGGGATGGGGTTACCATCCCACAGTTTAAACTCTGACCTATAATTGTTCCTGTCTGAAAGAATTACATTGATGGAAGTGGAGAGGAGCCTGAGGAAAAGAAGGTCCAGTGACAGGCCCAAAGTGGAATACAGCTCAAGGGGAGGCCCTAAGGCCTGACACTATTCCTGAGGCTATGGAGTGCTCACAAAAAGGAACCTATCATGACTGCCCTCTGAAAGACCCAAGAAACAGCTAAAAGGATCAGATATTCTTTTTTTGGAGTTTGTGGGCACATTAAGGATGTGATGTACATACATGGTCTAATAAAAAACACGACACATATAATAAAATAAAGATAAAGTGTGTGTGTGTGTGTGTGTGTGTGTGTGTGTGTGTGTGTGTGTGTGTGTGTGTATGGGACACCTGGAGGCCAGTAGAAGTCAGATTCCCTACAGCTGGAGTTGCAGGCTGTTGGGAACTTGCTAGGGATCCTCTGAAAAGGCAGGGATTTTTCATAACTCCAGAGTCATCTTTCCAGTGAATGATTTATAAGAGTCTGTTCATGAACTGTAAAAGGAAAAATGTCTTGAGGGTTCCTAATTTCTGGTTTTGTTGGGGGGGTGTGTGTGATTTCCATTCTTGGCTATCAAATCTTACTTTACAGTTTGGTTTCCTCATTAAAGTAAAGAAAGAAGCTGTATACAGGAAAGGGTGCTATTGAACCACAAGAAACTGGTTACATCTTCCAGGGGCTGCCTGACCCCTTGCAGTGGTAAAAAGCTTGGGACAGAATTGAGTAGAACAGAAATAGTTGCAAAGGATATTGATGGAGTTGTTACTGTTGTTATTGTTGATGATGATGATAGCTGTGTGGGTGTGGTCAACAATGCTTATGGAAGCTGCAGGAAGCAGTGTGCCAACATCTTTCAAGAGAACAATCTTGAATTATTGATGCAATTGTGGCAGTGTATAAATCTGGAGCCTGACACAATCACTTCCTGATAGCAGGAGATAAGACACAAGGCAAAATGTGTGGAGATGGTTACTGGCTGTAGAACCCAGTAGTATGCTTGAAGGCTGCAGAAAGACAGCTTTATGCTGCAGCTCTGGTCTGCTTTAGCTCATATTCTCATTATTCCTTCCTCTTTTGCAGGAAGGAAGGAAGTCGAACTTTTCTTTTTACTCTTCTCTTCTCTTCTCTTCTCTTCTCTTCTCTTCTCTTCTCTTCTCTTCTCTTCTCTTCTCTTCTCTTCTCTTCTCTTCTCTTCTCTTCTCTTCTCTTCTCTTCTCTTCTCTCCTCTCCTCTCCTCTCCTCTCCTCTCCTCTCCTCTCTCCTCTCCTCTCCTCTCCTCTCCTCTCCTCTCCTCTCCTCTCCTCTCCTCTCCTCTCCTCTCCTCTCCTCTCCTCTCCTCTCCTCTCCTCTCCTCTCCTCTCCTCTCCTCTCCTCTCCTCTCCTCTCCTCTTTTCTTTTCTTTCTTTTCTCTTCTTTTCTTTTCTTTGTTATGTCCTGTCCTCTCCTGTCCTTCTTTCATTTTTTTCCTTCCTTCCTTCCTTCCTCCCTCCTTTCTTCTCTCTACCTCCCTTTCTTCCTCCCTCCATCTCTCATAAAAAGGAACTTGTTTCCTTTATCAAGATGCCCAAGGGATTATTTCAGTTAGTACATTTTGTGATGTAAGTTTTGGTTCAACAAATCAGGTTTACTTGTTCCCAAAAATTAGTGTTGTTCCTTGACATCAGTGCTGACAATGGCATTTCCATCTAAGTGAGTACACAAAGCCTTCTTATTTCCTACCTTGAGAGACTCTACTCTGCAGTGGATGTCACACCCTCTGGCTTCCTTACTTTCCTCAATCTTTTGTCTTTGAGATGCATTTACTAGTTTTCTGTTTTCTGGACTAGAAACCCACTGCAACACTCTATTGTAATGCTAAATTAATCATTACTTTCAA
Organism: Mus caroli; assembly: GCF_978045245.1. NCBI lineage: Eukaryota > Metazoa > Chordata > Mammalia > Rodentia > Muridae > Mus > Mus caroli. The sequence goes on along the minus strand of NW_028227266.1, from coordinate 37,766,193 downwards.
TTTTGCTCCTACACAATATTTTTCAAACTATATATTATTATTAAAATTTAAACTTAAATTTTAAAAAAAACTTTAAATTTTAAACTTCCCCCCATTTCCCTCCCTCTCTTTTCATACACTTATGGCTGCTGCTCATTCCTTTTGGTTCTTTTAGATCATACAGGTGAGAGATTATGTATATATAAAATGATGTGTTTTTTTTTTTTCAAAATTCAACAGCCATCATAGCTGTTCTTTTCTGTCCTTCTGTATTTATTGTCACCCATCTCTTTGTTGTTCAGAGGTTGGTAAGACCCTTCATGCAAATGCAGAAACAGAACATTTCCCCAACAAGAAGAAACCAACAGGATATTTGCTGCATTGTGTTAAGAATTATTGATCATGAAGGGATATAATTTACTAAAATCCAGAGATACTTTTGTAATGAATAAGCCAGGACTTCAAATATCATCAAGGGTTCTGCACTTGTACTCTTTGGTTTGTTTGTATTGTTGGCAAAATGCACAAGAAGCCCATCCCATGTTCTTGGTGACTATTAATGGTAACTAACAACACAGAGGGCTGGAATCCATGCATGTCTGCTGTATACCTTTCACAGGATCTGTCCCACCAATGAACTGCTCTCAAAACACTGGTTTTTCAAAAACTTTGCTATTCAAAATTAATTGGATTTCCGTATGAAATTTTAGAACTAATTTGATATTTTCTACAGTAAGCCTAGTAGAGTTTTGATTAGGATTTTATTTGACCCACACACCAATCATTAGTGATCTAATATATTAACACAATAAAGTCTCATTCATGAATCTAATATACACACTTTATTTCTTTCAAGATGTCTAATGTCAGTTTTCATGTGTAGGCCAGTTATATCATTATTTTCTATGTTGGTGTTACTTAGAATGTTACTCTGATCATATAAAGAGTTACAATGAATTTGTCTGTATCAACTATGTAAATACTGCAACTTTACTAACATACTTGCTAATTACTAATCATCGAAACATTTTCAGATATTCCCCAGACATTCTATATGGATGATCACATTATCTTCAATCCCAACTTACTCCTTTTTAAAATCACCTTTTACTTTTTTCATACCTAATTGTCTTATGAAAAATTGTTCAACATTAAGTAGAAAAGGTGAGAGTAGTTAGGTTGATTGCTAATTCTAGAGAATAAACAACCAGGTTGTAACTGGCAAATATGACATTAGCTTGAGGGTTGTTTTTTGCTCTTGTTTTATTCTTTGACACATTGGGAATGATTCCATTTATCCTTAGTTAGCCAACATAGTCCATCAGAGAATAATTTTATAATTTTTCAGATTGGTTTTGGACATATATCAAGATGGTCATATAATTTCCTAAGCTAAAATAGTAATGATACTTGAATTTTGAAAGCCAATTTATCCCCTTCTGCCTAATTCTTGCTGCTGGGTCAGACCTATAGTTGGTCTGCATCTGTGAAGACTCCATATCTCAACCCATCCTAGAGGAACATCTGTAGTCAAAGCAGTTGAAGATCTGCTGCACTCAGAGCAGTTGAGGACCTGCTGCACTTAGAGCAGTTGATTCTTAGTTGGTCTGCTTCCGTGAAGACTTGATATCCTGATACATCCTAGAGGACCTGTTGCACTCAGAGCAGTTGGACACACTGCACTCAGAGCAGTTGAGAAGTTGAGGACCCTCTGCACTCAGAGCAGTTGGGCAACAGCTTGACTGCTCTACTGAAGGCCAAACAGTCTGAAGGCCTCCCATGACATCTACTGCAGCCAGTGCAACAGATCAGCAGCCTCTATGCCCCTGTGAAGAGCCCCAGTTGGAAGGCCTCACAAGTGTTCTGATACAGCCAGAGCAGCAAGCCTACCAGGAGAATTGAAGAAACCCAGGGACAAAAGAGGCAGATTCCATATAGTCACTCAATACAACAAACACCAGGGATGCCCAGATGGAGAAAGGCAAGTGCAAGACAATAAACAACAGAAGCCAAAATATGTGGGCATCATCAGAGCCCAGTTCTACCACCACAGCAAGCCCTGAATATACCAACACACCTGAAAATCAGGAATCTTCCCTAAAATCCTATCTCATGAAGATAATAGAATCCTTTATATCAATAACTCACTGAAAGAAATAAAGGAAAACACAGGTAACCAGGTGAAGGAATTGAATAAAGTGATCAAAGACATAAAAGTGGCAGTAGAAATAACAAAGAAAACACAAATGGAGGAAAACCTGAAAATGGAAAACTCAGGAAAGAGGTCAGGAATTACAGATGTAAGTATTACCAACAGAATACGTGAGATAGAAGAGAGAATCTTAGGTAGCAGAGATTGACACAACTGTTAAAGAAAATTCAAAACATAAAAATCCCCTAACCCAAAGCATCCAGGAAATTCAGGACACAATGAAAAGACCTAATCTAAGAATAATTGGAATAGAGGAGAATGAAGATTCCCAGCTCAAAGAACCTGAAGATGTCTTCAACAAAATCATAGAAAAAAAACTTCCCCAACCTAAAGAAAGAGATGGACATAAAGATACAAGAAGCCAATAGAACACCAAATGAATGGGACCAAAAAAGAAAATCTTCTCATCACATAATTATCAAAACACTAGATACACATATCAAAGAAAGAATATTAAAAATTGCAAGGAAAAAGGCCAAATAACATACAAAGGTAGACCTATCAGAATTACACCAGACTTCTCAACGGAGACTATGAAAGCCAGAAGAGTCTGGTCAGAGGTCATGCAGACTCTAAGAGAACACAAATGCCAGACCAGGCTACTATACCCAGAAAAACTCTCAATCAACATATATGGAGAAACCAAAATATTCCAATACAAAACCAAATTCAAACAGTATCTATCTACCAACCCAGCCTTACAAAGGATCCTGAAGGAAAAATCCAACACAAGGAAGATGCCTGCACCAAAGAAAGGACAAGATATTAAGCATCTCACTACAAAGTAAAAAACAGAGAGCCACAAGCCCATAAAATCACCTACAAAAACAAACATGTCAGGAATCAACAGTCATCTCTTTTTAATATCTCTCAATATTAATGGACTCAACTCACCTATAAAAAGACATAAGCTAACAGACTGATATTCAAACAAGATCCAGCATTTTGCTGCATACAAGAAACACACCTCAACAACAAAAAGAAGCACTACCTCAGAGCAAAAGGATGGAAAAAGGTCTTCCAAGCAAATGGTCTAAGGAAACAATCAGGAGTCACCATCCTAATATCCAATAAAATAGACTTTCAACCAAAAGTTATCAAGTGTGATGAAGGAGAACACTTCATATTTATCAAGAGGAAAATCTTCCAAGAGGAAGTCTCAATTCTGAACCTCTACGCCACAAATGCAAGTGCAACCAAATTCATAAAAGAAACTTTACTAAAGTTCAAAACACACATTGAATTCCACACAATAATAGTGTGAGATTTTAACACCCCACTCTCACCAATGGATGGGTCATTGAAACAGAAACTAAACAGAGATACAGTGAAACTAAGAGAGGTTATTAATCGAGTGGATTTAACAAATATCTATAGAACATTTCACCCTAAAGCAAAAGAGTACACCTTCTTCTCAAAACCTCATGGTATTTACCAAGCATCCTATCAGACCACCATGGCCTTCAATAACATCAAAAACTACAGAAAGCCCACATACATGTGGAAACTGAACAACTCTTTACTCAGTATAACTTGGTCAAGGAAGAAATAAAGAAAGAAACTAAAGACTTCCTGGAATTTAATGAAAATATTGACACATCATACCCAAATCTATAGGACACAATGAAAGCAGTGCTAAGAGGAAAGTTCATAGTACTAAGAGCCCTGGTAAAGTAACTGGAGAGATCTTACACTAACAACTTAAAAGCACACCTGAGAGCCCTGGAACAAAAAGAAGCAAACTAACCTAAGAGGAGTAGAAGGCAGGAAATAGTCAAACTCAGGGCTGAAATTAACCAAATAGAAATGAAGAAAACAATACAAAGAATCAGCAAAACCAAAAGCTGGTTATTGGAAAGAATCAACAAGGTAGATGATCCCCAAGCCAAACTAACCAAGGGCCAAGAGGCAGTATCCAAATTAATAAAACCAGAAGTGAAAAGGATGACATAACCACAGAAACAGAGGAAATTAAAAAAAATCATCAGATCCTATTATAAAAGGCTATACTCAACAAAACTGGAAAATCTACATGAAATGGATGGTTTTATAGAAAGATGCCACATACCAAAGTTAAATCAAGAGCAGCTAAATTATCTAAACAGGCCCATATCACACCAAGAAATAGAAGAAGTCATTAAAACCTCCCAACCAAAAAAGCCCAGGGCCAGATGGATTTAGTGCAGAATTCTACCAGACCTTCAAAGAATACCTAATACCAATTTTCCAAAAACTATTCCATAAAATAGAAACAGAAGGAATACTACCTAATTCATTCTATGAAGCCACAGTTGCTCTGATACCTTAACTCCACAAGGACCCAACGAAAAAAGAGAACTTCAGACCAATCTTGCTTATGAATATCGATGCAAAAATACTCAATAACATTCTTGCAAACCAAATCCAAGAACATATCAAAATCATCATTCACCACAATCAAGCAGGCTTCATCCCAGGGATGCAAGGTTGATTTAATATATGAAAATCCACTAACATAATCCACTATTTAAACAAACTCAAAGAAAAAAAATCACATGATCATCTACTTAGATGCTGAAAAAGCATTCGACAAAATACAACACCCCTTCTTGGTAAAAGTATCGGAGAGATCAGAAATTCAAGACCCATACCTAAACATAATAAAAGCAATTGACTGCAAACCAACAGCCAACATCAAATTAAATGCAGACATATTTGAAGCAATCCCACTGAAAATGGAGACAAGGATGCCCACTCTCCCCATATCTATTTGAAATAGTTCTCAAAGTGTTAGCTAGAACAATAAGACATCAAAAAGAGATCACGGGGATACAAATTGGTAAAGAAAAAATAAAGGTATTAATATTTTCAGATGATATGCTAGTATACATTAGCGACCCCAAAAATTCTACCAGAGAACTTCTCCAGCTAATAAACACTTCTAGCAAAGTGGCTAGATATAAAATTAACTCAAATAACTCAGTAGCCTTCCTTTATTTTTTTTATTTTTATTTTTTGATTTTTAATATTTTTATTACATATTTTCCTCAATTACATTTCCAATGCTATCCCAAAAGTCCCCCATAGCGCCCCCCACTTCCCTACCCACCCATTCCCATTCTTTTGGCCCTGGCATTCCCCTATATTGGGGCATATAAAGTTTGCAAGTCCAATGGGCCTCTCTTTCCATTGATGGCCGACTAGGCCATCTTTCGATACATATGCAGCTAGAGACAAGAGCTCCGGGGTTCTGGTTAGTACATCATGTTGTTCCAACAATAGGGTTGCAGATCCCTTTAGCTCCTTGGGTACTTTCTCTAGCTTCTCCATTGGGAGCCCTGTGATACATCCAATAGCTGACTGTGAACATCCACTCCTGTGTTTGCTAGGCCCCGGCATCGTCTCACAAGAGACAGCTATATTTGGGTCCTTTCAGCAAAATCTTGCTAGTGTATGCAATGGTGTCAGCGTTTAGAAGCTGATTATGGGACGGATCCCTGGATACGGCAGTCTCTAAATGGTCCATCCTTTCATCACAGCTACGAACTTTGTCTCTGTAACTCCTTCCCTGGGTGTTTTGTTCCCAATTCTAAGAAGGTGCACAGTGTCCACACTTTGGTCTTCATTCTTCTTGAGTTTCATGCGTTTATCAAATTGTATCTTATATCTTGGGTATCCTAAGTTTTGGGCTAATATCCACTTATCAATGAATACATATTGTGTGAGTTCTTTTGTGATTGTGTTACTTCACTCAAGATGATGCCCTCCAGGTCGATCCATTTGGCTAGGAATTTCATAAATTCATTCTTTTTTTTTTTTTTAAAGATTATTTATTTATTTATTTATTTATTTATTTATTTATTTATTTATTTATTATATCTAAGTACACTGTAGTTATCTTCAGACATTCCAGAGAGGGAGTCAGATCTCGTTACGGATGGTTGTGAGCCACCATGTGGTTGCTGGGATTTGAACTCCAGACCTTCGGAAGAGCAGTCGGGTGCTCTTACCCACTGAGCCATCTCACCAGCCCCAAATTCATTCTTTTTAATAGCTGAGTAGTACTCCATTGTGTAAATGTACCATAATTTCTGTATCCATTCCTCTGTTGAGGGACATCTGGGTTCTTTCCAGCTTCTGGCTATTATAAATAGGGCTGCTATGAACATAGTGGAGCATGTGTCCTTTTTACCGGTTGGGACATCTTCTGGATATATGCCCAGGAGAGGTATTGCTGGATCCTCCGGTAGTACTATGTCCAATTTTCTGAGGATCCGCCAGACTGATTTCCAGAGTGGTTGTACAAGCTTGCAATCCCACCAACAATGGAGGAGTGTTCCTCTTTCTCCACATCCTCGCCAGCATCTGCTGTCACCTGAGTTTTTGATCTTAGCCATTCTGACTGGTGTGAGGTGGAATCTCAGGGTTGTTTTGATTTGCATTTCCCTGATGATTAAGGATGTTGAACATTTTTTCAGGTGTTTCTCTGCCATTCGGTATTCCTCAGGTGAGAATTCTTTGTTCAGTTCTGAGCCCGATTTTTTAATGGGGTTATTTGACTTTCTGGAGTCCACCTTCTTGAGTTCTTTATATATATTGGATATTAGTCCCTTATCTGATTTAGGATAGGTGAAGATCCTTTCCCAATCTGTTGGTGGTTTTTTTGTCTTATTGATGGTGTCTTTAGCCTTGCAGAAGCTTTGCAGTTTCATGAGGTCCCACTTGTCAATTCTCGATCTTACAGCACAAGCCATTACTGTTCTATTCAGGAATTTTTCCCCTGTGCCCATATCTTCAAGGCTTTTCCCCACTTTCTCCTCTATAAGTTTCAGTGTCTCTGGTTTTATGTGAAGTTCCTTGATCCACTTAGACTTGACCTTAGTACAAGGAGATAGGAATGGATCGATTCGCATTCTTCTACATGTTAACAACCAGTTGTGCCAGCACCATTTGTTGAAAATGCTGTCTTTCTTCCACTGGATGTTTTTAGCTCCCTTGTCGAAGATCAAGTGACCGTAGGTGTGTGGGTTCATTTCTGGGTCTTCAATTCTATTCCATTGGTCTATTTGTCTGTCACTATACCAGTACCATGCAGTTTTTTATCACAATTGCTCTGTAGTAGAGCTTTAGGTCCGGCATGGTGATTCCACCAGAGGTTCTTTTATCCTTGAGAAGAGTTTTTGCTATCCTAGTTTTTTTGTTATTCCAGATGAATTTGCAGATTGCACTTTCTAATTCGTTGAAGAATTGATTTGGAATTTTGATGGGGATTGCATTGAATCTGTAGATTGCTTTTGGCAAGATAGCCATTTTTACAATGTTGATCCTGCCAATCCATGAGCATGGGAGATCTTTCCATCTTCTGAGATCTTCTATAATTTCTTTCTTCAGAGACTTGAAGTTTTTATTATACAGATCTTTCACTTCCTTAGTTAGAGTCACGCCAAGATATTTTATATTATTTGTGACTATTGAGAAGGGTGTTGTTTCCCTAATTTCTTTCTCAGCCTGTTTATTCTTTGTGTAGAGAAAGGCCATTGATTTGTTTGAGTTAATTTTATATCCAGCTACTTCACCGAAGCTGTTTATAAGGCTTAGGAGTTCTCTGGTGGAATTTTTAGGGTCACTTATATATACTATCATATCATCTGCAAAAAGTGATATTTTGACTTCATCTTTTCCAATTTGTATCCCTTTGATCTCCTTTTGTTGTCGAATTGCTCTGGCTAGGACTTCAAGTACAATGTTGAATAGGTATGGAGAAAGTGGACAGCCTTGTCTAGTCCCTGATTTTAGAGGGATTGCTTCAAGCTTCTCACCATTTACTTTGATGTTGGCTACTGGTTTGCTGTAGATTGCTTTTATCATGTTTAGGTATGGGCCTTGAATTCCTGATCTTTCCAAGACTTTTATCATGAATGGGTGTTGGATCTTGTCAAATGCTTTTTCCGCATCTAACGAGATGACCATGTGGTTTTTGTCTTTGAGTTTGTTTATATACTGGATTACGTTGATGGATTTCCGTATATTGAACCATCCCTGCATCCCTGGGATGAAACCTACTTGGTCAGGATGGATGATTGTTTTGATGTGTTCTTGGATTCGGTTAGCAAGAACTTTATTGAGGATTTTTGCATCAATATTCATAAGGGATATTGGTCTGAAGTTTTCTATCTTTGTTGGGTCTTTTTGTGGTTTAGGTATCAGAGTAATTGTGGCTTCATAGAATGAGTTGGGTAGAGTACCTTCTGTTTCTATTTTGTGGAATAGTTTGTGAAGAACTGGGATTAGATCTTCTTTGAAGGTCTGATAGAACTCTGCACTAAACCCATCTGGTCCTGGGCTTTTTTTAGTTGGGAGACTATTAATGACTGCTTCTATTTCTTTGGGGGATATAGGGCTGTTTAGATCATTAACCTGATCTTGATTCAAATTTGGTACCTGGTATCTGTCTAGGAACTTCTCCATTTCATCCAGGTTCTCCAGTTTCGTTGAGTATAGCCTTTGGTAGAAGGATCTGATGGTGTTTTGGATGTCTTCAGGATCTGTTGTTATGTCTCCTTTTTCATTTCTGATTTGGTTAATTAGGATGCTTTCCCTGTGCCCTCTAGTGAGTCTGGCTAAGGGTTTATCTATCTTGTTGATTTTCTCAATGAACCAGCTCCTTGATTGGTTGATTCTTTGAATAGTTTTTCTTGTTTCCACTTGGTTGATTTCACCCCTGAGTTTGATTATTTCCTGCAGTCTACTCCTCTTGGGTGAATTTGCTTCCTTTTGTTCTAGTGCTTTTAGGTGTGTTGTCAAGCTGCTAATGTGTGCTCTCTCTAGTTTCCTTTTGGAGGCACTCAGAGCTATGAGTTTTCCTCTTAGAAATGCTTTCATTGCATCCCATAAGTTTGGGTATGTTGTGGCTTCATTTTCATTGAACTCTAAAAAGTCCTTAATTTCTTTCTTTATTCCTTCCTTGACCAAGGTATCATTGAGAAGAGTGTTGTTCAGTTTCCACGTGAAGGTTGGCTTTCTATTATTTATTTTGTTATTGAAGATCAGCCTTAGTCCATGGTGATCTGATAGGATGCATGGGACAATTTCAATATTTTTGTATCTGTTGAGGCCTGCTTTGTGACCAATTATGTGGTCAATTTTGGAGAAGGTACCATGAGGTGCTGAGAAGAAGTTATATCCTTTTGTTTTAGGATAGAATGTTCTGTAGATATCTGCCAGATCCATTTGATTCATAATTTCTCTTAGTTTCACTGTGTCCCTGTTTAGTTTCTGTTTCCATGATCTGTCCATTGGTGAAAGTGGTGTGTTGAAGTCTCCCACTATTATTGTATGAGGTGCAATGTGTGCTTTGAGCTTTACTAAAGTTTCTTTAATGAATGTGGCTGCCTTTGTATTTGGAGCATAGATATTCAGAATTGATAGTTCCTCTTGGAGGATTTTACCTTTGATGAGTATGAAGTGCCCCTACCTGTCTTTTTTGATGACTTTGGGTTGGAAGTCAATCTTATCAGATATTAGAATGGCTACTCCAGCTTGTTTCTTCATGCCATTTGCTTGGAAAATTGTTTTCCAGCCTTTCATTCTGAGGTAGTGTCTATCCTTTTCTCTGAGATGAGTTTCCTGTAAGCAGCAAAATGTTGGGTCTTGTTTGTGTAGCCAGTTTGTTAGTCTATGTCTTTTTATCGGGGAGTTGAGTCCATTGATATTAAGAGATATTAAGGAAAAGTAATTGTTGTTTCCTGTTATTTTTGTTGTTAAAGTTGGCATTTTGTTCTTGTGGCTGTCTTCTTTTAGGTTTGTTGAGGGATTACCTTCTTGTTGTTTCTAGGGCGTGGTTCCTGTCCTTGTATTGGTTTTTTTCTGTTATTATCCTTTGAAGGGCTGGATTCGTGGAGAGATAATGTGTGAATTTGGTTTTGTCGTGGAATACTTTGGTTTCTCCATCTATGTTAATTGAGAGTTTGGCTGGGTATAGTAGCCTGGGCTTTAATTTGTGTTCTTTTAGTGTCTGTATAACATCTGTCCAGGATCTTCTGATTTCATTTTTCTGGTGAAAAATCTGGTGTAATTCTGATAGGCTTGCCTTTATATGTTACTTGGCCTTTTTCTCTTACTGCTTTTAGTATTCTATCTTTATTTAGAGCATTTGTTGTTCTGATTATTATGTGTCGGGAGGTATTTCTTTTCTGGTCCAGTCTATTTGGAGTTCTGTAGGCTTCTTGTATGTTCATGGGCATCTCTTTCTTTAGATTTGGGAAGTTTTCTTCTATAATTTTGTTGAAGATGTTTGCTGGTCCTTTGAGTTGAAAATCTTCATTCTCATCCACTCCTATTATCCGTAGGTTTGGTCTTCTCATTGTGTCCTGTATTTCTTGGATGTTTTGAGTTAGGATCTTTTTGCATTTTACATTTTCCTTGATTGTTGTGCCAATGTTCTCTATGGAATCTTCTGCACCTGACATTCTCTCTTCCATCTCTTGTATTCTGTTGCTGATGCTTGTATCTATGGTTCCAGATTTCTTTCCTAGGGTTTCTATCTCCAGTTTTGCCTCATTTTGGGTTTTCTTTATTGTGTCTACTTCCCTTTTTAGGTCTAGTATGGTTTTGTTCATTTCCATCATCTGTTTGGATGTGTTTTCCTGTTTTTCTGTAAGGACTTCTACCTGTTTGATTATGTTATCCTGTTTTTCTTTAAGGATTTGTAACTCTTTAGCAGTGTTCTCCTGCAATTCTTTAAGGGATTTTTGTGCTTCCTCTTTAGTGTCTTCTGCCTGTTTAGCAGTGTTCTCCTGTATTTCTTTAAGTGTGTTATTAAAGTCCTTCTTGAAGTCCTCTACCATCATCAGGAGATATGCTTTTAGATCCGTGTCTAGCTTTTGCGGTGTGTTGGGGTGCCCTGGACTGGGCGAAGTGGGGGTGCTGGGTTCTGATGATGGTGAATGGTCTTGGTTTCTGTTAGTAAGATTATTACGTTTACCTTTCGCCATCTGGTAATCTCTGGGGTTAGTTGTTATCGTTGTCACTGTTTAAAGATTGGAGCAGAAGCTGTGTTCCACTCACCAGCAGTCTCTAAATCCTGCGGCGGGGGTCGTGGGTAGCTGATGGTACCCCGGTGCTGGTCCAGCCGGAAGAGGCCTGTGGTCCTACTCAGGCCGGTTTTCTGCTTCCCTAACTAATGCAGTCTCTGGTCCCGCGTGCAATTGGATTGGAGCAGAAGCTGTGTTCCACTCTGCAGAAGTCTTAAGATCCTGTGGCGGGTGTTGTGGGTAGCTGGCGAGTGTCAGCCGACCCTGCGCCCCAGCTGCCCTGGTGCTTTTCTGACCGGAAGAGGCTTGTGGCTCTATGTAGGCCGGATTTCTCTCTCCCCAACCAGAGCAGTCCCAGGTCCTGCGTGATTGGACTGGAGCAGAAGCTGTGTTCCACTCACCAGCAGTCCCAAAATCCTGTGGTGGGGGTCGTGGGTAGCTGGCGGGTGTCAGGCAACCCTGCGCTCCAGCTACCCCGGCGCTGATCCGGCTGGATGAGGCCTGTGGCCCTACTCAGGCAGGTTTCTGCTTCCCTAACTAATGCAGTCTCAGGTCCCGTGCGCAATTGGATTGGAGCAGAAGCTGTGCTCCACTCACCAGAAGTCTTAAGATCCTGTGGCGGGTGTTGTGGGTAGCTGGCGAGTGTCAGCCGACCCTGCTCCCCAGCTGCCCTGGTGCTTTTCTGACCGGAAGAGGCTTGTGGCCCTATGTAGGCCGGATTTCTCTCTCCCCAACCAGAGCAGTCTCAGGTCCCGCGTGATTGGACTGGAGCAGAAGCTGTGTTCCACTCACCAGCAGTCCCAAAATCCTGCGGCGGGGGTCGTGGGTAGCTGGCGGGTGTCAGGCAACCCTGAGTAGCCTTCCTTTATACAAAGGATAAACAGACTGAGAAAGAAATTAGGGAAACAATTCCCTTCACAATAGCCACAAATAGCAAAAAATATCTTGGGGTAACTCTAACCAAACAAGTGAATGACCTGTATGACAACAACTTCAAGTCTCTCAAGAAAGAAATTGAAGGAGATCTCAGAAAATGGAGAGATCTCCCATGCTCATGGATTGGCAGAATTAATACAATAAAAATGGCCATTCTACTAAAGGCAATCTATAGATTCAATGCAATCCCCATCAAAATCCCAACACAATTCTTCAAAGACATGGAAAGAGCAATTCTCAAATTCATCAGGAAAGGCAAAAAACCATAATAGTGAAAACAATTTTTAACAGTAAGAGAACAGCTGGGGGAATAACCATCCCTGACCTCAAGCTTTACTATAGAGCAATAGTGATAGAAACTGCATGGTATTGGTACAGAGTCAGACATATTGACCAATGGAATAGAATTGAAGTCCCAGAAATAAAACTGCACACTTACTATCACTTGATTTTTGATAAAGGCACCAAAATATATAATGGAAAAAATAAAGCATCTTCAATAAGTGGTGCTGGTCTATCTGGCTGTCTGTAGAAGAATGAAAATAGACCACATTTGTCACCTTGTACAAAGCTCAAATCCAAGTGGATCAAGGACCTCAACATAAAAACCAGATACACTGAATCTAATAGAAGAGAAAATGGCAAAGAGCCTTGAGCTCATTGGTACAGGGGGAAATTTCCTAAACAGAACTCCAATGGCTCATGCTCTAAGATCAAGAATTGATAAATGGAACCTCATGAAACTGGAATGTTTCTGTAAGGCAAAGGACATAGTCAATAAGAGAAATTGGCAACCTACAGATTGGGAAAAAAAAAACTTCACTAATTCCACATCTGATAGAGGGCTAATATCCAAAATATATAAAGAACTCAAGAAGTTAATCATCAAAAAAGCAAACAACCTGATCAAAAAATGGGGTATAGAACTAAACCGAGAATTCACTGCTGAGGAATCTCGAATGATTTAGAAGCACCTAAAGAAATGTTCAAAGTCATTAGTGATCAGAAAAATGCAAATCAAAACGACCCTGAGATTCCACCTTACACCAGTTAGAATGACTAGGATCAACACCTCAGGTGACAACACATGTTGGACAGGATGTGGAGAAAGAGGAACACTCCTCCATTGCTGATCAGATTGCAATCTGATACAACCACTCTGGAAATCAATCTGGAGATTCCTCAGAAAATTGGAAATTGATCTTCCTGAACACTCAGCTATACAGCTCTTGGGAATATATCCATAAGTGGCCCACTATGCCACAGTGGCATGTGTTCCACTATGTCCATAGTGGCCTTATTTGTGATAGGCAGAAGCTAGAAACAACCCAGATGTCTCACAACAGAAGAATGGATACAGAAAATGTGGTTCATTTACACAATCGAATACTACTCAGCTATTAAGAATGAGGACATCCTGACTTTTGCAGGCAAATGAATAGAATTAGAAAATGCCATCCCGAGTGAGGTAACTCAGACCTAAAAGAACATGTATGCTATGTACTCATTAATAAGTGGATATTTGCCAAAAAAATACAAAAACAAAACCCAAAAACCATACAGAATACACAAGATACAGGCCACAGAATTCAAAAGGCCCAACAAGCTGAAGTGCCCAAGTGAGGATGCCTCAGTCCCACTTGGGAGAGAGAAGAAAGCAATCACAAGTGGGGAGGGAGGGAGAGATTTGGGAGAAAAGAACCTGATCTGGTATTGGGTGAGGGAAAGGACTGAAGCCCATAGGGCCTGCAGAAAGAATGGAAATAGGAAGCTTCAGGAAATAGGAGGTTGGGGGACACCCCCCCCCCAGAGTGAACCAGAGACCTGGGATGTTAGAGATTGCCAGGACTCAAAGGGAGTCCTTTCATCTTTGATGAAATGCCTGACAGTAGGGAGGGGGAACTTATAGAGTCCACCTTCATCAGGAAGACAGGACATCAAGTGAGGGATGGAGTTGGCATCCCACAGTCACGACTCTGACCCATAATTGTCCCTGTCTGAAAGAATTACAGGGATAGAAATTGAGAGGAGCCTGAGGAAAAGAAGTTCCAGTGACAGGCCCAAAGTGGGATCCAGGTCAATGGGAGGTCCTAAGGCCTGACACTATTACTGGGGCTACAGAGTGCTCACAAAAAGGAATCTATCATGACTGCCCTTTGAAAGATCCAACAAGCAGTTGAAAGAATTGGATGCAGATATTTGCACCCAGCCAGTGGACAGAAGCATCTGTCCCCTGTTGTTGAAATAGATAAGGTGGAAAGGAGCTGAGGAGAAGGGCAATTCTGTAGGAGGACCAGCAGTCATAATCAATCTTGACCCCGAGATCTTTCAAACACTGAACCACCAAACAGACAGCATATACCAGCTGATATGAGGCCCCAACACACATACAGTAGAGGACTTCCAGGTCTATGTTCATTCAGAGATGATGCATCTAACCCTCAAGAGACTGGAGGGCCCAGGGAGTTTGAAGGTCAGATGAGGTGGAGGGTGGAGGCATCCATGTGGAGATGGGGTATGTTGGGGAGGAAGTATGGGATGTGGAATAGTTGAGGTTGGGAGGGGAGGGGCAGTGAATGGAGTATGGATTGTAAAAAATGAATTGGAAATAAAATTAAATTTAAAAAGGGGAAAATATTATAGGAATAATTGGAAAAAGAAGTAGATTATTGAATTTACTCTTAACCCAAGGACATTTAGTAAGCAGTAATATTATACTAGTAGAGATCTTGTTATTTTTTATTTTTATTTTCTTTTATTATTAGATATTGTCTTCATTTACATTTCCAGTGCTATCCTCAAAGTCCCCCATATCCTCCCCCTCCATTCCCCTACCCACCGACTCCCACTTCTTGGCCCTGGCATTCCCCTGTACTGAGGCATATAAAGTTTGCAAGGCCAAGGGGCCTCTCTTCCCAATGATGGACAACTAGGCCATCTTCTGATTCATATGCAGCTAGAGACACGAGCTCCGGAGGTACTGGTTAGTTCATATTGTTGTTCCACCTATAGGGTTGCAGACCCCTTTAGCTCCTTGGGTACTTTCTCTAGCTCCTCCACTGGGGGCCCTGTGATTCATCCAATAGATGACTGTGGGCATCCACTTCTGTATTTGCCAGTCACTGGCATAGCCTCACAAGAGATAGCTATATCAGGGACCTTTCAGCAAAATCTTGCTGGCATATGCAATCGTGTCTGGGTTTGGTGAAGGTTTATGGGATGGATACAGTTTTTCCTTGAGTTTTATATATTTACAAATAAGTTACAAATTATCATGTTATTTCCACAGTGAGTACAGTAATGAGGGAGGGGCTAGGAAAGGGTGAAGGGTATAGGGAAAACAACAAAAGCCTTTAATTATTCCCTGTAATTATTCATTCATCTTGGGTCTTCAGTTTGGGTCACTGGGGATATTATCCCAAAAGAAACTAGTTCCATGAACACTTTCTGGTTTAAAGACATTATAAATTCGTTATTTTAAGGTCAGATTAACAGCAGAACTGAGCATCAAATCTACATTATAGGTTCAAGAAGAGAAGCTGAAACACCTTGTCTCTACGCTAGGATACTTTCTGCACAATAGATTCTTGACTTTCGAAACACATTCTCGTTGACTAGAAACTTTAAGAACATCTGTCTGTCCACATTAAATGTGTTTCCTGGATGCTGGTATGTGTGTAAAGCTCTTGCTGCTTCTGTTTACTCCTGGGCATGCATTTCTCTCTTCTGCTTTTTCTATGTGTTGAACAGGTTATTTTGTAAAACATAACATAGCATCATAGCGTATAGGGAACACCCCCCGTTCTTTTTTCATGAGAAGACTGTGTTGCTGAGGTTGGTCTATAACTTCTGAAGTTACATGATTTTCCTACCTCAACCACATAGTGTTAAAGCTGGTGCACATTACAAATGTCTGTACTCATTGATCTATTGTTAAAGCAACAATGAGAAAACAATGAATGGGAGAAATATGGATTGTGTGCATGCTCATGAATGTGCACGTGCACACACACACACACGTGTGTGTGTGTGTGTGTGTATGTGTGTTTGTCAAAATGGCTTGAGGGGAAATAAGCAGCATCAGGGAGATAGGCTCTTATTTTTCAGTTATCATAGAAAATAGGCATTATCCCTGTATCACACTATCCATATTCCTACCTTTCCTCACCCTCTCTATGAGCACCTCTTTTAGTGAGTGTTTATTTAGTCACATGATATTATATCACTGATAACTAAGTATATCTGAATATAGTGAATGTAAAACTACAGTATTAGCAAAAGTTAGTGTGAAATTTTAGAATTTGCTGTTTGTTAAAACAAAGATCAATTTTACACTCTTCTCCGAAGAGTGACTCCCCCATCTGCCTTCCTGAGAGGTGATCATGAAGGTTCTAACTTGAGATCCTTTTTGGTGGGAAGTTGGAGAATCTGTGGTTAGGTGAGACATAGTTCCACATAGCTTTCTTGGTATCAGATCCTTTCTTGGATTACTCATAGATGAAGTATGGTATTGAGATCTGTCTGCAAACGCCAGGGAGAAGGATTCTGAATGTGTGTGCAAGATAGCTGTGAACTCTGTACTGTGTTTGGGGCAGGTGAGGGCAAGAGAGCTGTGCTTCTTTGAAGTGTGGATCTGGTTACACAAAGAAGTCTGTGAATAAGAGGGCATCGAGCACTTCTAACGTGCTAAATGTTTTTTCATGAAACACACTTTTTAAGTGAGAGGAAAATAATGTTTCTGAGATTAATGTATCTTGTTTTGCCTTAAACCACTGACTACATAAATATGTATGTTTAAATAAATAAGTAAACAAATGGAATAATAATATAATATTCCACAGCTTTTCTACAGCCTGTGTTAAATTAGGTTTTCATATTATCTGCAAGGCTTTGGGAGTTATTGCATAGTCACTGTTTGGGAGTTATTGCATAGTCACTCTTTGAGAGTTATTGCATAGTCACTCTTTGGGAGTTATTGCATAGTCACTCTTACCTCAGGGTTACTGGATAGAAGATTACTTATTATGCTGACTCCATTATTTCCTATTAAATAACCAACAAAAATTACAGCATTGTGGTTTTATCTCACCCAATCCTCACAAAACCACAAGAGGCAGAACATGTCCAGTTTCCTTAAAGTAGGTGAGGTGCTGAGCCATGAAGCTGCTCAGGCAGGGCTCAGAGGTGCAAATTAGTGGAGGCAGGTAATGGTCAGAAACCAATTTTATATTTCTTTGTGTATTCAAGGCATGGGACTTCCATTTATTATTTTATTTCTAGCAGGCTGATAGAAAATGAGTATGTGAAATTGTATTGAATGCTAAATCAGACTCAGTGTCTGAATAGCTAGAACGGAATCCCTTTTACTTCCTGTCCATGTCTTTGCTGGAATTTTCACCTAGTCACACAGTTTGAATAAGTTAAGTTGAGACAGGATCTGGCTTGTACACTAAGGACCATGATCATTGGAAACCTTCTTCCTCTTCATCCTTTGCATTAGTTATACTTTCCAGTATAGCAAGGACTTTTCTTTGTTCAAAACCAAAAATAACACAGATCTACAATCTACTAATCACTGTGAATTAATTTCAGTATATTTCCATGAACAAATATTAGTTACAGTAGAGCAAAATTGACAACCGCTGGCCACATATTTACATGGAACACAAAACAGAAGAAGTTCTTAGGATTATTAATTATTGATTGGGATCTTAAGAAATGATGCCAAGATTCATTAATGATATGGGAGTTCACATTTGTGAGAGTTTTAGTATAGAATTGAGACTTGACTGAGGAGATAAAACATGGGAATGTTGATATTATTTCTATTAGCCCACAGCTTCTACTTCAAGACACAGTCCACATTCTGCCTGAGCATGAGTAGATTCTGAGTATAGACAACAGACAATTTTTCTAAGTGATAAAGTATAAGTGATAAAGAGTGGAGGCACACTGTTGGAGGGAGAGATTAAAAAGAAGAATCTCAATTTCTTTTCATTGTCACAGTTTTACACTCACATATTGAGGCAATAGGCTTACAAACAATTCAAGCAGAGCCAGTCTTTCTAAAGTGAGGTCATGATCTGGTAATTCAGTTTCCATAAGAAAAATGGGAACTCTAAAATGGGAACTCTAATTTTAAAAATTAGAGCAGGAAACAGTTGTTGCCAGTCTTCCCCACAAGAAGTGTGAAGAAATGGAGATCAATGTGGCACACCACTTAACTGAATGCCAAGGGCAGAATTATCTCTGGTCCCCTTTTCCTCACTGACTTTATTTTGTTTGCATCTACTGCATCGGATAGGAATCCCTTAGTCAGGAATCAGCTACTCATGGATGCCTTTGCTTCTCTTCTCCAGGGTTGCCTGTGCCATGAGCATGAGGAACCACACTTCTGTGACAGAGTTCATCCTGCTGGGAATTTCCAACACTGAAGGACTAGAGAGCATGCTGTTTGCCCTGTTCCTGGTCTTCTATGTCTTTGCCTTGCTGGGGAACCTGCTCATCTTCCTCACCATCCTGGCTTCTCCCAACCTCCACACCCCCATGTATTTCTTCCTGGGGAACCTGGCAGTGTTTGACATATTCTTCCCTTCTGTGAATTCTCCTAAGATGATGGACTACCTAGTGCGGCAAGGCCGAACCATCTCATACCAGGGTTGTGCCTCACAGATTTTCTTCTATCACACCTTGGGCTGTACTGAGTGCTTCCTGTATACAGTGATGGCTTATGACCGTTTTGTGGCTATTTGTTACCCTATGAGATATACGGTCATCATGAACCACAGGGTGTGTACCTGCTTTACAGTGGGCACTTGGCTTGGGGGCTTTGTTCATGGGAGCATCCTCACATTTCTTATCTTTAAGTTACCCTACTGTGGCCCCAATGAGGTAGACAGTTTCTTCTGTGACATTCCTGTGGTGCTGTCCCTGGCATGTGCAGACACCTCCCTAGCGCAGACTGTGAGTTTTACTAATGTTGGTGTCGTTGCGCTCACATGCTTTCTCCTTGTTCTCACTTCTTACACTCGTATTGTTATCTCCATCCTGAAAATCCGTTCCTCAGAAGGAAGGCGCAGAGCCTTCTCGACCTGCAGTGCCCACTTCACATCCATTCTGTTGTTCTATGGCCCTGTGATTCTTGTGTATCTCAGACCTGCTTCTAGTCCCTGGCTGGATTCTGTTGTCCAGGTGTTTAATAATGTTGTCACCCCTTCCTTGAATCCTCTGATTTATTCTTTGAGAAACAAGGAAGTGAAATTAGCCCTGAGAAAGGTGTTAAGTCAAGCAATGCAACCTTTGGGGTATAAGGAATAGAAACAATAATTTTCTATATAATTTTAATATTGTTTAGCATTTTCTCTTCATGAGTTACTGTTGCCAAATGAGTCAGATGATCAAACCTAGTTCTTGGGAGTCTCACAAGGCAGGGTTTATTTGGGCCGATATGTGGATTTAACACTGGAAAGAAGACTTTGAAAATTAACTCAGTGTTTTTAATTAATTGTAATTTGCCAAAACAATGATTCCTTTTGCTCTGCAAAGTCTATATGTGGATTTCAGTTTTGACTTTTTGTTTTAAATGAAACTGAACCTTTCTAGATGCTGTTGAGTACCTTATATTCCTCTGATCATTCCTTTCCAAAATTTTCTTTCCATATTCTACTAAATGCCACTTCGGCCACTCAGTTAAACTCATTGCTATTAATAAGGTATGGAGTGTGAAACTAAGATAGACGTTAGTAAATGTGTCTTTAGCCTGTCAATCGTGAAAATCAGCAAAGTTAGAAGGGAAATCAATCCATGTATGAGAGACATCAAGGTCAAAAATCCTCAAGAATGTTCTCTACTATCTGACAAGATGCTGTCTTAGTGAGTAAAGTCCAAGGGTGTTGATCTGCTTGTCATGAACTATGATTGGTATAAGAAAATTTGATTTTGCATAATAAAGTACTCAGGGTCTTTCCAGGAGGCAAGAGACACTGATAGATGATCCTGGTGTGCCTAGTCCCCACTCAGAACTCAACATTCTGGACACAAATGTTGGTGTTAAAGAAATCAGTGTAATCCAGAAGACTGACCATGAGAAGGTGGATAGGGCTGCATTCTCCTAAAGTTCATCTCAGAGCCTTAGGCAGGCCAGTGCACTTATGCAAATCAATAAAGGTGGACCATGTGCAAGGGCTACACCATAGAGTGGTTTTGCCATCCAAGGTCTGTCCTTTTCACATTTTTGTTACTGGAAAATTCATGAGTAACAACCAGTTTTCCATCCTCTGACATTCCCTTAAATTCCTTAGATGGACACCTCGTTTACATGCAAATTAAATATTATTTCACCTTTAACTGAAGAAGTTAGCAGTTCCAGTGATTATCGAAAGACAATCATTGTATTGAGATTTGTAAAACTAAAAGAAGTTTATTGATTAAGTAGTCTTAGCATACTTCTCTAACTGCTTCTTTTTCTTGAAATATTTGAAGCCATACCACAGTATTTTGACTATTCAAAGATGATTTTAAAAATTATAATACTTGTGAAAACAAAAAAAGAACAACTGAATAAGAAACAATGTACAGAGCAGTTCATCTGAAATTTGGTAGTGTAAAATGTTGCTCACATTGTACTTACAATATGGTTTCACACACAGTGACAGCAACTAATGGATTTTAGCCCAGAACACAGAGACTGATTCAACCCTAAGACCAGTATGTGCCTGGGGAAGTCTGTAGAGAAGGTTCAGTTGAAAACCCAGGTGTGGATTTACCTATTTCCCTGTTTTAGAAGAGAACTAAAATACAGTCTTAGTGCCCTGAGATAATGCTAGCCCATGCTGGAATTTTTCTGTGACAACACTTTGCTGACAAATTCGTTTGCTGCATCTTTCTCCTCCTAACACAATGTTTACTTGGATGATTGTGTCTTTTGGCGATCAATGGCACCATCTACTGAGATTCTTTCATTATGTGCCATAAAAGGAGACAATCATTACTCTATGTGAACTGGGAGAATAAATTCTTAAACATTGTGGGGTAAAGAATGTTGTAGAGTCAGAAGTTTTCATCATTTGTAACCATGTGCTATTCCTCAAAAGTAATAGAATTATAAGTAATAGACATTAAGACAGGACCAAAATATTCTATTTATTTTTGTAACATTTGAGAGATTATTATTATTATTTACTTGTATGTGAGTAATCTGTCTCACCCAGGAGAGGAAGTCATAATCCTTTACAGATGGTTGTGAGCCACCATATGGCTGCTGGCAATTGAACTCAGGTCTCTGAAAGAGCAACCAGTGCTTTTAACCCAGCAGCTATCTCTTTAGTCTCCAGAACTTATTCTTTTAATATTTAATCAAACAATTTTATGATTAGAATTATCTGGTTGGACTATCATAATTTATCACAGAAACACATAGAATAAGACACATTCATGTGAGAGCCATCTATATGTCTTTCCAGATACCATTTGTTCTTCTAACTACTTTGCATATAGTAAAAATGAGATTTGAATCATGTCTCTCCTGTAGTATCTCTAAATTGCCAATAGCTTCTTATTTAGTTATGGGGTTTTTGGAGCCCCATTTTTATCCATGCTAGAGTTTTAAGTGGTTTGATCTGTGTACAACTCATGTAGGTAATCAAGCTGCTGTGAGTTAATGTGTCCAGCATATATGAAATTTACAGAAGACAGCATTTTACAGTATGCTTTGATACCCACTGGCTATTGCCTGAACTTTAGGAGTTGGGATATATATATAATCAATTATTCTCAATGCTGTGGCCAGTTAAACATCTTTGAATTGACCACTGCCTATTGCAAAACTAAGTTTATGTGACCAGGGCTGAGAATATCATAAATCTCTGGACATCAATATAAATACTCAGAAGGTAGTTTGATCACATTAACAAACAACAACAATGGGTTCCTCCTTATGGCTTAAGTGCTCCCTAACCATCAAATTTTAACTAGATTTAAGATATTGAATGCATTTTTTCTTGTAATGCAGGGCTCATATCCAATCAGAAGGCATCTAGTTACCCCCATAACAGTTATGGCATTATTACATAGTGTGATCAAAGTGTCCATAAAGTCCATTAAAATGATTAAAATATACCCAGGTAAAAGTTAATAGTTGTATTAAAGGCAAATAGAAACCACTTTCAGGTAAGAAATAAGATCTGAACTCAAGCATTAAATAAATAGTTATGGAATATTACATAATTTTTTGTAGATTAAAGTGTAGTGGTCACTTTTCTGATATGGTGATTAAATAACCTGATAAAAAGTAAGTAAAAAAAAAAAGCTTTATTTAAGCTTATAGTTCCAAAGGTATAAAGTCTATAATGACTGAGGATGCATGTAGAAAGAGCAGGAAGCAGACTGATCACATCTCACTCCTAGACTGAAAGAAGCAGAGAGAGAACAGGAAATAGATTGAGCTAAAAACTTCAGTGTTCTCTTTGAAAAGTCCTCAATTAAAGTGAAGTACTTGATCTGGAAAAATTCTATACCTCCCAAAGTTTCCATGACCTCCTCATAAAACACCACGAAGTGGGGACCAAGTATGCAAATGTCTGATCTCATGGGGATATTTTTCGTCAGAAACACAACAAAATGTTACACATGAAGTTGTGTTCTTTTTTTTTTCTTTTCTTTTTGAAATCGGTACAATATTAGGTGCTTCCCACTTTTCTATATGTGGTTTTCTATTCTCTGCTTCTTATCCAATCAGTATCCCCAAAGAATTGAGTAATTGGAAGTGTTTGAACCCTAGGGATGGCACTCCTCCAGGGAATACTGGAGATTTACAATAAAGGAGCTTTACATAAATAACTGGCATTACAACTGCTAGGTGAGTATATTCTACTACTCTAGGGAGTATAGGAAGAAAAGCAGAGATGAGAATGAAGGAAGAAACAAAAATAGAGGTCTTTCCAGATAATTGATCCCTCTGTTCTACACTTTCTAGTCAGGTCATAGGGGAAGAGAGTCTCAAAGGAGACCAACGATATTTATTATTCCTTAGTGGCTAGCTAGCTGCTGCTCTGTCTCTCAGAGTCCTGCTGGGTCACAGATTCTATGCTTCATCATCTTATGCTGAAAAGACCCCCCTCACTCCCTGGCTTCATAGTGAGGCTGTTCTGTTCCATCCCTTCCAATAACAGAAGGTAGATGTGGGCATGAGTTTTTGCCCATTCTACAGTAATCTTCAGTGTGTAAGTGCCTGTTTTCTGGAATACTTTCTTTTCTTAGCATCTTCTCTTCTGGGGTTATGTCTCCATGAAGGAGTAAGAGCCTGTGCTTACTTGTGTCTGTATGAGTTTATATTTTCATGGTAATTTATGTACTTAACATCTGTGTGATGACCTTGCACTTTACAAAGACTCATGTGGATGGCACACAATCATAGTTTGGATCATGACTTTTGAGCATAAACTACTCTGTGTTGAAGGAGTAAATAACACTGTCAACTATAAATGGATTTCCTATATACTGAATTTTTATTTATTTTTTTGGTCCTTTGTTTTCTTATTTGTCCCCCAGCTAGACTTTAGTTTTCAGTTGTACTGACTTTGAAGAAAAGAAAGAAGTTTTATGAGTCACTCACATAAGTAGATCCTAGTGTGTGGTCATGGTCTAGGGTGATGGCCTATTATTCAGAATATTAGAACTTTGTATTTTTAAAAGATGTATGGGAATGAGTTGCATAGATATTTTATGCACATTAGAACATCATACCTGATAAGAAATTTGTTATTTGTGTCCTTCATAGGGAATAAAGTTAAATTCAGAGATGTTTGACAAATTTGCCTGGATTCAGAATGAACAGCTGATGTGACATTTGAACTCAGATATTCATAACTGTGAATATTACTCTATACCGGTGGCTTGCAATCTGTGGGTTGTGACCTCTTTGGGGCTTGAATGACCCTTTCATAGGGGTTTCCCTATCAGATGTCCTACATATTAGATATTTACACTATGATTCATAACAGTAGCAAAATTACAGGAATAGCAATAAAATTAATTTTTGGCTGGGGGTCACCACAACACAAGGAACTATAATAAAGGGTTTCTGCAGGAGGAAGGTTGATAACCACTTTGCTCAAAATTCTAATTTCAAGTTCACCTCTTTAAGTTTTAGGGGACAGTTAAAAATAAACGGATGGACAATTCAATATCAAATATTAACTGGTAACAATATAAGATGAAATCTCATTTTGGAAGTATTTATAATAAATGGGTTTCCAGTGGGTTCTGTAAAAGCTTTGATTTCTTTGGAAACTTCAGCTAAGTGGGTCCATCCTCTCATCTTCTAGGAGTAAGTGAACTTGAAAATGAGCAATTGCACTTCGGTTACTGAATTCATCCTGATGGGAATCCCACATACAGCTGGGCTGGAAAGGATGCTCTTTGTCCTCTTTTTGGCCTTCTACCTGCTCACTCTTCCAGGAAACCTACTCATTCTGCTGGCCATCCTGACTTCCGTCAACCTTCATACACCCATGTATTTCTTCTTGGGAAACCTGTCAGTGCTTGATATCTTTTTCCCTTCTGTGAGTTCCCCAAAGATGATGCTCTCCCTCACTGGACATAGTCACACAATCTCTTACCAGGGCTGTGCCTCCCAGCTCTTCTTCTACCATTTCCTGGGCTGTACTGAGTGCTTCCTGTACACCGTGATGGCCTATGACCGCTTCGCAGCCATCTGTCACCCTTTGAGGTACACAGTCATAATGAGTTCATGGGTGTGTGGCTCCATGGCTGTGGCCACCTGGATGGGGAGCTGTCTGCATGCATCTGTCCTCACATTTCTCATCTTCAAGTTACCCTACTGTGGACCCAATGAAGTAGATAACTTTTTCTGCGACATCCCAGTGGTGCTGCCCCTGGCTTGTGCAGACACCTCTCTGGCACAAGCTGTAAGTTTCATCAATGTAGGTCTTGTTGCACTGGTATGCTTCCTCCTTATCTTCATTTCCTACTCTCGCATTGTCATCTCCATATTGAAAATCCGTTCTTCTGAAGGCAGGCGCAGAGCCTTCTCTACCTGCAGTGCCCATTTGACATCCATTCTGCTCTTCTATGGCCCAGTGGTCCTCATTTACCTCAGACCTGCCTCCAGTCCTTGGCTGGATTCAGTGGTCCAAGTGTTAAATAACATTGTTACTCCTTCCCTTAATCCTTTGATATATTCTTTGAGAAACAAAGAGGTAAAGGTGGCTTTGAGAAAGGCATTGACACAAGGGATGCGTGTTCCTGGGGAGTAAGATATATGTCAAAATCTCTTCTTCACATATTTATCCCTAATACCTAATAGAAGTTGCTCTTATATTCATGTGATTCTAAAAGCATTTGCGGCATACTTGCTATTTGTTTGATTGAAGTAAATATTTGTAATTAAAATTTTTTTAGATTATAATATAATTAAAACATTTCCTCCTTCCCTTTCCTCACCCCCAAACCTCATATATACCCCTTCTTCTCTTATTCTAATTCATGGCCTCATTTTTCACTAATTTTATTGCACAAATATGTGTATCTCTCTCTCTCTCTCTCTCTCTCTATATATATATATATATATATATATATATATATATATATACATATATATATTTGTATATGCATATATTCCTAAATATAGCCTGTTGAGTTTGTATAATGTTAGTTGTATATTTGTTTTTAGACTGACATTTTGTTAATGAACAACTAATTGGCTCATCCTTTATTGAGGAAGATGTTCACTTGAGGTGTCCCCTTCCATTATTATTATTTTTTTATTTTTCATGTTTTTTTTAAATTGGACATTTTGTTTATTTACATTTCAAATGTTATTCCCTTTCCCAGTTTCTCCCCAGAACCCCCTATCCCATACCCCTCCCTCTGCTTCTATGAGGGTACACTCCCACCCACCCACCCACTCCTACCTTCCCTTCCTGGCATTCTCCTACACTGGGACATAGAGCTTTCACAGGACCAAGGTCCTCTCCTCTCACTGATGCCTGACAAGACCATCCTCTGCTACATATGTGGCTAGAGCCATGGGTTCCTCATATGTACTCTTAGGTTGGTGGCTCAGTCCCTGGGAGGGGAGCTCTGGTTGGTTGATATTGTTGTTTTTCCATATGGGGTTGCAAACCCCTTCAGCTCCTTCAGCTCTTTCTCTAACTCCTCCATTGGGGATCAGTCCAATGGTTGGCTGCAAGCATCCACCTCTGTATTTGTCAGGCTCTGGCAAAGCCTCTCTTACTTTCTTTTGTATTCATTTCTCATTTTAAAGGATTTATTAATATTTTCCCCATATATGTGTAATATATATGTAATATGTATATGTTACATTATATAATATAAATATATATATTAATTACAGGTTTGTTTTTAGTATTAGGCTAATTTTGATAGAATGAGTTTAGATACCTTCAATTTGATTTTACAGTTAAGTTTGTAGTCCATTGGGAGTAAACTTGAGTTCTCTTTCCCTTTACTTCTATGGTTCTGATGTGATTGGATTACTTCGTATGCTGTCCAGATTTCTGCTTGTAATTATTGAGAGGGGCAGTCTATATTGAGATTATGTTGTTTATATCACTACAGCAGAATTGTAGTACATCTAGGATATATAATACTAAAACTTTTTAAAAGGGGAAAGTAGTTAGAAAAGATATAGGAGAAATAATACTTAACTGACATTAAAATACAAACAATCCAAAACTTTAGAAAAGGCTATTTCTGAATCAAATATAGTGTGTGCAGTAGAATATAATAGTCTCCAAATAGAATGAAGTCATGTATAACTGAAATATATAAACACTATATAAAATAGCCGAGAAGACATGGTGTCTTTTAATGAAGGAGATTATCAAAGAATAGTATTTTATAAAGAGGAGTAAACAGAATCTATACCTATACCACACAGAAGAATATTCTTTTACACTAAATGTAAAACAGGGACCAAACAAGTTATCAAACAAGAAATGACAAAAAAATCAAGAGGGATGTATAATCTATAACTGGCTGTAGGATGACTTTGATAAAGCCACACTATATTCCGGGACATTAAAATGAAACCTTATAGTCAGGTGTGGTAGTATGTACGATTAGTCCCAGTATTCAAGAGGCAGAGACAGGCAGATCTATATATGTTTGAGGCAAGCCTGGTATACAAAGAGAGTTCCTGGACAGCCAGAGCTACACAGAGAAACCCTGCCTTAAAACAAACAAACAAACAAACAAACAAACAAACAAGAAACCTTATATACATAATTATTAAAATAAAAACAGTAAGAGCTGTGACATAAGCACTCAGTGTAACTGATTCTGCTCTTTGGCGGTCCCTTGGATTATGCTTCTCTTTCTGCTTGCTGGTGTTATCTGTGAAGAGTATTTAAATGCTGTGCCATATAGTCTGTATAGAATTTATATTCAGTAGAAAAAAAGATCTCAGGTATTTAATTGTGCAATAACAAATTAAATAATAAGAGTATACATGACCTTATTAATAATTTGTTGAGAACATAAGTCGATAAAAGTGTACATAGAATAATTCAGCAGTATCTAATAAAATCACCTACAGTTACTTTAAAATTATTATTATTTTTTTTATTACATATTTTCCTCAATTACATTTCCAATGCTATCCC
This sequence comes from Mus caroli, assembly GCF_978045245.1. NCBI lineage: Eukaryota > Metazoa > Chordata > Mammalia > Rodentia > Muridae > Mus > Mus caroli. The sequence goes on along the minus strand of NW_028227266.1, from coordinate 37,738,411 downwards.
AAAAGTCCCCCATACCGCCCCCCACTTCCCTACCCTCCCATTCCCATTCTTTTGGCCCTGGCATTCCCCTATATTGGGGCATATAAAGTTTGCAAGTCCAATGGGCCTCTCTTTCCAGTTATGGCCGACTAGGCCATCTTTCGATACATATGCAGCTAGAGACAAGAGCTCCGGGGTACTGGTTAGTTCATCATGTTGTTCCAACTATAGGGTTGCAGATCCCTTTAGCTCCTTGGGTACTTTCTCTAGCTTCTCCATTGGGAGCCCTGTGATCCATCCAATAGCTGACTGTGAGCATCCACTCCTGTGTTTGCTAGGCCCCTGCATAGTCTCACAAGAGACAGCTATCTTTGGGTCCTTTCAGCAAAATCTTGCTAGTGTATGCAATGGTGTCAGCGTTTAGAAGCTGATTATGGGATGGATCCCTGGATACGGCAGTCTCTAGATGGTCCATCCTTTCATCACAGCTCCAAACTTTGTCTCTGTAACTCCTTCCATGGGTGTTTTGTTCCCAATTCTAAGAAGGGGCACAGTGTCCACATTTTGGTCTTCATTCTTCTTGAGTTTCATGCATTTAGCAAATTGTATCTTATATCTTGGGTATCCAAAGTTTTGGGCTAATATCCACTTATCAGTGAATACATATTGTGTGAGTTCCTTTGTGATTGTGTTACCTCACTCAAGATGATGCCCTCCAGGTCCATCCATTTGGCTAGGAATTTCATAAATTCATTCTTTTTAATAGCTGAGTAGTACTCCATTGTGTAAATGTACCATAATTTTTGTATCCATTCCTCTGTTGAGGGACATCTGGGTTCTTTCCAGCTTCTGGCTATTATAAATAGGGCTGCTATGAACATAGTGGAGCATGTGTCCTTCTTACCGGTTGGGACATCTTCTGGATATATGCCCAGGAGAGGTATTGCTGGATCCTCCGGTAGTACTATGTCCAATTTTCTGAGGAACCGCCAGACTGATTTCCAGAGTGGTTGTACAAGCTTGCAATCCCACCAACAATGGAGGAGTGTTCCTCTTTCTCCACATCCCCGCCAGCATCTGCTGTCACCTGAATTTTTGATCTTAGCCATTCTGACTGGTGTGAGGTGGAATCTCAGGCTTGTTTTGATTTGCATTTCCCTGTTGATTAAGGATGTTGAACATTTTTTCAGGTGCTTCTCTGCCATTTGGTATTCTTCAGGTGAGAATTCTTTGTTCAATTCTGAGCCCCATTTTTTAATGGGGTTATTTGACTTTCTGGAGTCCACCTTCTTGAGTTCCTTATATATATTGGATATTAGACCATTATCTGATTTAGGATAGGTAAAGATCCTTTCCCAATCTGTTGGTGGTTTTTTTGTCTTATTCATGGTGTCTTTTGCCTTGCAGAAGCTTTGCAGTTTCATGAGGTCCCACTTGTCAATTCTCGATCTTACAGCACAAGCCATTGCTGTTCTATTCAAGAATTTTTCCCCTGTGCCCATATCTTCAAGGCTTTTCCCCACTTTCTCCTCTATAAGTTTCAGTGTCTCTGGTTTTATGTGAAGTTCCTTGATCCACTTAGACTTGACCTTAGTACAAGGAGATAGGAATGGATCGATTCGCATTCTTCTACATGATAACAACCAGTTGTGCCAGCACCATTTGTTGAAAATGCTGTCTTTCTTCCACTGGATGTTTTTCGCTCCCTTGTCGAAGATCAAGTGACCGTAGGTGTGTGGGTTCATTTCTGGGTCTTCAATTCTATTCCATTGGTCTATTTGTCTGTCACTATACCAGTACCATGCAGTTTTTATCACAATTGCTCTGTAGTAAAGCTTTAAGTCTGGCATGGTGATTCCACCAGAGGTTCTTTTATCCTTGAGAAGAGTTTTTGCTATCCTAGGTTTTTTGTTATTCCAGATGAATTTGCAGATTGCACTTTCTAATTCGTTGAAGAATTGAGTTGGAATTTTGATGGGGATTGCATTGAATCTGTAGATTGCTTTTGGCAAGATAGCCATTTTTAAAATGTTGATCCTGCCAATCCATGAGCATGGAAGATCTTTCCATCTTCTGAGATCTTCTAGAATTTCTTTCTTCAGAGACTTGAAGTTCTTATTATACAGATCTTTCACTTCCTTAGTTAGAGTCACGCCAAGATATTTTATATTATTTGTGACTATTGAGAAGGGTGTTGTTTCCCTAATTTCTTTCTCAGCCTGTTTATTCTTTGTGTAGAGAAAGGCCATTGATTTGTTTGAGTTAATTTTATATCCAGCTACTTCACCGAAGCTGTTTATCAGGTTTAGGAGTTCTCTGGTGGAATTTTTAGGGTCACTTATATATACTATCATATCATCTGCAAAAAGTGATATTTTGACTTCATCTTTTCCAATTTGTAGCCCTTTGATCTCCTTTTGTTGTCGAATTGCTCTGGCTAGGACTTCAAGTACTATGTTGAAAAGATATGGAGAAAGTGGACAGCCTTGTCTAGTCCCTGATTTTAGAGGGATTGCTTCAAGCTTTTCACCATTTACTTTGATGTTGGCTACTGGTTTGCTGTATATTGCTTTTATCATGTTTAGGTATGGGCCTTGAATTCCTGATCTTTCCAAGACTTTTATCATGAATGGGTATTTTATATTTACTTATTGTGCGTATGTATGTATGTACGTATGTGTATTTGTGTGTATGGTGTGTGTGTGTGTGTATGTGTGTTGTATGTTTGTATGCCTGAATATGTGTGAAGGTGCAAGGATGCCTTGAACGATCTGGTCCTGTCTTCCCCCCATATGGACTCTGGGTATTGACCTCAGGTTGTTAGTCTTAGAGATAGATGTCCTTGCCTACTGAGCTATCTCTCCAGCTCTGTTGGTTACTTTTTGATGTAGAAGTTCATTGATTAGTCTTATCCAGGAATTATTGCTTAAACAATATGATAATGCACAAACACAACTTCCTTATGTGGGTTTTTGTGTAGTAAAACATTTGAAATGCATATGTATAATGTATAAATGCTTAGATATAAGACAAAAGGGGTCATGGAGAGCAGAAAATTCCTGGAAAAACATACAATGTTTGAATTTCTGAAGAGAGGCCTCATTCTTGAAGGTGAAGCTTCACTTACAGTGGAGACTCAGGGTATGCGAGATCCCAAAGGACACCAGAGACAGTGGCTAGTGTGCAGGTGAGTCAGCAAGAGATAAGCTGTGTGCACCTGTGCTTTATGGAGCCCAGGAGATCATGTGTGAGACCAATACCTAGGCTTTGGGCTACAAGACTTAATTTACATTGCTGGGTTTTGGTTTTGTTGGAATTGATTGCAATGGTGCACTGGTTGTTTTCATTTGCAATAAGATGGTATCAGAGTTGTCTTTGATTTTATAGGAACCCAAGTGTGTGTGTGTGTATGTGTGTGTGCTACCTTTTATTGTTTCTTTGTGAGTTTCACATCATGCACCCGAGTCCCACCCATATCCCCATCATCTTATATTGGCCTTTCACCCTTGCAGTCTCTTTCTCCCCCCCAGTAACACATACACACACAGGCTAACAAACAAACAAACAATAACAACAATAAAAAGCATAGAAAATATCTTATCATGGAAGCTGTAGTATGTCACAGTGTGTCCCGCAGTGTATCTCTCTGTCCATACATCTTCACTTGCAGATGTTCATTCCAATGAACCAGTGGTCTGGTTCAAGACTTCTGTTTTTTGTGACACCATCAATACAGGATTCTCATTGAGACTCCTCCTAGTTATCTGTTGTTGCCCTTTGTTATGAAGAGCCTGCAGCTTTGGAACAGCAGGACTGGCCCATTCTCATGTCCCAATCATTCACAGATAATATAGATTTTGGAGTTCATCAATCCCAGCACTGGATCTGGGCTTGGGTTTTAGCTGAGCTGTTCAGCCTGCCAGCTCTCCCTTATCTGCATCATCCGGGCAAGTGCTCTAGCACTGCTCTGGCTAGGCCACCTAATGCCACCATCGGCAGGAAGCAGTGGCAGCTCTCTGCACTCATACTCTCAGGACCTGCTCACATGCACTCACGCCTCCAGAGCTTGTTCCACTGAGCTGCCCAGTCAAGATTCAGGGCTCACTCTCTCCTTAGGGCTAGCTCACCTACACCTTTGCTATCAGGGTCAGCCACACTCTATTGCATAGGCCAGGATCAGGGCCTACTCTCCCTAGTACTACAGCCAGTGAAGTGACAGGGATAGCTCTCTTGCTCTCATAATTCCAGGGTCAGCTCTCCCAGCTGTTACAGGAGGCAAGGTGGAGGGCATTACTCCCATACCTATGCCACATCACTCCAGACGAGTGGCAGGGCCACTTACCAATGCTCTTACCATTGCTATCATGTCTGTCTTACCTGCAGCCTCTCTACCAGGGACAGATTTACTGTGCTGCTCAGAAGAAATGCACGGCCCAACTTCCCAAGCAGGGGAGGACAGGGTCAGCTCATTTACTCTCATGACCTTAGCACCAGTGATTAGGGGCAAGAGGTAAGGGGCATCACCACCAGCCACCACATCACTTCACAGCAGATGAGTGGCAGAGCCAGTTCTCCAGTGCTCTTACCCTTGGGGCTGGCTCACCAGTGCATGCTATACTAGGGCCAGCCCTAATGTGCTGCCCAGGTGAAGTGCAAGGCCTGCTCTCAGCCATGGAATTGAACATGGTCCTCGGTGCCAGCTCTGGTTAGGACCTCACCATGGCCCCAGGTGTTGGGACTGGCCACTCCAAATAGGATACTCCTCTCTACCCTTGAGTCTCCAGTTCCATCTCTCTCCATAATGCTCAAACTGCTCCACTTCTCTTTCTCTCACATGTGACCACCATATATTTGCATATTCCACTGCAAGTAGGTCACACTGTTGACAGGTCCCTAGATGACATAATCCATTCATACTGCATGGCATGGTATGGTGACAAGTGGGTGTCTATGGCCTGCCTGTGTCATGTGCTAGAGGGCAAGTCTGTGGGTGTCATGGCTATCTACATGTCTCTGTCTGTTTTCCTCCTCTTGTGCTGCACTGCTTGAATTTGACTTGATTTGGCATTAATGAGTCCTAATTATAAGACATCTTTGGCTGTCAAACCAGACATCAAGCTAGAATGAGCAAAGGACTGCCATCTGCTCTGTCCCTGACTGATATAAGAACACTACCACAAACAAGATTTTGTATATATTTAGTAGAACCTTAGACATTTAATGTGTTTTGAAAAATTTAAAAGACTGTGGGTCTAGGGTTAGGAGAAGTAGAGAGGGGAATAGAGTTGTTCTTGGAGGAATGTCTGAGGAAGTGGTGGAGGAAGAATTACGGTCCATATCATCCATGCTTATTGCTGCTCTATCCATGATAGTCAGAAACTGGAAACAATGTAGATGTCCATCAACTTAGGAATGGATAATGGAAACATGGTACATTTATACAGTGAAATATTATTTAGATTGGTAGAGGGAGAAGATATTTTTAGTTTAAAGACTTTGTAGGGTGACATAGTCAATTTGTAGTATTTAATAAGAAGTTATTAATCTTCATGTTACTAATTACTGAGTTACACATTTTCCCTTTTTTCTAGTGTCCTCTTGTTGTTTAGTCTTGTAATAATGTTAAAGAAGCTACAGAAATCCATTTGGGTAATTATAAAAAAAACATTAAAAAAAGAGTCCAAGAAAATTCACTCTCAGAGGGATACAGTATATGTGTCTAAGCATTTGGTTGAAAATACTATTAACTTACATTTTGTTTATATTTTTACGTACAGAAATTCATTTATTTATTCATCTGTCACCTTTTGAGCAGCTTTATATCATTTATTATTCTAGGATGTGTGGGCAAAATGTAGAAGATGCATGCTCATGACTATCAGAGCTCCTACTTTCTAGACTGATAGACAGATATGCCTAACTCTTATCAGAATTAGTGTTAAATTAGCGTTGAAGTGAGTGTCATAAAGGGATATGCTGGGGAACTTCAGTTTCTAAGATCGTATAAACAAGAAGACTTCTTGTACACTGAAAGAAAGGAATAGAAAGGAACTGCATAGAAACTAGTCAGAGTTGATAGGGCTGATTTGAAAAATATTGATGTGGATTTCCAAAATCCCAATATAATAACTCTCTTCTGATAGTTTTAGATATGGAACAAAAACAGGAGACAGCATATTATTTTGACCCCATGTCCTCCTGCTCTTTCCAACTCTATATTTATCCCTTTGATTTTTCTTATTGTTGATTCCAATCTCATTTCAGAGGAAAGACTCTATGTGAAACATGGAACTTATTTAGAGATACTCTTAGTATCCTGATTACAGTTGCTTTCTGTAGTTATTTATATTAATGCTAACTAGCATTTTTTTCTGGAAAAAAATGGTCTTGATAATATGTGCTGCTGTACAAATGCTATCCCCTAAAGGGAAGTTTTTGATGAAGATCTGTCCATGGGTGTTGTTAACTGAATGTTAACTGAATGTGTCCTCACACAGGAAGACTTCTTAATTTCCAGTGTTATTAGAAATGGCCATTCTAACATTCTAGTTGCAAGGTTCAAAACATTGAAGTGGTTTTCCATTGTGATCCTTCTCTTGCAATCAAAGACATGAGTAGATCTATCTTCTTCAGAATATATCCAGAATTCTGTCTCCTCTCATTGCCTTTGAATTCTGTCTCTTCTGTTCATTTTCATATTCGTTTTCCTCAGTCTTCATGTTTATAGATTTGTCAATTAAAATAAGGTGGTAGGCCATTGAGATAGCTTAGAGGGTTAGGAAGCTTGTCCCCAAGCCCAATGACCTTATCTAAAGAGCCCACATGAGAAAAAGGGAGAGCCAACTCTTTCATCTTGTTCTCTGATACTCTGCCATGCCCTCTTCCACAAATTAATAAATGTAATTTTTAAATTTCATAAAATAGACATATCTTTTTTACATAACTCTAAGTTTTTATTTGTCTTATTTTTTCTTAATATTTGGTTAGTACACACACACACACACACACACATTTATTCATATACATTTATATACCAGTGGGTAAGAAAGTAAGCTAGAGAGACTAGGGAAAATTAAAAGAACCACATTGGAAGTAGAAACACTTAAATGTGGAAATGAGATTCACAACAAAATAAATCTCACAGACATTTTATTTTGACATGACCCTTCAACTTGTAATAGTTATTCTTGCACTCAAGACAATTTAAGTGAATGTTTAAATTTGTACCTTCAAGATAAGTTTTTCTACATAGACTAAGAGAACAGCCCACTATTCAGAGCCTTTTTAATGGCTTCTTTGACATCTTTGTTCCTAAGGCTATATATAAGGGGATTAAGCATGGGAATCACTGTGGTGTAAAAGACAGAAGCCACTTTCTCCTGGATTGTGTTACCTGTAGATGGTTTAAAATACATGAAGATAATGGAGCCATAGAAGACTCCAACAGCTGCAAGATGGGAACTGCAGGTACTGAAAGCTTTAGACCTGCCATCAGCTGAGCGTATTCGCAGAATGCTGGCAAGGATGAAGGCGTAAGAGATGAAGATGGAAAACACACTTGCAAAAACATTAAATCCAACAAGTATCATCACCCAAAACTCCTTGGTATAGTCTCTAGAGCAAGCTATATTTATAAGAGGGAGGATGTCACAGAAGTAATGGTGAATGACATTAGTTCCACAGAAGGAACGACTGGATATGTAGCTGGTATGAACTGTGGCCCCAAAGGCTCCCATAGCATACACAGCAGTGGACAGTAGCATGCAGACCCTGTGAGACATAGTGACATTATAGAGCAAGGGGTTGCAGATGGCAACGTAACGATCATATGCCATGGCTGTTAGCATGTAGGAGTCATCAATACCGAAGAAAGAGAACAGAAAGAGCTGGGCCATGCATTCAGGAAAGGCTGTAAAATTCTTTTCTGATACAAAGTTCACCAACATCTTGGGGATTATTACAGAGGAGTAGCAGAGATCTATAAAGGACAAGTTACTGAGGAAATGATACATGGGCGTGTGAAGCTGAGAGCTAATTCTGATTAAAAAGACTAAGCCCAAGTTTCCTGCCATGGAGACCAAATAGATCAACAGAAACAGGGAGAAAAGTGGGATCTGGAGCCCTGGCTGGTCTGTTAACCCCTCAAGGACAAATAAGGATGCTTCAGAGTGATTTCCTGCGCTCATTCTTCTCCCAGATGTGATGAGTTGAGTGGTTCAATGGAGAGAGGCAAATATTATCAGTTGGTAGTATTTAGCAGTTTGAAAATTGGCAAATGACTTAGTTTTCAATAGAGCCAAAATTCAACATACTAATAGTACTGCTTGAACACCAGCTATCATCAAGATTACATTCCATTTGGTTACATGTTGATTACATGCCTTGAGAAGTGAAACTCACTGGGTTTCTGTTTTACTATCCTCTTGTGGCACTGCAATGTGAGATTCATGTTGTCTCTGCAAATGAAGCTCCAGGAACTCTGACTCTTCCTGTAAGAGAAGAACAACTATTATTTAAGCACGTTGCAGGAGCACCTGCCCAGAGAGGTTCTTCCATTTAGTAGCTTCTGTCTGCACCAGCTGTCGTTTCTGATGATTTGGACCTTGAACTTCCCTTGAGTTTCCCCTCTACTTCCATCTCTGAGTCCCTGACACTGATCACAAGAGCTTTGTTTCTGTCTAAGCCTTCTGCCTCCCTCCTGCATTTCTGGTCTTGAATTTGATTTCTCTTGCTGCTACCCATGAGTCACAGAGATGTGAGAAGAATAAAGCCCTTTTGGAAATGGTGGTTAGAAGGTACTGTAAGCGGAGCCCTGTTGTCACGTGCTGAAGGAAAGTGGGAAAGGGAAAAGAAAACTCCCAGAACATAGATGCTCCTGCAGGAGGCAGAGCATTGAAGGTCCATGTATGGGATGAAGGCTGCAGAGCCACACAGGAGAGAGCTGTCTGCTTTACAGTCAAGAAATTAGAGGACATTGGTTCTGCTTAAAGGTAACATTATTTTACCCACTTTACATGTGATTATAGAGATTTTTTTCCAAGTTTCCTAGTGAATGTTAAGGTCAGGTCTGATGTATTTGCCTATTTCATTTAACAACAAAAATATTCCTACCCCACAACAGTTTCCTTCTCAGTCTGACCACAAAATGAATGGTAACTTCTGCATTATCCTCATTATTTCTACTTCTTGAAAATTTCCTCTAAATTTGTTTTTCTTGTGATCTAGGGCAGCATTATAAAAGTCTTTTGGACACTTTACTAATACTAAAAGCACCTTGGTCTCATTTGTTTAAATAAGAGTACATTGATGTTAAATCACCATAAGGTGTGAGGGAGGGAATGGCAGTAGACAACACACACGGACATTTACATGCCGAGGTTAACCTGTGGTGAAAGTCCCTTGTGTTTTACAATAGAAACTTGTTCTAGGACAGTGGCGACCCACCAAAGTATGCAAACATCTTCAGTTTCAGAAAGGTATATGAAATGAAATACTTTCTCTTTGAAATGAATAAGTAAAATCATGAGAAAACAGATCTCTGGTTACAAAGACTGAGATAAAATATAACTGAATTACTAAGACTAGGTTTGGACCAGTGGAATACTGTAGAAATGATGGCCAATGAGAAATAATACTAAGCAATTAGGTGAATAGCCTTATTCCCTAAAACTTCTTAAGTACTGATCTCTGGCAAAGAAAGCTAACTAATGTTTTAGAGATTTTATTTTTCTCTTTTGGAAGTATTCCTATCTTCACATTCTCATGCCCACCCTATTATCACAAAATAGTTTGCATTTCCTCAAGGAACTTAAAAAATTTCAGCCACCAGGTAACTTGTGATTTCAAGAAATTTCTTTTGTTTTGACTCTTCCATAGTTCAAGTCTACCTTGAACAGTATAGAATAGTAATTACTATTCTATACTGTCTTGTGTTACCATATTTTGATGATGTTGCTGGTAATAGACTTAAGATTTAAAGTCACAAGGAAATGGATCCAGTTTCAGTCATGGTCACCTCCCCTCCCTGTAGTGCTGAAGATGTCACTTCTCTTGTGTAAACCTACAGAGAAAATTTATTTGTGCAACTTGTAGCTTTTGCAATGTTCCACTCATTTGTTCACCCAAGACAACTGAGAGGCTTTCTACACTTCAGAATTGCAATATTAAATGAAACACAGCCCTGCTCTCAAAAAAGCAAGCAAATAAAAGTCCTAAATTTTATTCTAGCTGTGCTGAGCTGCTGTGGGGGTAGTTGGCTATGGTAGTGCATTTCACTTTCTGTTACATTTTCACAATGATCTCTTAGGGCTCTGCTTATTCTGTCAAGAGCAGTCATTGTGGCAGCGTCACAGAGAAGTATGTCCAGGGACTCACATGGAGGTATTGTTGTGTAGATACATGTGGCTGGGCACACTACTAATGTAGAGATAGTAAACCAGAAAAAGAGTGAGGTCCATTTGATAAGGATGCTATCTATGGCTTGTGAGCCCTTGAGAAGCCCAACAGGAAGGCGGAGTTAGGAGGTAAGTTTTTTTCTTTGCACCTACCCAGTTTGATGCCAACTACTGGACTGAATGGACATGTTGAGTAGGAAACTATATGAGTTTAGAACTTAGGAATGGTATTTGCCTGGAATGTGGTCTTCTGAGTCATCAGAACAAGTTGAGTGCTAAGATACTGGATAGAGATATTACAACAGTGTTAGGAAGACATTAAACTATGAATAACATTTTGGTAGTGGTTTCCACTGTCATTACCAGGAGTTCTGCTGGACATTAAGCCTGCTTCAAGCCTCTTCTCTCTTTTCTACTAATTGTTTTACATATTACCCTCTTGAATTGCTCCTCATTGCTGTATGTCTAGAGCAATAGTCTGGGCATTTTTTGTAATGTGTGGTATAGCTGAGGAGGATGCCCTGTGCTGATATAGCTGAGGAGGATACCCTGTGATGACATAGCTGAGGAGGATGCCCTGTGCTGACATAGCTGAGGAGGATGCCCTGTGCTGACATAGCTGAGGAGGATGCCCTGTGCTGGCATAGCTGAGGAGGATGCCCTGTGCTGACAGTGATGTGCTCTTTTCCTGCTCTTTGGGCAGGGTCTTTCTATGTATTGACTTCCACACACACCCGGACTAGTCTCACAATATTCAAATAATGTACAAAATACTCTTATATTTTCTTTGTCTTTGCTTTTATTGGTTTAACCATTTTTTTATTTTTATATTTCCTTTCTTGATTTAAAGAGTAAGCATGAATGAATACTATATCCAAAATTTAATGCTTCTGTAAGTATTTAAAATATACTTTCTTGTAGACTGTGCCATGGACACAGATGATTTTAACATTTTCTTCCTGACAGGGTATTAGATACAAAGATCATTTGCATTTTTTAATAAATTTGTAACATTGATAATGGTAATTCTGGGAAATGCAGATGTTTGAAGAAGGAGAGAGGAGGGTCAGGGTAATGGTCAAGGCTTAAAATGCTTTAGTAGTTTTACTTAAAATATCCATGATTTGATATAAGAACTACAATCAAGGGAGAAAGGTAGAGTTAGGAAAACCCTATGGAGTAAACGGGTCTTAGACAATGTCGGGAATGCCATGCTCTTTTGTAAGATCGCTTTTAAGAAATCTGAATTCTTAATTATAAGTAGAGAAGGGTGACCTTTCTGACCTTTAATAATAGTTCAAGTGTGCTAAGAGTTAGTAATATTTGCGTTAGTTTAAAGACTGACTAAGTTCTTCTCTGGAAATATAGAATATGCAAGTTAATGTCAGTTTCTGTTTAGTTAAAGGGATCCACTACCTGACAAAGCCCTGCAGTATGTGTGCTAGTGCACCCCAAGAGCATGCTGTAAACGCCACTGCTGATAATAAATATTAGCACAAATGTGGTTGTAATGGGGAAGAAAGCAAAGGGTTTGAGATTAGGACAGATTCAGAGCCCATGGGAGCAGTGTTCTGTATGCACTCTACTTTCTGCTCTCTGTCTTGAAGCATGTGTGCTGCGTCCTCCACTGGACATAAACAATAGTTTCATCAGGATAGATATCAAGAATGCCTAAGCATCTTTCAAAGCTAAATTTTAACTACAATATCTTATCAAAACTATGACTCACCTGAATATTATCAGCAGGGAAGGGGTAGCTGGTCATATATGATTTTAATTTTAGTTTCATGGAGTGTATGCATGCAAACACACACACAATTATCAAATAACTTGGTGATCAAATACTGGTTCCAATGTCTTCCAGATCCTGAAACACATAGTGGAGTAGATTTGGCATAAAATTTCATGGATTTGGCTTAAGAATAAGAGGACTTAACTAAGTAGAGTGAGAAAAGCGATCTTATAGCATACTGATCTTCTCTTATTGTGAGAAAATCCTATCCAGATCTATTTGGACCAGAGAAGATAACTGTGAACCACTGTTATCCTTAGGGGCTTGTCATGCCAGGAGTTGGACTCTAAAGGGAAAATAATTATTAAATCTATACCTGCTAGCAATATAGAAACAGCCATACTCATAATCCCTCAGGATCCTAAAACAAAGAAACTCCCTTCCCCCCCATGAGTGTTGGGGATATTAATAATGAGCTAATAATAAATACCAAGTGTTTGTCAATATTTAATGATGTATATTCATTGAGCATAATATTGAGTAAAATGTAGCCAATTTCTTTCAAGTATATCATGTATTTTGAACACATTTATTGCCTCCAATATGAATACAAAACTTTTCAAACCTTTTGGATGATCAAGTTGCTTTATCAAAACCAACATTAAGCATCTGTTCTTCGTTTTCTAAGTTTTCTTCATTTCAGCCCACTTTGCTACTTCCAAATTTTGGGAGTGTCTCATTTTATTTTCAGTCAACTTGGTGCTTTGAAATATTATATATGATGAGAAAGAAAATGTGGCGTATTTAATTTCTATGACTAAATGATAGATCCTGGGATTTAAATTTACTCAAATGTATGCCTATGGAAAGAATACATGGACATGTGACTTTCAGTTCAGACCTAACGTGAACTTCTGAGCTGTTCCTTGCCAATCTTCTGAACCATTTTGAGTTTCTTGTTCATTTCTTAATTAAAAGTTTTTCATTTCTTTTCTTTTTAAAAATTTCTTTATTTACATTTCAAATCTTTCCCCCTTTCCAGGTCTCCCCTTCAGAAACACCCTATCCCATGGCTCCTAAACCTGCCTCTATGAGGGTGCTTTCCTACCAACTGACCCACACCCATCTTCACTCCCTGGCATTCCTTTACACTGGGGCATGGGCACCCTCAGGCCCAAGGGCCTCTTCTCCCACTGACGTCCAACAAGGACATCCTCTGCCACATATTCAGCCAGAGCCATGGGTCCGTCAATGTGGGCCAGTTCTTTGGTTGGTGGGCCAGTCCCCAGGAGCTCCAGGTGGTCTCTCTGGTTGACTATTGCTCCGTCCATGGGGCTGAAACCCCCCAAGCTCCTTTAATCCCTTCTCCAACTCCTCCATCCAGGACCTTGTGCTCAGTCCAATGGTTGGCTGTGAGCATCCGCCTCTGCATTTTTCAGGTAGTACTATGTCCAATTTTCTGAGGAACCACCAGACTGATTTCCAGAGTGGTTGTACAAGCTTGCAATCCCACCAACAATGAAGGAGTGTTCCTCTTTCTCCACATCCTCACCAGCATCTGCTGTCACCTGAATTTTTGATCTTAGCCATTCTAACTGGTGTGAGGTGGAATCTCAGGGTTGTTTTGAGTTGCATTTCCCTGATGATTAAGGATGTTGAACATTTTTTTAGGTGCTTCTCTGCCATTCGGTATTCCTCAGGTGAGAATTCTTTGTTCAGTTCTAAGCCCCATTTTTTAATGGGGTTATTCGATTTTCTGGAGTCCACCTTCTTGAGTTCTTTATATATATTGGATATTAGTCCCCTATCTGATTTAGGATAGATAAAGATCCTTTCCCAATCTGTTGGTGGTCTTTTTGTCTTATTGACGGTGTCTTTTGCCTTGCAGAAGCTTTGCAATTTTATGAGGTTCCATTTGTCGATTCTCAATTTTACAGCACAAGCCATTGCTGTTAATCATCAGGTCAATGCAAATCAAATCAACCCTGAGATTCCACCTCACACCAGTCAGAATGGCTAAGATCAAAAATTCAGGTGACAGCAGATGCTGGCGAGGATGTGGAGAAAGAGGAACATTCCTCCATTGTTGGTGGGATTGAAAGCTTGTACAACCACTCTGGAAATCAGTCTGGCAGTTCCTCAGAAAATTGGACATAGTACTACCGGAGGATCCCCCAATACCTCTCCTGGGCATATATCCAGAAGAGGTTCCAACTGGTAAGAAGGACACATGCTCCACTATGTTCATAGCAGCCTCATTTATAATAGCCAGAAGCTGGAAAGAACCCAGATGCCCCTCAACAGAGGAATGGATACAGAAAATGTGGTGCATTTACACAATGGAGTACTACTCAGCTATTAAAAAGAATGAATTTATGAAATTCCTACGCAAATGGATGGACCTGGAGGGCATCATCTTGAGTGAGGTAACCCAATCACAAAAGAAATCACACAAAATGTACTCACTGATAAGTGGATATTAGCCCAGAAACTTAGAATACCCTAGATATAAGATACAATTTGCTAAACACGTGAAACTAAAGAAGAACTAAGACCAAAGTATGGACACTTTGTCCCTTCTCAGAATTGGAAACAAAACACCCATGGAAGGAGTTACAGAGACATAGTTTGGAGCTGAGACAAAAGAATGGATCATCTAGAGACTGCCATATCCGGGGATCCATCCCATAATCAGTCTCCAAACGCTGACACCATTGCATACACTAGCAAGATTTTGCTGAAAGGGCCCAGATATAGCTGTCTCTTGTGAGACTATGCAGGGGCCTCACAAACACAGAATTGGATGCCCACAGTCAGCTATTGGATGGATCACAGGGCCCCCAATGGAGGAGCTAGAGAAAGTAACCAAGGAGCTAAAGGGATCTGCAACGCTATAGGTGGAACAACATGATGAACTACCCAGTACCCCCCTGAGCTCGTGTCTCTAGCTGCATATGTGTCAGAAGATGGCCTACTCGGCCATCAGTGGAAAGAGAGGACCATTGGTCATGCAAACTTTATCTGCCTCAATACAGGGTAATGCCAGGGCCAAGAAGTGGGAGTGGGTGGGTGGGAGAGTGGGTGGGGGACTTTTGGGATAGCATTGGAAATGTAATGAAATAAATACCTAATTAAAAAAAGATGTATATTGGTACTGAACATTCAATTTAATGTTTATAAATATTCAAGGTATTGATATCAACAGAGTAAAAAGGAGAAAATACATAATAGTGTTAAGAAACCTAGTCCAAGTAGTATTCAAACTACCACTTTCATTCATGATCCACACTTTAACTAAATAAAGAATGATTTTTTTCAATTAAAGGAAGGATAAAAATACCAGCTACTGGCATCATACTTAATAAGGAAACATTGGAGTTATTTTATGACTACACCAAAGCAACCATGTATACTTTTCTAATCATATTCAATATGATATTAGGGATTTTTAGATGTAAGGGAAAAACTAAGTATAAATATTATCCTATTTTATAATTGCCATTGTTATTCACATGAAACACTGAAAGTCATCCCCGCAAAATCTGCTAAATTTAATTCATGGATTTAGCAATGGTTGAGCTAAATTCTCAATATGCAACAAAAATGTATTGGAAATACAACTAAGCACAATGCAATAGCATCTGTGAAGTCTAGTGTCACCCACCAACTAGATAGAATCTAGAAATATATGAGAAATGGGTCTTTGGGCATGCTTGTGGGGGTTATCTTGGTTATACCATCTTATCTACCTGGCCCTCTCTCTGAGTTTAGGGTCTTGGCTGTTTACAATGGAGAGATTGAGCTGATAAAAGCATTCATTCCCCTGTTGCTCTGTTTCTGATGAGTAACACTCTGTGATCAGCTCCCTTAGGCTCCTGCCACCTTAATTTGCCTAAAATGATTGTCCCTTTCTTTCTTTCTTTCTTTCTTTCTTTCTTTCTTTCTTTCTTTCTTTCTTTCTTTCTTTCTTTCTTTCTTTCTTTCTTTCTTTCTTTCTTTCTTCCTTCCTTCCTTCCTTCCTTCCTTCCTTCCTTCCTTCCTTCCTTTCTCTCTCTCTCTCTCTTTCTTTCCTTTTTTTTTGGGGGGGGGGCTAATATCCACTTATTAGTGAATACATACCATGCATGTCCATTTGGATCTGAGTTACCTCACATAGGATGATATTTTCTAGTTCCAACCCATACAGAATACACAAGATATAGTCCACAGAATTCAAAAGGCCCAACAAGCTGAAGTGCTCAAGTGAGGATGCCTCAGTCCCACTTGGGAGAGAGAAGAAAGCAATTACAAGTGGTGAGGGAGGGAGGGACTTGGGAGGGAAAGTAGATGGGGTTGGGGGCAGTGGGGCATAGTGGGGAACCTGATCTGGTATTGGGTGAGGAAAAAGAACTGAAGCTCTAAGGGCCAGCAGAAAGAATGTAAACAGGAAATCTCAGGAAATAGGAGGTTGGGGGAACACCCCCCCCCCCCACACACACCCAGAATGCACCAGAAACCTGGGAGGTGAGAGACTACCAGGACTCACAGGGAGGGACCTTATATGAAATGCCTGACAGTAGGGAGAGAGAACCTCTATAAGTGGCAGGAAGCAGGAAGACAGGAAGACAGAACATCAAATGAGGGATGGAGTTGGCATCCCACAGTCTGACCTCTGACCCATAATTGTTCCTGTTTGAAAGAATTACAGAGATGAAAATGGAGAAGAACCTGAGGGGAAAAAAGGTCCAGGGACAGGCCCAAAGTGGGATCCAGGTCAAGGGGAAGTCCCAAGGCCTGACACTATTACTGAGGGTATGGAGCACTCACAGAAAGGGATCTATCATGACTGCCCTCTGAAAGAAACAACCAACAGCTAAAAGAGTCAGATACAGTTATTTGCACCCAACCAAAGGACAGCAGCAGCTAATCCCTGTTGTTGAATTAAGGAAGGCTGAAAGAAGGTGAGGAGAAGGGTGATTTTGTAGGAGGACCAGCAGTCTTAATTAATCTTGACCCCGGAGATCTTTTAAACACTGAACCACCAAACAGACAGCATATACCAGCTGATATGAGACTCCCAACACACATACAGTAGAGGTCTTCCAGGTCTGTGGAACCTCAAGAGACTGGAGGCCCCAGGGAGTTTAGAGGTCAGGTAGGGTGGGGAGTGGAGGCATCCACATGGAGATGGGGTGGAGTGGAGAGGAGGTGTGGGATGTGGAGAAGTTGGAGAGTGGATGTGCAGGGGCAGGGAATGGAATATGGATTGTAAAAAATGAATTACAAATAAAATTAAGTTAAAAAAATTGATCCTTGAACTGTGAAATTGACAAAAATCCTTTCTCCCTTAAATTATTTTGGTTAAATATGTTATCACAGCAAATATGAACAGAAACCAAGATATCATCAAACCCACAGAATACCTAGAAATAAATGTTAAAAATTTTAATTGTTATCCTTCTTCCCAGTGTCCCCTCCATAAATCCCCTCTTCTTCCTTTTTCTCCCTGAAATGAAAGTTTCTCCCCATCAGTTCACCCACTCCTGCCTCACTGCCCTAGCATCTTCTTAGACTGAGGTACCGAGCCTTCCCAGATCAAAGGCTTCCCCTCCCACTGATGCCAGATAAACAATCCTCTGTTACATAAGCAGCTGGAGCCATGGTTCCCTCCATGTGTACTCTGGTTGGTAGTTTAGTCCTTGGGAGCTCTGGGGGGTTTGGTTAGTTGATATTGTTGTTTTTCCTATGGGGTTGCAAACCTCTTCAGCTCTTTATGTCCATGCCCTAACTCCTCCATTATAGAAATACATTTTAACAAATATATAGATAAAACCTTTCCACTGAAAATTCCAGAACATCTAACAAAAATGAAAGGACATATATGAATGGGGAAGTACAACATGTTAATAGTGCGAAATGACACTTCAGTCCTTGGAATGGCTTGGATGGATTTTTGCCTTCAAAAGTTGAACTTGACCCCATTCTCTTATAACTCTCTCTCTCTCTGAAAATGATGTTTGTGCACACACATGTGCTGTCTCTTCTCTCTCTCTCTCTCTCTCTCTCTCTCTCTCTCTCTCTCTCTCTCTCTCTCTCTCCCTCTCAATCAATCAATTACAGAAAATTAGGAGGGAATATTACTGTATCTGGGAAGAAGGCAAATTTTTATTAAGCAGAATACAAGGAAATGATAAGCATGATCTATTAAGATTTAACATTTCTAATCATCAAAAGACATCATCTTTAAAACACAATGTGATATGGCTGAGAAAATAGAATATGCATATATAAACACAGAACAAGCATGTCTGATAAAGGGCTCACGCCATTTATTGCAAGTAATTAATACAATGCACTATAAAAAGACCACAAAATAGTAATAGAATACATTTTAAAATTAAGAGTATACAAACATTAACAAAACAAGCTATTCTCAGCATCAGTATTCATGAAAAGAGACTATTTTTAAACACAAAGAGATACCATTGTGCATTCACAAAGAAAATGCAAAACACAATAGAGAGATCTTGCAGCAGTGGCACCTCTTGAGAATTACACATCAGAGTATAAATGCTTTAGGCCCCACGCAAGTAAATGTACAAACTTGTGTGCTATTATTGCATTTGTAACATAAAATGGAAAAGAAAAAAAGCCTACAATAGATAATAAATGCCTTTGACCTTCTTGTCTGTCAAATGAACCATACACATAAGAGAGTTCTCTGATAATTTGACTGAAAGTATTTTTACTTTTTCATGGCTCAAAGGTAATGTTCATTTACTAGAAATTTTATTTCAAATATTGAATTTTACATCCTCCTCAGCTAATAACATTATAACATTCTTTGTGTTGCTAGGCAACAGCAGTTAGCTGGAGCTCCCAGTCAGCCATGTGATCACAAGTACAAACAGCTCACACTCTGTCAGTATTATGCTTTCTGCTTCACAGGGACATGGAATGCAATCACTTCCTTGATATGTTTAATGTTTTAATATAAAATAATCTTGGTGTTAGATGATTTTCCCTCAAGTACAAATTAATTCAAATTTTCAGAGCATGTTTAAGATAAGCTAGGCTAGCTATTGCCATTTTGTAGTATAGGGATGTTAAATGGATTTTCAACACACAGCATTTTCCACTTTGAAAATCATATTAAGGTTTGGGCTTATCAGAAGAACCATCTGCACATTCAATGTGATGCAACTTATCTCAAGAATGACTCTATAAAAACAGTATTCATACTGTTTTTCTCTTTGGATAAAACACATATACTTAGATAAAACACAGAAAGACTTACAAGGGTGTATATAAGGAATCAGCTGACATTGTTCTATAAAGGACCATATAGAAAAATATTAGTTTGAATAGATCACAAGGTCTCTGTTGTAGTCAGTCAATTGTCAACGATTAAAGACAACAGCTTAAAATGGTATTGTAATGAAGATGTGTGGCTGTATTGGGTAAAATTCTAGTTGTGAACACTGAAATTTGAATTCGATGTTTATTTTATATATTTATATATATATTTTTATCCTTAAAATATTTGAAATTTATAAAGAAATTTTTGCTCACGAATTGTATCAAACTCTCTTTGAGTTAGACTTGGTCCCTGAAGCAAGCTTGCCCCTTTGCTCTGTGATGGATAGGCTGGTTAGGTTCTTAGGCAAATATAGTTATCTAAACTCATTGAACTGTACCATTAGTTCTTTCCCCATTGCTGTTTATAATGTTAATAATGATTACAATATAAAAATTAAATGGCATGGACCATAGTGATCTCAAATAAGAATGATTTTTAAAGAAGATGATTAAAATAATAGCTATGTAAGAATCTATGCAACAACATCCATCATGCATAAAAACAAATATTAGCTGGAAAACAATTGAACCTTATATACATATGAAGAATCCATATTTAGAATTATGAAGACTCACACAAATGAGTAAAGGAAGAGAAATGATGGGAACATCCAACACATACAGGTAATAGAAATTCTAGCAGCCAATAAGCAACCAGAACAGTTTACCTTCCTCTGCATAGTGTCATGCTCAAGACACTATAGGCAGGCTACAGGGCCCTGCTGGAGGAAGTTTGATTTATTATTATTATTATTATTATTATTATTATTATTATTATTATCTTAAGGATTGCTAGCTAAGTGGGAGACAGGGAAGCTTGCCTCCAGACTTATTTACTGACAAATATTAGTCTTCCCTAAACATAAAAGGCCCTTAAACATAGATGGAAAGAAAACTATATAGAAGTTCTCAAATGGTGGGCCCAGCACCGTTCCATATTGGTTTGGGAAATCTTTCTGGAAGGTCCTAGAAGGAGGTAGGGAAGGAGAAAAATATGATAAAATATATTGTATGAAAAAATAATTAATTTAAAAACAAACATGCACACACACAAGAAAACACAAGGCCTGTACAGGTCTAAGACACATGCAGAGGGGAACTAGAATGAATCCCATCCATAACTTAGAATCTGTCTCCAATTGACAAATGCTTTCAAAGGGAAAATTAATTCTCTCCAATGGAGTCTTGCAGATGACAGCCTGCATCTGTAGTTCACCATTCCTATAGTGGTGAAATGGGTTGAAGAGAGAGTATACTTGCCTGGAAGTCCATGAACAGTTAACCTGGAGTATGCAACTCAGGAGTAAAGCATCAAGAGAGAACCTTCCTCCATATAGTCAGAGAGAACTGATTCCTGAAAATGATGTTTGTGCACACACATGTGCTCTCTTTCTCTCTCTCTCTCTCTCTCTCTCTCTCTCACACACACACAGGCACACATACTCATGTATACACACATGCAAGCACAAGTGCATATCAAGAAACAAACAAACAAAAACACTTATTATATATTTTTTGGCTGGTAGGTATGGTAGGCTTAGACCTGTAATTATAGTATTCAGAGGCTGAAGTCCTACTGTCACTAGTTCAAACCACCATGACCTAAACGGTGAGATCCTGTCTTAAAGAAAAGAATAACAGCAGAAAGAAAGAAACAAAAAGTAATGGTAAAAGCAGTGATTTTATACAGAATATTGCATGCGTACTAGAAAGCAGAATATAAAGTGAGCATTTCCAAAGCTGCAGGAAGACTCACCTATGGTCTCTCCTCTGCATGCTCAGCTTCTGTTTGAGTTACTTTAGTGAAAAGTCAGAAACAAAGTCTGTAGGACCTGGGTTTGAAGGGCTTGCATTGGATATCACTTCACTATAGACAGTGCAGCCTTTCTTTCTCCCAGCTCCATCAGGGTAATTTTGGAGTAATACTATACCATAGCTAGGTTAGTCCTTTTTAGGAGAGGCATAGGAGACTATTACAAAGGCTGTAAGCATGAGTTCAAGACCCTGTTAGTGACAGGCTAGGCTCTGATCCCATCCTACAGCTTTAGAGTTCTCATTCTGTCTGCTCACCGACAGGAACTTTTTCTCTTGGGAACAGACTTGACAGCAGCTCAGCCTATTAAGCTGATTCACAGGAACAGAATGCTATTTTTTTAAAATGACAACATTCTTAGGACACTAAAAGATGATATCCATCAGTTGAGCCAGCCGAGCTCTATGGGAAACAGGTCTATAGCCGGAAGGCCAATGCACTGATTAAATAAACCACTTGGCTACAGGATCTTGTATAATTCTGTCAGCATGATTCATAATTGTCCAGTAGAGAGATTATGAGGCTTAATAATTATAAATAGGCTAAAAAATGAAATAAAATAAAAAAATCAATTTTACAATAATCAATATAAAGAGAATGTTTTATGTGGAACCAATGTTAGGAAGATTACAGTCACTTTGAACAGTCTAGATTTTTTCATTTTGAGGACACCCACACATTCCATGTGATCCTAATTCATAATTTAGGAAAATTTAAGTTTTTGTAAATTAAACTTTACATGTAACAAAAGGTATAACTCTTTGATGAAGAAAATATTTATAGATTGATAGTCACAGTAAAAAAAAAATTCTGTTTCTATAGAAGTTTATTCCATGTGCCGCAGACCCTCTGGGCCCCTGTGTCTGCGTGGAATGGGTTCTCTCGAGCAGATGGGCAAAGTGTAGGAATTGACAAACAGACACACACAAGAGAGGTGTTGAATCTGAATGTAATGTCTGGTCGAGCATTAGACTATTATATAATACAGCGAATTATCAGGAACTACAAATCACAACAAGACAAGGTACACTGAAATTTACCAGATACAAGAGAATGAAGTTTGCAGAAACTAGATAAATGTTTACAATAGAGATTAGCAGCCCTGCCTAGGATCAGCCTAGTGCCAGGCAAGAACTTCACACTTTAGTGTTAATAGCACCAGGGGGTTTTAACTCTTGACAGGCCTCAAGAATAATGTAGTGTCACGGACCCCTAAAATTCCTAGGCCTTGTAAAATCTTATCTTGTCTGGAGAATCCCCATTTATCAGGATAATATATCAACTTGCTCTTGGCATGGAATGTAGCCTGTAGTAAAGATTTCTATCTCAGTGAGATTCCCAGGCTCTTTCTGCAGACCAATTGAGTTAATGGCTCTGCTTTATTGTAGTGCTTAATTAGTTACTGAATAGGTTAAACTCCTTGCTGTAATCTGGGATCTTGGAACACTGGGAGAGGCTTTAGCTATGTCAGAATTCAATCTTAAAAGGTAATACTAAATAGGTAATAATAAGGTAATACTAAATAGAGAGCACGTGGATTCATACACTAGACTAACGCGGGAGTGGAACATTAATTTATGGTTTAGATAAATTAGAGAGAGTGCCAGACTCCAGAAAAAGAGCTTCCTTGAAACTCTTTTTGCTTCATGAAACAGCTTCCAAGCTTTTGCTTTGTCAAACTGACTCTACCAGAATATGTGGCACCCATGTCCATTTCTTCTCCAGAAGTCTGATTTATTTTTCATGCTGGAAAATGAGGTCAAGTTCTGGAACATATTAAGAAACTGTTTAATCTCTGAGATCTATCCCCTGACACATTGATTGACATTATATCAGTTTTACTTCATAAAAAATTTCTTCTACTTTCATTATAAGCCCATTATAATTTGCCACTCCCTCCGCCCCTCTGAGAAGAGTTTCTCTGTGTAACATCCCTGGTTTCCTGTAACTCACATTTTAGACTACGCTCACCTTGAACTCTTAGAGATCTGCCCACCTCTACCTGCCAAGCTCACTGAGATTTCTGTGACATTTATTTACATGACTGTATGCAACTATGCTCAATTTTCAGCTTTAATGTACCATGTCTGGTACTCATAATATTTAAATTTTTTAATTATTTATTTATGATGTATAGGAAGGTATTTTATTTTTTGTTGTGAAAATTGAACACAACAGTATATCACTTATTTGACTATATAGAAACTGAAGTTAGAATGGTGTTTATCAGAGGTAAAGGTATGTGGCTAGATTGGAAGAGGTTAGCAAATAGATACTGAGTTACAGTTAGGAGCAAGGATTTTGGTGTTCAGTTTTAGAGTAGGATGATTACAGATAACAAACAATGACTGATCTACAAGAAAATATTTAAATCTTTTTGTAGATATATTTAACTTTATTTAAACATTGTAGAGTATATACATGTATAATGTCAAGTTGGTGGGAGAAATTTGTACTGAGCACCAATCCAACCTAATTAAGATTCATAACAACAGGAAGCTAAAGAAATGGGTAGGCCTCTGCAAAATCAATTGAGAGGAGAAACAATACAAAGTGGTGGGTAGAGTTGTATAGTGATTGGACATTATAGCAAAACAAACAATCAAATGAACAAAACCAACAACACAAACCAACATGGTCATGGAAAAGTATTTGAAATCCAAGAAATGAACTATTAAAAATTGTGATATATATATATATATATATATATATATATATATATATATATATGAGTCAGGAAATGTTATATTTTGTCTCCCTTACCGAATATTTTCTAAGAATATATTATGCTAGAAGTTAAGAATTCTCATTTATCTGTGTAGCCCTGGATGTTCAGGAACTTGATTTGTAGACCAAACTGGGCTCAAACTCACAAATTTGCTTGCCTGTGCCTCCTAAGCTCTGGTATAAACCCTGTTGTAGAAGAGTGAAAAGATTCTACAAGTTAGAGGGGATAGAAGACACCAGGAGAACATGACCCACTGAATCAATAAAATAGGGCTCATGTGAACTCATAGAGCCTGAAGTGGCAAGTATGGGCCCTGCGTGGGTCTTCATCACATGCTCTGAATATATGTTATGGCTGTTAGCTTAGTGTTAGCTTAAAATTTTCTCATCCCTAATTTTAATAACTGTTCTTAAATGCTCTAATCTCACTTCTAGCCCATCACCCACTAGAGGTAGTGGAAAAGAAATGGACCTGCTTAGAAATAATTTGGAGCAAATTTCATCTGCATAGTTAGGAAATCAGCAGTGCACAGAAGCCAGCAGAAGCTGCTTGATGTACTCACAAACACTTCACGAATATAACTGTAGTCCAGTTCAGTAGTGTTGTGATAGCAAGCATGAATCAGCTGTGGGGGCATGACCTAGCAGAAATAGCCCAACTGTCATAAGTCAGCAGGAGCCAGTAAGCCAGAAGTTCTTTGCCATGCCTCTCTCAAAGAAGTGAAGAGCAGCTAGAATGTGAGACCAAGAAGTGTTGCAAAGCTAGCTATGCAAGCTGCACCCCCCCCATCATTCTCCTTTGAGTCCTATTTATACTCACTCCAAACATCAGGTGTCCTCCATGGGTCTTGCCTCAGCATGTGTCTTTCTTCAGCGTGTGAGTCTGTATCTGCTGAAATCACTCTGTCAATTGGTCCAAGTCCTTGGAAGTGGCCAGAAGCCACCAGAGCACCACTAGCAGTTTTTTGGTTTCTCTCTATGGAGTCATAACAAACAGCTCAGCTATGCAATGTAAGATGAATCAATACATGAGTGCCATTATCAAAGAATCCTTCATCACATGTCCTCTCACATGCTTGCTTCAGCAAAATATCCTTTCATCTTCGTCAACTTCAGTGAAACATTCCTTCATGTGTCTGCTTTAACAAAACATCCTTTCACCTGTGTCAGCTTCAGAAAAACACTCCTTCACATGTCTGCCTCAGCAAAACACCATCCAATGACACAACTGACATTCCAAAGAAACCATAAGTTTCCACTTAAGCTTAGTGTTTTTGTGGAACTTCTAATAGTGGGAGTGGGTGATCTCTGCTGCTCTTTGGTCTCTTTTCCTCCTGTTTCATTGTCTTGTACAGTCTGAATATGAGATTTTTTAGAATTGTTGTTTTGTTTTCTTGTTTTGTTCCACTTGGCTGTCATCTTTGGGAGGTCAGCTGGATTTTGGAAGAGGAAGTGAAGGAAGAATGGATCTAGGGGACAGGGAAGGCAGGAAGGTCCAACTGGGAGGAATAGAGGAAGGGAAACTATGGATGGAATATATTAAATGGGAGAAGAAGTAATCTTCATATTTCATTTTTTGTTAATTTATTTATTTATATTATCCCCATCACTGTCTTCTTTCCTCCCAATCCCACCCTTACAAATCCTTCTTCCCCATTATCCTCTCCCATTCTCCTCTGAAAAGTGGAAAAGCCTCTTGGGTACAACCTTTCCATGAGACATCAAGTCTCAGCAAGACTAAGTGAATCTTCTCCCACTGGGGCCTAACCAGGCAGTGCAGTTAGGAGAAGAGGATCCAATGGCAGCCAACAGAGATAGCTCATGCTCCAATTGGTAGAGGGTTAACATACAGAAAAAGCTGTACATCTGCTACAAATATGTAGTTGGCTTACACTCAGCCCATGCATGCTCATTGGTTGGTAGTTTGGTTTCTGTGAGCCCCCGTGGACCCAGGTTATTTGACTCCGTAGGTCTTGTGTTGTTCTTGACTCCTCCTGCTCACACAATCCTATTTCCCACTTGTCCATAAGACTCCTTAAGCTCTGTTATTTGACTGTGGGTCTCTGAATCTGTTTCCATCTTTTGCTGGATGAAGCCTCTCAGGTAAAAGTTATGCTAGGTTCATGTCTGCAAGCATAGGAGAGTATTATTAATAGTGTTGGGGTTGGTTCTCTTACATGGGATGAGTTTTAAGTTGGGCCAGTCATTGGTTGGCTGTTCTCTCAATCCCTCCCTCCTCTTTATCCCAATGCATCTTGTAGGCAGAACAAATTTTTGGTCAAAGATTTTGTGGGTAGGTTTACCCCTCCAACACACTGGAAGTCCCACCTCCCTACAGGAGGCAACCACTTTAGTCTCCATATCTCTTGCTACTAGGAGTCTCAGCTAGGGTCATCCTTGTAGACTCCTTGAAGCCTCTCCTGTCCCAGATCTTCAGCTACACCAAGAAATGTCCTCCCCAACTGATTTCCATTCTCACTCCCAGCCCTATTCTACCCTACTTCCCCTATACCTGATCCTCATCTGGGTTCTCCTCCTCACCCCTCCCCCACCCAGTTCCCTTCATCCATTCATCTCTGATGTCACTATACCACAAGGGGACTTGTTCAACTATGTTCATAGCTTTATTTGTAATTGCCAGAAACCGGATACAACCTAGATACTCCTCAATTGAAGAGTGAGTAAAGAAAATGTAGCACATCTACGCAATGCAATACTATCCAGGCATTAAAAACAAAGACTTCATGAGGTTTGTAGGCAAGTGGAGGTAACAAGAAAATATCATTCTGCGTGAGGTAACCCAGACCCAGAAAGACACACATGGTATATACTCACTTATGAGTAGACATTACCCACAAGGTATAGGATAACCACTTTACAATCCACAGACACAAAAAAGTAACTAAGTAGTAAGGAAGGTTCAAGCGAGGATGCATGACTCTCACTCAGAAGGGGAAATAAAATAGTTTTCAATAATATAAAAAATATCATCTAATGAGTTAAAAAGTTAAATAGATGTTTCAAGGGCCAGAGAAATGGCTCAATGATTAAAAGAATCCACTATTTTTTTCAGAGGAACTGGGTTCAGTTTCCAGAATCTACATGGCAGCTGTAGCCATCAGTAACTTTACTAATAGGGAATTCTGATTTTCACAGGTACCAGATATGATCGTCATGGAACACATATGGCCAGCCCCCAAAATAAATAAATATAATGACAGTTAAATTTGCTATTTTGTGAATGCCTAGAAAATATCATCCTAAGGGAGGTAACTCAGACCCAAAAGGACATGCATAGTATGTACTCACTAATATGTGGATATTAATCAAATAATAATAATAATACAGAATACACAGTCCACGCAGAACTCAAAAAGCTTAACAAGCTGAAGTAGTGCCCAAGTGAGGATGCCTCAGTCCCACTTGGGAGAGAAGAAAATAATCACAAGTGGGGAGGGAGGGAAGGATCTGGGAGGGAAAGTGGATGGGGTGGGGACAGTAGGCGAGGGGAAGGGGAAACCTGATCTGTTATTGGGTGAGGGAAAAGGACTGTAGCCCTGAGGGCCAGCAGAAAGAAAGGAAACAGGCAACCTCAGGAAATAGAAGGTTGGGGGCACCCCCTAGAATGCACCAGAGACCTGGGAGGTGAGAGACTACCAGGACTCAAATGGAGTGACCTTAGATGAAATGCCTCTAAGTAGGGAGAGGGAATTTATAGAGCCCACCTCCAGCAGGAAGACAGGACATCAAGTGGGGATGGGGTTGGCATGCCACAGTTACAACTCTGACCCATAATTGTCCCTGTCTGAAAGAATTACAGGGATGCAGTGGGAGCAGAGGAATGAACTTTTGTGGAGGAAACCTCTCTCACGATATTTTAAAAGTATTGGGGCTGCATATTCCCAGAATAGTTGATCATGCAGTTTGAAACCATATAATCCAAGTCATAAGGATTGAGTGAAAAGTGATGACGCCGGTGGGTCTTGATATGTCTGCTGGGAAATAACCCTGTCCCTTGGGTTTGGGGACAGAAAAGGAAAATGTAATGGCTTTTCTTGCTAACATAGACCCATTTTCTGAACCCTCAGAATGTGTGGTTGTGTCAGCTGTAACCCTGAGAAGTGTTTTACATGGATTACTGCCTAGCTGAGCCAAAGTGTTTGCTTGTACCTGTAAGACTACTACAGCAAACCCTGCTGACAGGGCATTTGTATTTCTGTAGTACCGGTTTTTTGCTTTTCCCCTTCAGACACAAAAATTTGCAAGTCGATCACTGTTGTTCCTATGGTATTGTAATAAGGGAGAGGGCAAAAAAGAGAAAACAAAAACAAAAAAGAAAAAAAATAGAAAAGAAAACCAGCCAATCATTGTATGTAGAGGTAATTAATAGAGCCTGTTTGAAAAAAGCAAAGCAAAACAAAACAAAACAAAAAAACCCACAGCTGTTGCCCATTTTTTTTTAAAAAAGAATTACAGGGATGGAAATAGAGAGGAGCCTGAGGAAAAGAAGGTCCAGTGACAGGCCCAAAGTGGGATCCAGCTTAAGGGAGATCCCAAGGCCTGACACTATTACTGAGGCTGTGGAATGCTCACAAAAATGGATATATCATGACTGCCCTCCAAAAGACCCAGGAAGCAACTGAAAGAGTCAGATGCAGATATTTGCATCCAACCAATGGACAGAAGCAGCTGACCCCTGTTGTTAAATTAGGGAAGACTGAGGAGAAGGGTGACCCTGTAGGAGTAACAACAGTCTTAATTAATCTGGACCACTGAGATCTTTCAAATACTGGACCACCAAACAGACAACATACACCAACTGATGAAGGCCCTAACACACATACAGTAGAGGACTTCTGGGTCTATGTTCATTCAGAGATGATGCACCTAGCCCTCAAGAGACTGGAGGCCCCAGGGAGTTTAGAGGTGAAGTGGGGTGGGAAATGGGGGCATCTATGTGGTGATGGGGTTGGGTGGGGAGGAGATGTGGAATGTGGAGCAGTTGGAGGGTGGGTGGATGGGGGCGGGGAATGTGATATGGAGTGTAAAAATGAATTAAAAATAAAATAAAATTTAAAAAAGTAACTTCATCTGGAGAGTTCATTAATGATAGTGACTGCTCATGGGTTCAAATTGATAACTTAGAAGTAGCAATAGAGTCACAAGATTTCACGATGCATTTGAATAAGATTCAGAGTCCGAGTGAAAATAACAGTGACCTTTATAATATGAAAAGAATCTTTTCAAGTCATATTATATATACTGAACAGCTTGTATTTATACAATGAAGATAATTTGAGAGCTTCCAGAGGCAGTCTTGTATAGCTAAGGGCAGCCAGTTTTTATGTTGAGAAGGCTGCGAATAAACATACAGATAGTGTAGGTTGTACTATCTGACAAATAGTCAATGTAATTGTACTAACTTGCTATGGTTAGGTTTTTCAACTTGACTGCATAAGAGAGGTCTAGGAATATCAGGCATGCCTCTGGGTGTGCACATGGGGCACTTCAACAGTGGATTTGCATGAGGGTCAGTAACTGAAGGGAGAGAACAGACACTTTGTGAAAATGGGAGGCACCATCCAAAGGTGCTGGTCCGGATGAAAAGGCAATTGAGAGGAAGGCAGCATGAAACTGTTATGCTTCTTTTTGATTATGACTTTTGCTGCTACTATCATTGGAGCATTTCAAATTTCAGCTCATTAAAACTTTTGCTATAGAGCCAGTGACTCTCCAGGGAGCTTCCAGGCTCTCTGTGAGTACTATTTTTTGTTTGTTTGGGTTTGCTTTTCTAGCACACAGATGGCATTTGTTGGACTATGAGGCCAACCTAGTAAATCTCCTTATCATATGTACTAAATTCAACCCTCAATAAAGTGTTAAGGACTAGCCTACTCTGTCTCAGCAGAATCAAGCTGTCCTAACCTGTAATTGTGTGCTTTCTATTATATATTATTTTCTTCATCCCTACAATATATGAATGAAAATATTTAAAAAAATGTCTCTGGGTCTTCTTGGTTGTTGATAGAGGAATATTAAGATCTTGTTACCTATTTATTAGGAATTATTGCAGAAGGACTCAGGCTTAAGCCTTTAATATTTTTGTACATAATCAGTAAGACTGGGCCTCGTTATCTTGCAGAAGATCCTTGAGGAATTTTCCAAAGTTATACTTTATAGAGTTTAACCACACATACACACACATAAAATTATAGAGTTTTTAGGCATTCATCTTAAAAGATAATATACAAATTTCTAGAAGTGGAAATAATATTTGACTTAAAATGGCAGGTAGCAGTTTTTGTCCTAGAGGCATACGTGGAATTATGTGGCTGGACAGAGCCAACATGCATCAATTAACTTTCAGTGCAGCTAGATGATAAACAGAAGCTACAGCATGGAAAATCAAAGGGCAAAGCAGAGGATATGCTGACTCATACAATCACATCATATAATTACATTTCTAGCTCATAGCTTAAAGTTCTGATTAAGATGCCTCAGTAGTTTCAAACTAGAAATTAAAGCTATTATTCACCCTGATTTGTACAATCTTCGACTGCATATAATAAAGGAGTTTAGTATTTATACTTGGATAATGGAATTTTCATTATGGTTGAGAATTCACTAAAATTTATTTCAGTTGGTAGAAAAAGACAGGCAACATAAATGGATTTGGGATTATCTATCTTTTGTAATTTTAGTATTTATTCCAATACATGTCTCAATGATACAGATAACACCAAGTTCGACTTAGCAAATGACATGAATGTTCATAGGAAAACAAGACAATGGAAATGAGGGACAATGTTGACATGCACACCAATACACAGTAGATTACTAAAACAATATAAAAATCATTAACTGGTTTGCAAGATCATCTCCTTTTCTTAAACATATTTTTTTAAAACAATATCATTTCTAGGCAACACTGATGCAGTTATTTTTAATACTATAGGCCAGGTAATTCAGCTGAACACAAAGATAGACTAAAATGTGGACAACATATTCCCTTGGTTCCTGAAACTGACATTTGACAGTCTTACATACATGAATGCTACAAGATAAAGAGATCATAATCACCATCATATGTGTGATGCATTTGCTGAGGCATTAACTCAGTGAAGTGAATATGCATGGTTCTGATTATGATCGCACTGTAAGAATTTAGGTTTACCAGAGTGTAGGTAAGCAAAGTCGGGCTAACAAAAATCATACACAGGCAAAATAAGTATATGCTTCTAATATGACAACATCTCCATTCATGAGCCTTTCATGTTCATCTGTTAAGAATTTTCTTTACAGCAGATTTGACATCCTTATTTCTCAGGCTGTAGATCAATGGGTTCAGCATGGGAACAACAGTAGTATAAAACACAGAGGACACTTTCCCTTGGTCCATTGAACTCACTGATGATGGCTGTAAGTACATGAATGCAGCAGAACCATAGAAGATGGCAACAGCAGAGATGTGGGAACTGCAGGTGCTGAAGGCTTTGGACCTGCCCTCAGTGGAGCGAATACGGAGGATGCTGACAATGATGAAGATGTAGGACATAAGGATGGTCAATGCAGGTGTTAGGATATTCAATGCACTCAAGAAAAGAACCAAGAGTTCATTGATGTATATACTAGAGCATGATAGCTCCAAGAGTGGAAAAAGATCACAAAAATAATGGTTAATCACATTAATCTTGCAAAAATGTAATTTTAACATAAAGCCTGTGTGAACTGATGATCCAACAATACCCAAACTGTAAACTCCCATGGTGAGCCAGAAGCAGAGATGATGAGACATGACAACATTGTAAAGTAAAGGGTTACAGATGGCAACATAGCGGTCATATGCCATCACAGCCAACATGTGACATTCTGCAATTGCAAAAACAAGGAAGCAGTAGAGCTGAGTCATGCACTCAGGGTAGGAGATGATGTTCTTCTCTGTGACAAAGTTTACCAGCATTTTGGGGGTAATGACTGTGGAATGGCAGAGGTCAATGAAGGACAGACTGCTGAGAAAGAAGTACATGGGGGTGTGCAGGTTCGAGCTGAGTAGAATCAGGATGATCATGCCCAGGTTCCCCAGTACTGTGAGAAGGTAGATTCCAAGGAAGAGGAGAAAGAGGGGCAGCTGCAGCTCTGGTTTGGTTGAGAAACCAGCCAAGATAAATTCAGCTACCATTGAATGGTTTCCAGTCCCCATTGTCTTCTCATTATATTGTCAGAAGCTTCTAAGTTTAAAATAAAAAAGTGATTATACTTTTCTGCATATCTGTATTCTCTCTCTCACTCTTTGTTCTCTCTCTCATCCTCTCTCTCTCTCTCTCTCTCTCTCTCTCTCTCTCTGTGTGTGTGTGTGTGTGTGCATGCATGTGTGTGTTTAGGAGAGAGAGACAGAGAGCTGGAGCAAGACAGAGACTTAAAGGATTCTGTGGAGACCATTGTCCCTCATCCAAGCAGACTATTTCTCCTGTTTCCTTGGGACAACAGATGACTGCATGATCAGAGGGGGGAAAACTGACATCTAGGACCTTGACATTAATACTGATCAGAACATTTTAGGATGAGTGCAAGGTTTGTCCTTTAAATTTAGCTTAAAAACAAAGGGTTATCAGTTTTATTTTGATGTTTTTTCTTTGCCTCTCAAAATCTTTGTAATGTATGTTGTCACACATGTTACTGTTTATAATGCATAATAATTACATTTTATCAGACCTAAAATCAATAAGAATTACAAACATTTCCCTTTGTTTCTGTTTGTAGCTAGATTCATAATATTTCCTTACGGTAGTTCTGACTCTAACCAACTGACTTAAACAGTTGTTTCCCTATTGAAACAGATACACTGTGAATCTCATATACTGCATATAATCCTGCCACCCTACAAGGCAGAGCTTAATTTCCCACAGATGTCGTACTTATAGCTTGACAGCAGAGGAGTTGTGTTTTCTTGTTCTAATTTGAATAGTTCCTGGGAAGAAATACAATAGCATGATTTATTTATATACTTCATCACAGTGGTAAAGAAACAATGAACCCTGATGACCCCTGCTAACTGGATTTCTTTATTGAACTAGTAGAGCTCAGAATACTTCTCATATGAGAATATTTTTTGAAGACCAACACAAGATGCACGTTTTCCTGGTCATATTCTGTGATCATGGAGTTGATATGTACCTTCTAACATGTTACTGATGGTGGCTTGTGGATTACCAGAGCATTTGCACAATACCGTGAATTTTTTCAAGCTGCAAAGGCTAATGATATGATGTAGTTTTTCAAAATGACCATTACCCATTTACCTTAAATTTGAAAAGTAAAAAAATGTAGATTCTAAAATACAGAAAAAAATCATAGTCTTAACTTTCAAGCAACATCTGTTCTACAACTTTCAAACCAGCATGGGGTACTTTGAAAGAACATGGAAACCAGATAATTTCAGAAAACAAATCAATGACTATTGTTAGTTGAAGAATGTCAAAGATAATAGAGAGTAATTTGTCAACATAGGAAAAATCCACACATCACATGACATTGATATCTAAATATACAACTTACTGGTTGAGTATTAGTCTCACTCTATTGTCCTTCAAAGGCTTAAGGTAACATTAATGACCTGAAGGAAAGGAGAGAATACGTTGCTCTGAATCAAAAGGAGCATCCCGAGCGTCAGATGCCCTTTAATTTCCATAACGTTTGCAATGGCAGAGTGTTTTCGTTTTGTGTAACCATTTTCTTTTTTTTATATTTGTCAAGGATTCAGTGCTAGGTGTATTAAGTCACCTTTAATATCTCTTTCAACTCCATTATATTGTGACTTAATAATGCTAATATCATTAGATTATTTAGTCTAAGTTCAAATATTTTCTCAAAATCCTACTTGCTCTATCATACCAGGGAAAGTTATTAGATTCTTCAATCCATCAAGAAAGTAGAAATTCAAATACATGACATGTCAAGAATTAAATTAATGGGCACGTAGTTTCTGGATCACAGTGTGAGCTTAATTGATGTTAATCCATGTTGTTTACATTGAAATGTGTTGAGTTTCTCTCTGGGATTTTCTGCATGAGTTAGTCAGCAGCTTTTCTATTGCTCCACATTATATTTCAGAATAGTAATTGGCATATTGCCTTGGATATAGCATGTGTCAAAAATGTGTTCAATAAAATTGTTCACAGAAACTAAATACAGAGTTAAAACAAATCTTTAAGAATGGGATGACAAGTTTACACTGATAGAATTAAAAATGGCTGAACAATAACAAATCTGGCATGAGTCTGTACTGCTGAGAACATGGGAGAGGAGTATGTTTACCAGAATGAGCATGGATACAGATGGATAAACAGCAATGCACATTTGTGTGCACCAAGAGAGATACTGCAGCAGAAGACTTTAAAGTTTTAAGGGACAATGGTGGCAATTTATACTTACCCCCTTTTTTCCTCAGCAAGTTCAGTGTTAGAGGTTTTTATTCTCAGTTTCACTGGATAGAAAATTGTGTTTGATAATATGAGAGGGAGATAGCTTCTGTGAACTTTGAAACTCTGCTCTTGATGTCTGATTAAGCTCTTGCCTCAGTCATTTGTTCCTCTGTAATTGTTGATTGGTGTGACACTTCCATATGTTACAGATAATCACAGTCACATTCAAAACAAAAATAATAATGACCTCTCAGAAGAATCCTATCCCATAGGTATTAACTGTGATGAAAACTGTCAACAATTAGAAATCCCCTTTTCCCTACCGAGTGTTAAGTATTTAATATTGTCTGAGGTTATTTGCTTTTCTTGTTAAATTCTGAATTAAAAAAAAAAAAAGGATGTGCACACTCTCACTGTTAGGGTTCTAGGCGTTTTAAGGGAGGGCATTTAAAATTTTAAAATGTCAGGAAAAATTGTAAAATATATATTTAAAGAATTATTTCATATGATGCCAAACATGAATACAAGGAAAGCAGAAAACTAGAGAAGCCATATGTTTTCATTTATCTCTGATGACTTCACTAACTTAACTGTATTTAAATATTATCATATATTCATAAATGACAATTTAGAATATTTTAAATTGTGGCGTGAATACAAGCATATTTCATTTTGCATCCACATTAAAATATTCAGGCGTTATTAAAGGCATACAAGGAGTTTGTAACAAGACTAATGGAGATTAGGATAGTTTCTTTCTAAATTTAAACATTAATATGATGGACACCATGAATATTATGTTACAGACTCTATTTTCATACTAAATTAGTTGTTAAAGTAAAGTTACATTTAATATTCTATTCACAACTCACTAACATACAGTTTTGGCAATACATTTTTGTAATTGAACTTACTTTGTAATTCTTAAATTATTACATGTAAAATTTTCATATGCTTTATATGGATATTTCTTCAATCTTTTTTTTTTTAGGAAAACATTTTTTAAGCCTTTATTTACAAAAGCTTTAAAAACAAATAATACCCTCTGTTTTGCAAATAATGTTTAGTTTAAAAAGGACTGCCCAGGTACAGCATTTTCATATCATGTTTACAGAATGTACAAGGGAAACGAACTATGTTGCTAACAGTTGGAGACTTGCTAATGTTGATTGAAGTGTAGATAACACACATTACAGCTTGTAGTCCATCACTTCAGGGTAGAGTTAATGTTCACCAAAATCTTCCAACACATACTCTGGTCTGGTCACATATTCTTCATGGCTAAATATTTCACAGTCTCTTGTCAATATATATAAAATAGATTGCAAAGATATACACAAAAAAATAAACAAGCATTACACTCCTCAGGTAATTTTATTAGCTATATATGTATATATATATATATTGCATTTTGTTGTTTTGCACCAAATCTCTCCATTATTTATTTTTGTAGCATTTATGAAATCACATTTTTTTTTGTATTTTTAATGATATAAAATATACCTTAAGACTTGTTATCTTTGGACTTTAATGAAATTGATTTGTGTAGTCAACAAATCAAAAACATCATAAATATGTTTATAAAATAAAACAGTAAGGGTAAAAGTGATGGAGTAAAAGGAAGCTGATCAAGGGAGGCGGTGCTGTCATAAAACTGGAGCTCCAACATCTTAAAGGCCAGCCTTCTGGCAGAGAGGACATAGCCAATCACAGGGCTTCTTCCTGAAGGGTGTAAAGCTGGTTTGAAATTCTTCAGTCACATAGCAGCCTATGCATGCCAATTAGAAACCAACAGACATGAGATGTGCTTGGAAGGCTAAACACTACACACAGAAACAGTAGTTACTAGGCTCTTCAGTAGTTCCTTGTCTTTTTCTGTTATTCCTGTTGAACAATTTACACAATGCACGTGCTGTACTCTGAATGTCAAAAACAAGCAAATACTGTAAAAAGGTGGTAGATGGTTATTTTTCTAGCTAAGAGCAAGAAAAATCACAATTTCTGATAAAATAGAGGATTGAAATCACTCTCTAAAGTGCAAACTTGATGGTCCACAATCTTAAATACCTATAAGTACTGCAGAATAGAAGGAGAGGCATGGAAGAGGGAAATAAATTACACTCAATGCTAGTTAATTTAGGAAAAGGGAAAAACAAAACCAAGCTCAAGTAGGCAAAGTTTATCAAATTATTCAGTAATGTAGCTTTGTCACACAAGCTTGATAAGAAGTGTATTAAATTAAGGCCAGATTTAACCTGAATGTACTTTAATTTATTAAGATCATAGCTAA
This sequence comes from Mus caroli, assembly GCF_978045245.1. Lineage (NCBI taxonomy): Eukaryota > Metazoa > Chordata > Mammalia > Rodentia > Muridae > Mus > Mus caroli. The sequence continues at coordinate 37,701,717 of NW_028227266.1, read as the reverse complement.
GAAAGGCCATACTTATTACTGAAAGCAGAGAAGGTCTACAAAAGGAGGGGGAGGTATTGCCTATTATTTAAGGGATGATAAAACCTATATACAAGCATGTGTGTAACTCGTATAAAATAAAAATAAGAAGACTATTTCCTGTCATGACTGTTTGCTGGCTTCCTCTTCATATGCATTTCCTGTGCCGTTCTGTACATAGGATGAGCCAGAACCAAGGCCATATAAGTGACCACAGTATTTGGCATCATCAATGTGATCTTCAAAGAACATTTCTCTCATTTTGAAAAAGGCCATTCCTGTAAGCAGTGAGTGAGATCCTGCCTGGTGTTGAGGTTCTATCCGCTCCAGCTCTAACTGCTCAGCAACTTCCTGTAATCCACCTTTGAGATTTTTGCAGAGGTACTTCACATCATAAATGACAGGAAAAAATAATCGAAGGATCTCAAAGAAATCAAGTTCTTCTTCAGGCAAGTTAGAGTTGGTCAGAATTTTGATTAAATAGCCAAAATCATAACCACTATGAAATGATAGCCATTTGACCCCTTCACAAAGAACCACTCCTGAAGTCATAAGAAGTTCTGCAAAATATTGGGTCTCAATTCCTTCCTCCTCATGTTTTTTAAACTGGATACCAGATGTTGTTAGTAGCTCTATAGAGTCCTGAGCATACATGTCCTCCGTCAAATTAAACTTAAAATTAAACTGCCAAGTTGATGTTCCTGGAGGGTATTCTCCTTGTTTATTCATAAATGTCAGTCTGAGCTGGATTATCTTTAACAAGTCTACATTACACCGCAACGGTTGGTATTGATAGTCAGCATTGCTTCTGAATTCTCCAATGTGTCTTGCAACAACGCCTGGAAACTCGGTGTCCATAGCAACATAATTATATTTTCGGATAACTTGACAGATTTTCTTCATCTCTTCATCCAGGTTACAAGCCCAAACTTCACAAATTCTTTGGCTATGATCTACGGTTGCTGCTGGCATAGTGACAGCACAAGGAGTCTAGATGCGGAGCATCAAAATGTTATACTTGATTGTAGATTTGTGTCATAAAAATACTTTACCCTTTACTTATGCACTTGGGTCTCTGAGCTCGCGCTCCTCCTCCTCTTCCTCCTCCTCGCCATAGAGCTAGCACCCAGCAGCGGTGGCGGGGGTGGCGGTACTTTCGGCGGCAGTGGGAGCCCCATAGACACTACTCACCTTGCAAAGGGGGGAAAGGGGAGCTGGAGCAGTGCTCGGCCCAGCGCGGCGACATCTCTCCTCGCACGTCCCCTTCTTCAATCTTTAAAAAAATCTATCACTTAACTTTTAAATAGGGTTGGTAAAAATAATACCCTATTAGCAGTTGAAAACTGGCAAAGAAAAAATGGAGTATGACCAGGTGTATCAACCACACTCCAGGGCATGGCTGATGCCCAGGAATAACTGGCCAGCCCAAACAAACTCAATTTTGATCTTTGTTTTTCATGGATATTTTTTGCTTCATTTTGTTTTCTTTCAGTATATTTGTTTTAGTGAGGTCTGTTTTTGGAGAGAGAGAGAGAGAGAGAGAGAGAGAGAGAGAGAGAGAGAGAGAGAGAGAGAGAGAGAGAATATATATATATATAGTTTTGTGGGTAGGGAGCTGGGAAATTAATTCTTTTACCATTTGGGAGGAATTCAAATTTGAGAAATAGATGATCAAAATATACTGTATAAAATATTTAAATTAAAATAAACTAATTAAAAATATAAAACAGAAGCTCAGACTGCAGGGGACTTGTGACAGCCCTACTATATGGGGTCTTGTGCTGACTGACACAGGCTGATAACCCCCTTCTCTGTTTCAGTGTTGTTGAAGTGTTGGAAGTGTCCTTGATAGCCAGGAAAGAAAAGGGATCCAGCTATACCAGATATATCATGAGCAGGATCTTTCGCTGGTATCCTTACTTGGAATAGTTTTTAAAAGAAAGGAAGAAAAATGTTGCTATGCAAACAACAATACAATGTAAGACATATTATACAATATCCACTACATACAGACACAACATCATTTCTATAGCATGTATGATGGATACTACAGCAGGGTGTCTGGTTAAAACTTGGAGGGGTATAAAATGCAAGGGAAGCAACCACTTGTATTTGTCAATGAGAGGTTTATAAATGCCAGAAAAGTATGGAATCATCTGGGAGGGAAGCATCATGAATAAAGACAAAGATAAAGGCTGAGTCTAACATGACATGGGCCTTTCTAAAGATGTTTTAATAGTTATTAAAATCCTGTATATTTTATTAGGACTTTATGGATCATATTTTAGTCACATTTGACAGTATTATTTTTCTTAGATGCAGTGTTAAATCCAAATGTTAAATTCTTAGTTACAACATTGGAGAAATTTAGCATGTAGTTTTAAAAAAATCATTCATGCTAAACTGGCTATACACCAGCACCGGCTGTCATGCTAACCTCCATGGGGAGCCCCAACACTGATCTTGTTCTGGTTCTTCTGGCCAGCTGCTGCCAAGCCACTCTGACTTCCCAGGCTAACCACCCCCTGTGGTTAGCCTGCAGAAAGCCAGTTTTCCTCATCTGTCTCCTGCTCCCCCCCCGCCCCCCCGGGTTGTCTCATACATACCAGGTGGAAAGGAGCTATAGCTTACTTGAACTCAGTATGAAGTTACAAAACTACATTCTTTCCTTAAGTGGCAATATCCTGGGAACCATTCCATGAGCAGCACAGACTTTTCACTCCACTGCAATTTGAGTTGTGCTGTGGAAGCTTTCCATCAGGAAAGTGCCTACTGAGCTCTATGAGTGGAGCACAGGCAAGCTTGGAAATTGTGAACTGGTGAGTACAGGGTCTCTTCCCACATAGGGGAGGAGGATATGGCCACTAGTCAAACTTGACCTGGAGTGGTGAGACCTCCAAAGGGCTGGCTGGGCACTCAGACATGTAGGCTATTGGAAGACAGGCACAAGTGTAACTGAAAGACAAATCTCTGTAGATCATGCCCATCCCAAGACTAGAATCCCTGGGCTGGATATTCTGTGAAATTATATATATATAATATATAATATAATATATATATATTCTGTGAAATTATATATATATAGTATATATAATATATATATAAATTATATATATAGTATATCTAATATATATATATATATTAGATATTATATCTATCTTATAACTTATAGCACCAACCCTCATATCTTATATATAGATATATGGGTTGGTGCTATAAGTTATAAGATGTAGAGAAATGATTTGTATATATAATCTTCCAATTTTAAAAGAAGGGGATAGTCTCTCTACTACAAAGAGTTTTGTCCTCTGAGAGCTCCACCCTGTAGCCAATGGAAACAGATGCACAAGCCCACAGCCAAACATTAGATGTTGCTCAGGGAGTCTTGCGGAAGAGTTGGGGGAAAGAATTGAGGGACACGAAGTGGGTAGGAATTCCCTAAGAAACAGTGCAGGGGAACGCCAGGGCCAAAACGTGGGAGTGGGTGGGTAGGGGAGTGGGGGGGAGGGTATGGGGGACTTTTGGGATAGCATTGGAAATGTAAATGAGGAAAATACCTAATAAAAAATATTTTAAAAAACGAGCCCAATACAAGAGAATTTCTAAAAAGCATTGGAGAATTTCCAACAGCATCAAGAATATTAATAAACATGATTGCATTAAAAAAAAAAGAAACCAACAAAGTCAAATAATCTGAACTATTGGGGGCTCCCAAAGACTGAACCACCAACTAAAGAGTATACATATCTAACAGATGTGTGCTGTAGATTTGGTCCTCAAAATTGCACGAAAATCCACACGTTGGCATGTAAGATGCTTAGGGCCTGTGCCCCTAGTTGGTTTTGATTGGTAAATAAAGTTGTATGCTGCCAATGGTTGAGTAGGGAGACAGAGGCAGGATTTTAGGATTCCAAGGGAAAAGACTGAGGATGGAGAGCAGAAAGGGCAAGCTGCCATGAAGGGAAAGGAGTACAGGCCAAACCTGAGAGGTGCTGGACAGAGAACATAGCCTTCATGTCTGTGCTGGGGGAATTCAGTTCAAGAGGGCTGCAGTTCTGGGTCGGGGCACCCAAGATGGAATATGGGTTTTAGTATGTAATTACTCAGGAATATTAGAGGGGAGTTCGTATGCCAGTAGGTTTGAAAATGGCCCAGCCATTGAGCTATTTAAGGCATATTAAAATACAATAAGACTGAGTGTGTATCTTTCACTTGAAAACACAAAACATTGGGGCAGGTAGCAAGGACCACCACTGCCCCTACAGCTGCCCCTGCCGCTGCCGCCTCTGCTGCAGCTTCTGCCTCCTCTGCTGCAGCCGCTGCCTCCTCTGCTGCAGCCGCTGCCTCCTCTGCTGCAGCCGCTGCCGCCTCCACCACCACCACCACCACCACCACCACCACCACCACCACCACCACCACCACCTTTATGATTTGAGTAAGAATATTTGGATTCAGCAACAGATGTGCAGCTTAGTCTTCATGCGGGTTCCCTAACAATTGGAGGTGGGGCTGTCCCTGAATCTGTTGCCTGCCTATGGATCCTATTCCTCTAACTGTGCTGCCTTGTCTGGCCTCACTGGGACAGGATGCTCCTAGTCCTGAAGTGACTTGATGTGCCAGGGTGGTGTGATACCCAGGTGGGCCCTCCTCCTCCTGGTCAGAGGAGAAGGGGAATGGGGGTCAGGAGAGGGCCTGTGTGAGGAGGAGACTGGAAGGAGAGAGGCTGCAATTATTATGTAAAATGAATAAATTAGTTAACGAAACAAAAGAGCTTTGTCCATATACAGAGTGAGAAATTGACACGACAGAAATGTTTCCATCACATACTTGAATCCAGGTGAAGAAAAGGTAGCATAGCTTTAAGCTTGCTAGAGGAGAGAGCTGGATTACAGCTTCAAGGTGAACAGGTTGAAACGCTAGTTTTTCATAAGGAGGAATAAAGAGCCCAGTGCTATGCCTCTGGACACAGAATAACACAGAGGCAGGGAAAGCATGCTTGTCTCCGTCATGAAATGATTTCCAAATATACCTTAGAAAGAAGGTAATCCCTCAACAAACCTAAAAGAAGACAGCCACAGAACAGAATGCTAACTTTAACAACAAAAATGATAGGAATCAACAATTACTTTTCCTTAATATCTCTTAATATCAATGGACTCAATTCCCCTATAAAAAGACATAGACTAACAGACTGGCTACACAAACAGGACCAAACATTTTTCTGCTTACAGGAAACACATCTCAGGGAAAAAGACAGACACTACCTGAGAATGAAAGGCTGGAAAACAATTTTCCAAGCAAATGGTCTGAAGAAACAAGCTGGAGTAGCCATCCTAATATCGAATAAAATCGACTTCCAACCCACATTCATCAAAAAAGACAAGGAGGGGCACTTCATACTCATCAAAGGTAAAATCCTCCAAGAGGAACTCTCAGTTCTGAATATCTATGCTCCAAATACAAGGGCAGCCACATTCATTAAAGAAACTTTAGTAAAGTTCAAAGGACACATTGCACCTCACACAAAAATAGTGGCAGACTTCAACACACCACTTTCACCAATGGACAGATCATGGGAACAGAAACTAAACAGGGACAGAGTGAAACTAACAGAGGTAATGAAACAAATGGATCTGACAGATATCTACAGAACATTTTATCCTAAAACAAAAGGATATGCCTTCTTCTCAGCACCTCATGGTACCTTCTCCAAAATTGACCACATAATTGGTCACAAAACAAGTCTCAACAGATACAAAAATATTGAAATTGTCCCATGCATCCTATCAGACCACCATGGACTAAGGCTGATCTTCAATAACAAAAAAAAATAATAGAAAGCCAACATTCACGTGGAAACTGAACAACACTCTTCTCAATGATATCTTGGTCAGGGAAGGAATAAAGAAAGAAATTAAGGACTTTTTGGAGTTTAAAATTTTCATTAGCAACAATTGTAGCAAGGAGATTGAAATTATTAATGCTGGAAACAATTTAAAATTAAAATAAGTTATTTTATATTTTTTAAAACAATTTTTAAATTTAAATATATTTCATCATAGTATTCCCTTCCCTCAAATCCTTCTTGATCCCCTCTTCCTTCCCAACCACACAACTTTAAGATCTTTCTAAATAACAAAACAAAACAAAACACCAAACTGTTACCAAATAAAAGCACAAAACAAAACAAAGCATAAAAACAGAAACAAAAATAAAAAACAAAATCAGTGGAATCTATTATATGTTGTTCAACTACTTCTGAACATTGGAAGTTTCTATGTTATTAGGTTCATATACTACCTCTCAAATACTCCTGACCTTAAGCTGTTTCTCCCTATATTCCCTAGGTCAACACCATCTTTGTTCATCCTTCCCACTTGATCCTCCATTTCAGCTGCCAACATTCATCTATATCTGTGTTTCATTTCCTATCCCAATGAGATCCATCTTGTCTCTCTAGTTCATTACTCTACACCTATCCTTTGTGGTTCTATGAATTGTAGCTTCTTTATCATTGACTTTATAGCTAATGTCCATATATAACTGAATGCATACTTGTCTTTCTGGGTGTGGGTTTACATACTCAGGATATTTTTTTCTAGTTTTATTTATTCTACTGAAAATTTCATGATGGCATTTTTTTCTTAAATGTCTGAATAACAGTCCATTGTATAAAAGTGCCACATTTTTTTTAACTCATTCTTCTGTTGAGTGACATCTAGGTTGTTTCCAATTTCCCTATTATCCATCAGTATACAATAGTGTAGTACAGAGAGATAGGGCTGCATCGTATTCCCCCTCATGGCTCTGTTTCATGATTCATGGTTGATCCTTTTACATATAATTTTATTGATTCTTTGTGAGTTTCACATCATGCACCCTAGTAGTACTCATTTCAAGGTACCATCACATCCATCCCTGCCCTTGCAACCTAACCTCCACTACAAAAAAACAAAAACAAAAACAAACAAAAAAACAACAAAAAATCCCCAAATGAACAAACAAAATTAAAACAAACCAAATTAAAAGCATAGAAAACATCTCCTTGTGGATATTGTGTCATATTGTGTTCCACAGTATACTCCTCTGTCTACACATTGTCACTTGAGTAGGTTCAGCATCTGTGGTTTCTGTGACACCATTAATATTGGCTCCTCACCAGGACTCTTGTAGTTGACTGTTGATAGCCCCAGTCTTATATAGGCCCATGAAGGCAGTCACAGGTCCTATGAGGTCACAAAATTATTATCTGAGCCATACTCAGGAGAAGGAACTGTATAGTCCTTCTCCATTTCTCTTGCCTCTTACATGCATACTACTACCCCATTTACTGCAGGCTCAGAGGGCTTTGCTAAACATGTCTTATCTAGGGCTGAAGGCTCAAACCATACTTAGTATTGTCACCTTGAACAATCATATGTTGTTGTTTTCAATGTTGTCTATTACAAAGAAAACTTTTTTGATTTAGACTAAGAATAACATTCGACTTTGAATACAAATGTAAATATTTCAAAAGCTGCTTTGGGCATGAGAACTTAGCTAAACAGTAGTCAGTTTGCCTTTCAGGTCTAGGAACTCTTCACTTAAACACTTAAACTGGGCTAACAGTATGAGCCATGATAATGCCCTTGGGAAATAAAACTCAAATCTCTCTAGAAAGTAGTTAACTGTCCCCATAAGAGTTGTGCCACTATTCACCAGTGGGGATATCCTGTCTGGGTCTTTGTTATTGTAGAATCTAGTGTTCACAGTTGGGTAAGGTTGCTCTTGCTCCCTAACCCCAAACCCAAGCCAAACAGCCTTCATATTATTTTCTGGCATTTTTAAAGCTAGCCACCATGAAAGAAGCATCCAGATCAGTACCATACTGACCTTTTTCATCTTACAACCTACATATGTGCTGTCTTTAATAATCAGTTGTTATTAACTAATTGTTTGGCAAGAAGAATGATAAGAGTCTGTGTTATTTTGGGATCAACTGGGGCCTCCATGAAAAAAAAAAAAACCTCAAATTCATAAAGGAAAATTTCATATCTTCCATTAGTTTTTTTAAATAGATATTTTCTTTATTTACATTTCAAGTGTTATCCCCTTTCCTAGATTCTTCTCTGAAAACCCCCTATCCTATCCCCATCCCCCTGCTCCCCAACCCACCTACTCCTGATTCCTGGCCTAGGCATTCCCCTATACTGGGGTGTAGAAATTTCACAGGACCAAGGACCTCTACTTCCATTGACCAACTAGGCCCTCCTCTGCTACATATGCAGCTAGAGCCATGAGTCCCTTTTTGTGTTTTCTTTGACTGGTGGTTTAGTCCCAGGGAGCTCTGGGGATACTGGTTAGTTCATATTGTTGTTCCTCCTATGGGGCTGCAAACCCCTTCAGCTCATTCACTGGGGAACCTGTGCTCCATCTAATGGATGACTATGAGCATCCACTTGTGTATTAATCAGGCACTGGCAGATCCTCTCAGGAAACAGCTATATCAGGCTCCTTTCAGCAAGCTCTAGTTGGCATCTACAATAGTGTCTGGGTTTGGTGGTTGTTTATGGAATGGATCCCCAAGTGGTAGTTTCTGGATGGTCATTACTTCAGTCTCTGCTCCGAATTTTGTTTCTGTGACTCCTTCTATGGGTATTTTGTTCCCCCTTCTAAGTAGGATCGAAGTGTCCACACTTTGGTCTTCCTTCTTTGTTTTTTTTATTATTAGATATTTCTTCATTTACATTTCAAATGCTATCCCCAAAGTCCCCTATATCCACCCCATACCCTGCTCCTCAACCCACCCACTTCCGCTTCTTGGCCCTGGCATTCCCCTGTACTGGGGCATATGATCTTCGCAAGACCAAGGGCCTCTCCTCCCATTGATGGCCAACTAGGCCATACTCTGCTACATATGCAACTAGAGACACAGCTCTGGGGGGTACTGCTTAGTTTATATTGTTGCTCCTCCAATAGGGTTGCAGACCCCTTTAGCTCATTGGGTACTTTCTCTAACTCCATCATGAAGGGTCCTGTGTTCCATCCAATAGATGACTGTGAGCATCCACTTCTGTATTTGGCCAGGCACTGGCATAGCCTCACAAGAGATAGCTATATCAGGGTCCTTTCAGCAAAATCTTGCTGGAATATGCAATAGTGTCTGTGTTTGGTGGTTGTATATGGGATGGATCCCTGGGTGGGGCAGTCTCTGAATAGTCCTTCCTTCCTTCTTTCTCAGCTCTGAACTTTGTCTCTGTAACTCCTTTCATGGGTATTTTCTTCCCCATTCTAAGAAGAAACAAAGTATTCACACTTTGGTTTTTTTCTTGAGTTTCCTGTGTTTTACAAATTGTATCTTGAGTATTCTAAGTTTCTGGGCTAATATCTGCTTATCAGTGAGTGCATAACGTGTTTGTTCTTTTGTGACTGGGTTACTTCACTCAGGATGATATTCTCCAATCCATCCATTTGCCTAAGAATTTCATGAATTCATTGTTTTTAATTGCTGAGTAGTACTCCATTGTGTAACTGTACCACATTTTCTGTATCCATTCCTCTTTTGAGGCACATCTGTTTCTTCCCAGCTTCTGGCTATTATAAATAAGGTTGCTATGAACATAGTGGAACATATGTCCTTATTAGAAGTTGGAGTATCTTCTGGGTATATGCCCATGAGTGGTATTTCTGGATCTTCCTGTAGAACTATGTCCAGTTTACTGAGAAACCACCAAACTGATTTCCAGAGTCATTGTGCAAATTTGCAGTACCATCAACAATGGAAGAGTGTTCTTCTTTCTCCACATCCTCGGCAGCATGTGCTGTCACCTGAGTTTTTGATGTTAGCCATTCTGACTAATGTGAATGGAATCTCAGGGTTGTTTAGATTTGCATTTCCCTGATGACTAAGGATGTTGAACTTTTTTTTTAGGTGCTTCTCAGCCATTCGGTATTCCACAGTTGAGAATTCCTTGTTTAGTTCTGTACCCAATTTTTAAATAGGGTTATTTGGTTTTCTGTAGTCCAACTTCTTGATTTTTATCAATCCTATTCGATTTAGGATTGATAAAGATCTTTTCCCAATCTGTTGGTTACCATTTTGTCTTATTGACAGTGTCTTTTGCCTTACAGAATCTTTGCAGTTTTATGAGGTCCTATTTGTAGATATTTGATCTTACAGCACAAGCCACTGGTATTCTGTTCAGGAAAATTTCTGGGTCTTGAATTGTATTCCGAAGATCTACCTGTTGGTCACTGTACCAGTATCATGCAGTTTTTATCACAATTGCTCAAGTACAGCTTGAGGTCTGGGATGCTGATTCCAATAGACGTTTTTTATTGTTGAGAATAGTTTCTGCCACCCTAGTTTTTTTGTTATTTCATATGAATTTGCAAATTGCCCTTTCTAACTCTGTGAAGCATGGAGTTGGAATTTTGATGGGGATTTCATTCAATCTGTAGACTGATTTTGGCAAGATAGCCATTTTGACTATATTAATCCTGTCAATCCATGAGCATGGGAGATCTTTTCATCTTCTGAGATCTTCTTTGATTTCTTTCTTCAGAGACTTGAAGTTCTTATCATACAGACCTTTCACTTGCTTGGTTAGACTCACACCAAGGTACTTTTTATTATTTGTGACTCTTTTGAAGGGTGTTGTTTCCCTAATTTCTTTCTCAGCCTGTTTATCCTTTGTGTAGACAAAGGCCACTGATTTGTGTGAGTTAATTCCATATCCAGCTACTTCCCTGAAGTTGTTTATCAGGTTTTGGAGTTCTGTGGAGAATTTTTTGGGATATATATATAAAAAATTGCATATATATATATATATATATATATATATATATATATATATATATGCAATCATATCATCTGCAAATAGTGATATTTTGATATCTTCCTTTCCAATTTGTATTCCTTTGATCTCCTTTTGTTGTCTAATTGCTCTATATAGAACTTCAAGCACTATATTGAAGAGATAGGGAGAGAGAGGATAGCCTTGTTTATTCCATGATTTTAGTGGGATTGTGTCAAGTTTCTCTCCATTTAGTTTGATGTTGTCTAGTGGTTTGCTGTATATTGCTTTTTCTATGTTTTGATATGGGCCTTGAATTCCTGATATTTCCAAGACTTTTTTTTTTAATCATGAAAGGGTGTTGGATTTTGTCAAATGCTTTCTCAGCCTCTAATGAGATGATCATGTGGTTTTTATCTTTGAGTTTGTTTATATTGTGGATTATGTTGATGGATTTTTCAATGAACCATCCCTGTGTCCCTGGGATGAAGCCTACTTGATCATGGTGGATGATCATTTTGATTTGTTCTTGAATTAAGTCTGCAAAAATTTTATTCAGTACTTTTGCATTGATATTCATAAGGGAAATTGGTCTGAAGTTATTTTTCTTTGTTGGGTCTTTGTGTGGTTTATATAGCAGAGTAATGGTGGCTTCATAGAACAAATTGGGTAGAGTACCTTTTGTTTCTATTTTGTGAAATAGTTTGAGGAGTATTGGAATTAGGTCTTCTTTGAAGATCTGATAGAATTCTGCACAAAACACATGAGGTCCTGGGCTTTTTATTGTTGGAAGATTATTAATGACTGGTTCTATTTCTTTAGAGGATTTGGGACTGTTTAGATCATTAATCTGATCCTGATTTAACTTTGGTACCAGGCATCTGTCTAGAAGATTGTCTATTTCATCTAGGTTTTCCAGTCATGCTAAGTATAGCCTTTTGTAGTAGGATCTGATGATTTTTTTTTTTTTTTGATTTCCTCAGATTTTGTTGTTATGTCTCTGTTTTCATTTCTGATTTTGTTAATCAGGATACTGTCCATGTGCCCTTTGGTGAGTCTGGCTAAGGGTTTATCTATCTTGTTGATTTTCTCAAAAACCATCTCTTGATTTGGTTGATTTTTTTTTTTTTTTGTATAGTTCTTTATGTTTCTATTTGTTCGATTTCAGTCCTGAGTTTGATTATTTCCTGCAATCTATACCTCTTGGCTAAATTTGTTTTCATTTGTTTTCTGTGTACTGTCAAGCTGCTAGTTTATCCTCTCTCCAGAACGTTTTTGGAAGCACTCAGAGCTATTAGTTTTCCTCTTAGAACTGCTTTCATTGTGTTCCATAAATTTGGATAAGTTGTGGCTTCATTTTCATTAAACTCTAAAAAGTCCTTAATTTCATTTTTTATTTCTTCCTTGACCAAGGTATCGTTGAGGAGAGTGTTGTTTAGCTTTCACATGTATGTGGGGTTTCCATTATTTATGTTGTTATTGAAGATCAGCCTTATTTTATGGTGATCTGATATGGGATTATTTCAGTATTTTTGTGTCTGTTGAGGCTTGTTTTGGGACCAATCATATGGTCAATTTTGGAGAAGGTACCATGAAGTGCTGAGAAAAAGGTATATTCTTTTGTTTTAGGGTAAAATGTTCTATAGATATCAGTTAAATTTATTTGTTTCATTAAGTCTGTTAGTTTTCCTATGTTTCTATTTAGTTTCTGTGTTCAGAATCTATCCATTGATGAGAGTGGGGTATTGAAGTCTCCCACTATTTTATTGTGTGCAGTGCAATGTGTCTTTTGAGCTTTAATAAAGTTTCTTTAATGAATGTGGATGCCCTTGTATTTGGAGCATAGATTTTCAGAATCGGGAGTTCATCTTGGTAAATTTTACCTTTGATGAATATGAAGCATCCCTCTTTATCATTTTAGATAACTTTAGGTTGAAAGTTGATTTTATTTGATATTAGAATGGCTACTCCATCTTCTTTCTTGGGAACATTTGTTTGGAAAATTGTTTTTCAGCCTTTTACTCTGAGGTGGTGTCTGTCTTTTTCCCTGAGGTGGGTTTCCTGTAAGCAGCAAAAGTTGTGTCCTGTTTATGCAAGCATCTGTTAGTCTATCTTTTTATTGGGCAATCGAGTCCATTGATATTAAGAGATATTAAGGAAAAATAATTGTTACTTCCTGTTATTTTTGTTGTTAGAGTTAGAATTTTGTTCTGTGGTTATCTTCTTTTAGGTTTCTTGCTTTTTCTAGCACGTAATTTCCCTCTTTGTGTTGAAGTTTTCCCTGTATTATCCTTTGAAGGGCTAGATTTGTGGAAAGATGTGTAAATTTGGTTTTGTAATGGAATACTTTGGTTTCCCCATCTATGCTAATTGAGAGTTTTGCTGACTATAGTAGGCTAGGCTGGCATTTGTGCTCTCTTAGGGTCTGTATGACATCTGCCCAGGATCTTCTGGATTTCATAGTTTCTTGGGAGAAGTCAGGTGTAATTCTGATAGGTCTGCCTTCATATGTTACTTGACTTTTTCTCTTACTGCTTTTAATATTCTTTCTTTGTTTTGTGAATTTTGTGTTTTGATTATTATGTGATAAGAGGAATTTCTTTTCTGGTCCAAACTAATTGAAGTTCTGTAGGCTTCATGTATATTTATGGACATCTCTTTCTTTATCTTGGGGAAGTTTTCTTCTACAATTTTGTTGAAGATATTTACTGGCCCTTTAATTTGGAAATCTTCCTTCTTGTCTATATCTGTTATCCTTAGGTTTGGTATTCTCATTGTGTCCTGGATTTTCTGGAGTTTTTGGGTTAGTATCTTTTTGCATTTCACATTTTCTTTGATTGTTGTGTCAATGTTTTCTATGGTATTTTCTGTACCTGAGATTCTCTCTTCTATCTCTTGTATTCTGTTTTTTATGCTTTCATTTTTGGCTCCTGACTTCTTTTTTAGGTTTTCTATTTCCAGAGTTGTCTCCTTTTGTGATTTCTTTATTGTTTCTATTTCCATTTTTAGATCCTGGATGGTTTTGTTCAATTCTTTCACCTGTTTGGATGTGTTCTCCTGTATTTCTTTAAGAGAGTTATTTATGTCCTTCTTATAGCCCTCCATCATTATCATGCGAAGTATCTTTAAATCGATATGTTGCTTTTCTGGTGTGATGGTGTATTCAAGACATGGCTATGGAGGGAGAGTTCAGTTATTGTGATGCCAAGTAATCTTGGTTTCTGTTGCTTCTGTTCATAAGCTTACTTCCCTCCATCTGACTATCTCACGTGCTCCCTGCCCTTGATATATTTGATTGGAGTCTGTTCTTCCTGTAATTTCAGTTGAGTCAGAACTTCTCAGAGTCCAGCTTTCTATGTGATTTTGTGATTCTGGGATCATGTGATGCTGAGATTCTGGGTGTGTCAGAGTTCTTGGCAGTCAAGCTTCCTCTGAGACCATGAGACCCTGGTGTGACCCAGTTCCTGTGATTCTGTGATCCTGGGATCCTAAGATTCTGTGTGTGTTAGAGTTCCTGGAAGTGGTACCTCCTCTGGGGACCAAGTGGCTCTTCGCTCAATTCAAAACCAATGTAAATCAGTGCCACCCAGAAGGAATCTGAGTCACTGGACAGGTAGGGTTCCTGAGTCAGTGCTCCTCCTGGCCCTAGGCACTCTCAGTTCTGTTAGAGCAAATGTTGTGTTCCACTCACCAGTGATCCAAAGATCCTGGGTGTGCTAGGCGTGCTAGGGGTCCTGTGGGTTGGAGAGTCTTCTGGAGACCTTGGAACTGTCCACTGAGTTCGGGCCCTCAGTTAACCCTAGTTTTCTGACAAGTAAGTTCTGATTTCAGGTGCATTAATATCCAGACAAGCAAAAAGTCTCTCTTCTAGTTCTCCCCTTTTAAACACACATACACACACACACACACACACACACACACACACACACACACACACACACTAATTAGCTTTAAAAGTAGTGAATTATTTCTATGGTGTTTTGACTGAAAAATATTTCCCATTTGTATTTGTATCTAAATACTTGGTCGTCATTCCCTGGCACTATTTGTACAGAGTTTGGAACCCTTAGGAAGTGGATTCTTGCCAAAAGAAGGAATTATATAGATATTAGTTGGATTTTAGAGCTTATAGCCGTGCTCCAGTTACAGTTCACTTTGTGCTTCATGTTTGTAGTTAAAGATGTGAGTGTTTAGAATCTTGACATTCTCATGGTGCTTTTGTTGCTACCCTGCTTCCTGAGATGATGGATTCTTGTTACTCTGGAACTCCAAGCCAACCAATGGAAACACGTTCTTTCTTCTAAAAGTTGCTTTTTGAGTGGTATTTTTTGTTTATTTATTTATTACACATAAACAGAATGTAATCAATATAAAACCTGTGGCCTCCCTTCCCCCAGCCTGGAACCTGCTTGCTCAAGGGTGGAGCTACCTGCTCATTCGTCCTGCCACGCCTACTGCTGGAACCTGCCTTTGCTGCCTGGAGGCACACACTTGTTCGTCCTGCTACTGGACCCTGAGTTACTTGGCGGGAAGCTGGGTTCCCTCCCCCTTCCTTTATAACTGAGTGTCTGAAAATAGTAAAATTGAGCCTTGATCAGAATGTTTGTTGTCTTGGCTCCATTCTTTCTTCTGCCCCGTCTAGATTCCTCTCTTTTCAGTTCGAACTGCCATTCTCAGTTGAACCGTTCGTGTTGTGGACTGCGGGCAGGCTGCAACAGTTGGCCCCAGAACTGGGACCTGAAGAATGGCAGAGGGATGCTAAGAGAATCGACTGCTGTGTGGAGCTCCACAAGAAAGGAAAGGATCTTCGTATCGGAGGAGCATCGGAGCAACGGACAGGTACACATGCTAGCGCTAGCCTAAAATTTCAGTTTTGTAAAGTGTTGCTGAGGATGCAGTAGGATACGAATCAAGTTTGAATCAGTGCTGACCCAACACTGTTTCTGCTTGGGGTCAGTAGTTCGTTAATCGGAACTAGATACGGAGACAGGCGGTGTGCCACAGCTTTTTAGAAAGCTGCTTAGGTGGAAGAAGGAAGGGTTTAAAGTCATGGATCAGGCGGTTGTTTTTAGTTTTCAGGAGTTGCTTCAGGCCAGAGGAGTAAGGCTTGAAGTACAATTAGTAAGAAATTTTTAAGATAAGATAGATAGCTGTTGTCCATGGTTCAAAGAAGAAGAAACGATAGATTGTGGAACCTGGGAAAAAGTTGGTGAGGCCCTGAATATCGCTCAGACAGATAATTTTACCCTAGGTCTCTGGGCGCTTGTAAATGATGCTATAAAAGATGCAACTTTTCCAGGGCTAAATTGCCCTCAGGTGGAGCTTGTGGTATCTCAGGAGGAGTGCCTATCAGAGAAGGCCTCCTCAGAAAAAGATCTTCTTAACTCAAAAATTGATAAATGTGGAAACTCTGATGATGGACTGAATTTTAACAAAAATCACTCAGATAGAGGAATTGCCCATTACCTTAATGAGAATTGGTCCTCTTACGAATCTCCCGCTTCACCTATAGTCACCACTTCGGGAGGTGCTACTCATAGGGACACACAGCTAAGCAAGTTAGAGTTTGAGATTAAGCTTCAGAGGCTGAGTCTCTTAAGATATTTCTAGTTTAGATAATGATTAATGTGGTTCCTATCCTAAATAGTAAAATTTAAGATAAGATATAAAGCAATGCCTCTTTATTAAAGCGTTAAAGCTTGCTTTAATAGGTATTCATAGGTATTAATTGATATCCAAACTTCGTAATATGATAGTAATGCTTCTAATATTGATTTTAACAGTGATAAATTGTTTTAAACATAGGTTTTGCTTTCCCAAAGTTGTAGATATTATCCTAACCTTGCACAAAAACTTAAAAATTATGGTTAAAATTGCCATTGTTCCATTGACTGCAGCTTGCAGTTTGATTGCAAATTTAAGATTAATGCTCAGATTAAAAAGTATTTTACCTTTGAGTCAATACAGGGCTCTGGGCAGCCCCAGAGCGGCTTGTGGCCCTTTCTTTTGTTTTGCAAACAATGCCTAAAAAAGTTTTTCCCTGTGTTCAAGAAAATTTCTTTTTAACAGTGTTACAGATCTATTCAGATGTTTAAAATAATGCTTAAATTCAAAGATTTTTGCTTCTAGTAAACTGGTAATCACTAGAAAATTTTGCCTCTACGTATGGCTAATATAGCTTTACATTATGTAAGAAAAATGTTTATTATTTCTGCTTCTTTACAAGAAGCCAAAAGTTTTAATCTTTCAGTATATATTGTTTCCTAAGTGGAAAGTATTTTATTAACTAATGCTTCTCAAGGGAAGTTTACCTTAAATCCTTGCTTGCCATTTTTCCAGTTTAGACTAGCTTCTAACCTTTTAACTTTATGGCAATAGTACATCAGAGACTGTATATTCAGACTTAGTAAAATTAGTCATTTAATAGAGTCATAATGATTTTTCACTCTTCTTCAGTGTGACCAGCCATTCTAACTCAATCTTAGACTGGTCTAATATTCAGTTCAATTATTAGAGATTCCTATATTCTAAATTACCTAGCAAAGTTAATTCAGAGCATTTCCCCCAAGGTCACCAAAGGCTCATCTTGCCTTCACCTTATTTGTCCTAAACTTTTTGCAAACTGACATTAAAGGTCAGTCTGCAGCGGAACGCCACTGGCACCCAGTTACTTCTAATTCTTATGCATTGGTAAAATGGAAGGACGCCCTGACTAATAAATGGAAGGTTCCGGATCCAGTTCTAATCTGGGGAAGAGGCTCGGTTTGTGTTTTTTCACGAGATGAAGATGAAGCACGGTGGCTACCAGAGAGATTAATTCGTCAGGTAAACACAGATTCTGTCTCTTTTCGTAAGTATCATTCTAAAGACTAAAATTCCTCTTGTGCTTAGAATTCAGCTGGGAGTGGAAGCTCCCAAAAAACTGTTTTCCTCTGAGCCAATTCCCCTACAGGAGGCCGGAGATTAGCTTTAGTTTTACAATTTGCATCTAAATAAAGTACCTTGACTTCTCCAAACAGAAAATTTACAGTGCTACTCTCTCATTGTTTAGATTTCTTCCTTTTCTCAAGCAGGTCAATCTATATTCTCCCTTTCTCCGCCCCTAAGAGCAAACAGGTGGTACTGCTAATCTCCCTTCCAAGGACATCCCAGCATGTGGCTTTCAGTCTAAGAGAAGATTTAGATTTACCAGGAGAGCTAGGGAAGTAAAAATTTCATATATTCACAGAGATTAGTTCTTATTTTGATAGAGATGGGCTTAGTCCCTTAGCTGGCCTCTGGCTTTTCACCCTTGCTGTTACTGCAAGGTGTCCTTAGTTCCTCAGGCTATTGGGAATAACAGAGATGAAGAGGAAAGACTTTCAGCTCCTATTTTAACCAAAATTAATGGTGTTAATACGGACATAATTCTTGTCTAGGCCTTGCTAAATCTGAGGTTGACAAGTCTCATATAGAGACCGCGCATAACTCAGAATTGTGCTACTGATTCATAATCATATGAATACAGTATGGGTACCGCTTGGCGCAGGAGATTACTGCGGAGGGAAGGTCCAGCTTGACCGTTTCTGAGTTCCCTGTGTGACACACCTGATTTGAAAGAGGTTGGTATCTGACTCCAGCTAAAAACCAAAAATACTTAAGGCTCTGCCTCCCCTCCCCAAAAGATACCAAGAGCCACAGATGAGAGTTGTTATAACACTCACGGGAGGAATCAGGTCAATGTCCACCCAAGTCAAGGTTAAAGGCCCACTCATCTATGGATGAAAAAAAAATCATTTGATCACCTCTGTTAAGCATTGCCTATTTAAACTTAATTAATAGGGGGGAGAGAGGTTGGAGACCTTACTGTTGTAAGGGCAAGCCCTTCACTGCCTCCCACCCAAATAAAAAAGCCAACTGGCCTTGTACTAAAGAGCTGGTCTTACCCCCTTCTCCCTGTTTCCCCTGCCTGTCACCCAAAATTGCGGAGGATTATCAGCTCAGTGTTATTCTAAATTTGTTTAGTTAAACTCAGCCAGGGTTCCAACGCCCTACTTAAAATGCAAACAGGTAGCTACCTATTCAGCACTAATTAGCATTATAAAGTCAGAGCCTATTCTGTTGTTAGTGGTTTACTAGGATAATAAAGACAGTCTTAGCCAAATACAGTTTACCATTAGAAAAGTTAGGGAATCCCACGGAAACAGGTTTTTTCTTTGGCCCTAGGAACTCAGGCAGAACTATTGAACATAGATAATTTTTCTGCCTCAGGCCAGCCCTTTTTTTATTTTTGTTTGTTTTGTTATCTAATGGGAGGAGATGTGGCCTCCCTTCCCCCAGCCTGGAACCTGCTTGCTCAAGGGTGGAGCTACCTGCTCATTTGTCCTGCCACGCCTACTGCTGGAACCTGCCTTTGCTGCCTGGAGGCACACACTTGTTCGTCCTGCTACTGGACCCTGAGTTACTTGGCGGGAAGCTGGGTTCCCTCCCCCTTCCTTTATAACTGAGTGTCTGAAAATAGTAAAATTGAGCCTTGATCAGAATGTTTGTTGTCTTGGCTCCATTCTTTCTTCCGCCCCATCTAGATTCCTCTCTTTTCAGTTCGAACTGCCATTCTCAGTTGAACCGTTCGTGTTGTGGACTTCGGGCAGGCCGCAACAAAAACCTATTTCCTTTTCATAATCCTTAGTTTTCACTAACCCTCCCTAGCTACCTCTTACCTCCTCCATCTTCCTGCTCAACAATTTCACTCCCAAGTCCCCTCTTTATTTTCATATCACCTATGTTGTAATATTTTTCATTGTTTAATCCATGTCTTACCAAATGGCCTTTTCCTAGTTTATTTATTTATTGAGTTTTTCCTGGTTATTATTTGAAGGTGGCATGTACATATGAGAAAAAATATGATCCTTATCTTATGAACCTGGGTGATCTTGCTCTATATCTTACACTTTCATTCATTTATCCAACATTTTAATTTGACTGTTGAGAGAATGCCATTTTATATATTTATACCACATTTCCACTATCAGTTAATCAGGTGATAAGCATCCAAGTTGATTTCATTTTTTATTTGAATACCATGAGTGAGCATGGTTTAAAACGTTTTTGAAGTAGGACAAAGAATAGTCTGGGTGTATATCCTGGTGATCTTATGAAAGAAACTATAAAATCAGTGAAACCCCAGTAAAAAGTTTGGGGTCATTCTTAGCAGACATAGAAGAAAACAGTCTTAAAATTTATATGGAATCACAAATGGTCAAGAATAGGTTAAATAATATTCATAAAAATATAACTGTGGTTTAAGTGCCACAGCATTAATTTCAAGTTATTCTATACAGCCATAGCAATGTATATACAGAGTGTGCTACTTGAAAAAAAATACCCAACCAAAAAATGGACATGTAAAACAATTATAGAATCCAGATATATGTCCAAAGCAGAAAATCCACCTGAATTTTGCCAACAATATCAAAAATACAAATTAGAGAAAAGACAGCATTTTCAATTAATGGTCCCAGAAAAAAAATGGATATTAACATAAGGAAGAATGAAACTATATCCATCTCCATCTCCCGATTTAAAACTTTACTCTACATTAATCAAAGCTATATACTTGGAAAGTACTAATGGAAAAAGTAGGGAAGAACATTTCAAAATATAGGTGCAATTAAAGATTTCTGAATTAGTAGTATAAAAATAGAAACAGTAATTGACAGATAGGATCCCATGAAATTAGAAAGCTTCTGTACATCATAGGAAACTGTAATTGCATTAAGCTCCTATCAACAGAATGGGAAAGACATCTATTTTGACTGTACTTATGAAAGAGAATTATAATCTCAATTATATAAAGAACTAAAATAAAAATCAGCCTGAAGGGAAATAAACAAATTAAAATAGTGTATAGAACTGAACCAAGAGATATCAAGAGAGAAAATTAGTGTTCAACACACAAAGTCATCAGGAAAATGGTGATTAAAAATTACTGAGAGATTTCATGTTTCCCCTGGCAAAAATCCACAAGGTTTAGGAGAAAAATTCACAACAAAATCTGACTAAGAGGAACGGAAAGAAGATTTTTTTTTTTTTTTTGTATACTGGTGCTGGGACTGCAGATTATTTCAACCACTATATAAATCAGTGTGGAGGGTCTTTAAGAAGTATTGTATTGACCCAACACGTGACCCAGCTACATCATTCCTAGGCTCATGCACAATCTGTATCCTAGGAAAGGTAGAACTAATTTGCTTTTGAGGTGCTGCCTCTGGTAGGTTTATCTTGTTCTAATGGATGGCTCCATTCTCATCCATATATATATGTACAGCACAAATGTAGCTCAATGGTTAAAAGAAAAATTAAAAAAGAGCCATAATGATGGGGGTAGAGGTTATATCCTGGAGGATGTAAGAGAAGGAGAACGAATATCATCAAAATATATTGTTTGCATTTACAAATTTTTCAAAGACTTAAAGAGAATTTTTCATTAAAATGAAATGATAATCCATGCCATTGAAGATATAAAGAAAGAGAAACACTTATTCACTATTGGTTGGCAACTAATGTAGTTGAACTACTATGGAAATCAATGTGAAAGACATTATAAAGGTAGTAATAGACATTGCATTGGATTCACCTAAGTCTGGGTAGGAATTGTTGACATATATATGTTGGATTTTTACAGTTTACTATTTTAAATATTTAACATTATACATGTATGCAATACATCCTGATAACTTTTATTCCTACTTCCTTTTCTTTTTTTAAACACCTATTAACTCTACCTTCCTGTACTTCCTGAAAGTCACCTTTCCTTGATCATACAATTTTGTTTTGTTTTGTGACCAACTAATTTTGACCAAAGTCATCTAGTGGATCCTGGGTGGGAACTATCCTTAATGAAACTTCTCAAATCTCTGAAATTTTCAGGAATCAGAAACAACACAATTATCATGTGTGACCTAGAAGTAGCTCTAGATAATAAGAAAATGACTTCTTTGGAGATGTTTTAAGAGCATAGAGGAAACATTCTACAGATGTTACTACCATCAGTAGGGACTTTATGAATTTTTGTATTTTTGGAGACCACTTAGAGCTACTGATGACCTGATATGAAGAGTGACCTTCCAGAATCATAATCTCAGTTTTATGATTGCAGATTCAAGGGAAGCAATGGAAATTTAACTGGGTAAGGGAAATAGTGGGAATTTATTTTTGTAAGACTCCTTATCTGTCCCTAATTTATTCAGGATAGATAATCATTTTAAAATATGAAGGTATTTAGTATTTCTGACTAACATGTGATTATTCAGAAAATAATTTTTACCAGTTTTGCTTTCTAGATCTGAATTTATATCATATATTCATATAGTAGTAAGATAATGCACTTCTGAATCTGCCATAGTTGGTTATGTGCTGGAGGTATACCATCAAATATTAGAAATATTTGAACATAAGAATTCTTGTTCTTGCTTTCAGTTTGCTTTAGAGGCTTGTGTACACTGAATTAATTCCTGTTTAGCAGAGTGTGTCTCATTCTCTCTAGTTCTTTTTTGGGGGGGTGGGGATGGGGTAGGAGTTATTTTACCACTCAAGATATCACACTATGTCCTTTAAGATAGTTCTATAGACTTAGAAAAAAAAGTCATATTTTGCATAGTTTACTTTTTCATAAAATTATTGGTTTGGATATCACAATGTCTGAAATCCTTAGAAATATATTTCATTAAAAAGAGTAATTATATAGAATATGGAGATAATCAAGAATGCTGGGAAAAATCTATTTATCCTCCGCTATAAGATAACTATGTCTTACATAAAAGGAAAATTTTTCTACATACATAGAACAGATTCACTCATAAGAAGGCTTTGATAGTTTGACAAACTGACTAGTGGGTGCATGCTATGAGAAGCTGATGGTTCTCTATATCCCATATAGATGTTGTCCTTCCTATGTTCCATTGGCTAAAACTTGTCCTGCCCTTAGAAATTTTAAAAATAAACAGGAGTAAGTAGTCATAATCTCATATCATGTGGTGGCCATACTTAGCCAGCTGAACTGTTTGTCAGCCCTCTAAACAAGAATCTTAGTAAAGAAAAATCAGTTTTGTTTACAAGAAAAAATTCTTTCAAGGAACTTATTTAGTGCAACTTTGACATCCTTATTCCTCAGGCTGTAGATCAAAGGATTAAGCATGGGCACAACAATGGTATAAAATACAGAGGACACTTTCCCTTGGTCCATAGATCTGACTGATGACGGCTGCAGGTACATGAATGCAAGGGAACCAAAGAAGATAGCAACTGCTGATATGTGTGAGCTGCAGGTGCTGAAGGCTTTGGACCTGCCTTCAGTGGATTTAATCCGGAGGATGCTGGCAATGATGAAGATGTAAGAGCTTAGAATTGTCAGAGTTGGAATAAAGATATTGAAAACACTTAGGGACAAAACTAATACTTCATTAATAAAAGTATCAGAACAAGAGAGTTTCAAGAGTGGGGAAAGATCACAGAAGTAATGATTTATTACATTGGCCTTACAGAAATCTACTCTTAACATGAAGACTATTTGAGTTGTGGCACCAATCAAAGCCATACTGTATACTGCAAACATCATCCAGGAACACACTTGAAAGGACATTACAGCATTGTAAAGCAAGGGCTTACAAATGGCAACATAGCGGTCATATGCCATTACAGCCAACATCTGACACTCTGCAATAGCAAAAGTAGCAAAAAAGCATAACTGTGTCATGCATTCAGGGTAGGAGATGATGTTCTTCACTGTCACAAAGTTCACCAACATTTTGGGAATAATGACATTGGACTGGCAGAGGTCAATGAAGGACAGACTGCTGAGGAAACAATACATGGGTGTATGTAGTTGAGAACTGAATAGTATCAGGGTGATCATGCTGAGATTCCCCACCACTGTTACCACATAGATTCCTAGGAACAGGAGAAAGAGGGGCAGCTGCAGCCCCGGTTTGTCTGTTAAACCAGCAAGATTGAACTCAGTTACTCCAGAAAGATTTCCTTGGAGCATTTTCTTCTGGGAGTTCTATATAGAAAGAGATAGGAAAAAATGAGATCAGTATTTGTAGTTTTATATACTTTAAGTTTTAAATAGAACTCTGAAGGCTTAGATTTTTCTAAACCCACTTTATTTAGGGTTCTTGAACAGTTCAAATTCCCTTCTAGCTTACCATCCAGAGGTAGTGAAGAAAGAAGGTTACTAGGTTTTCCTTTTTTCTGGACCTGTTTAAAAGTAATTCTTTGTGATGATTCCACTCTTCATTATCAGTATACCTGCAATCAAGTCAAATAGCAAATATCAAACCTGAATCAGTAGCAGGGTTTGATTCAACAGAAATTTCAAGTTCTGCTAAATCTACGTGTGTCAGTAGTATGAACTAGCCAGAATCAGCCACAATACCACAAGAAGTTCCTTTCTCTCTACAAAATGAAGACCATCGAAGACCAGTGAAGCTTTGCACTGCCAGCACAGACTAGCAAAGTGTTTGTTGGCCAGCGAAGACCAGCCAAGCATTGCATGGTGTAGCAACACAAGATCACCCTTTCAAGGTCTGTGGGGTCCTATTAACAGTCTTTCTAAACATCACACACACTTTCATGTATCTGTTTTCAATAAAACATTACATGCTTGCTCACAAGACAGCTTGTAGAAAAATATCATATGACACTCTGAGTTTTTAAAGAAACCAGAAATTTTCACTTTAGAACTCAAGCTTGTATTTTGCAAGGCATCTTCTATTTTAATTACCTAAGATATTAGGCCTATCAACACATGGAACTGTAGCCTCCCTCAGCCCTGAAGTAGGCTGATCCAGACTTTGACCTTGCTGCCACTAAGAAGGAGATTACCTAGGGTGGAGCCTTCTGACCTAGATGGCTCTTTTGTTCTGTCACCTGCCACTGCTCTCTCCAAGACACTGCTACCTGCTGAGAAGCCCCTGAGATATTCTGGAGGATATTCTGCACATCTACAGACTGGCTCCAGACACCAAGAATGGCCTGGTGTGGGATTGGCCTTCCCCCTTATAAGCACACTCTCTTAGTAAACTTGTGAACCTTGAACAGAATCATGTCTTGGTCTCCATTAATCTCTCACCATCTAAGTCTCTTTCAGCCCCAGCCTGCCTTCCAGGTGTACCCTGTTCAAATAGGCCACAGGCTGGCATACAACATGGAACTTATAGTTAAATATAAGTTAAATCTGTCCCTGAATATAATTTTTGCTATGAGAATATTAGTACTCAGTCTTCTAAGGACTCCTCATGACTTATTTGACATTCCCTGAATCATGGTACCAAAAATTTTTTTTTCTATGTTATAGTAAGAGCAGCATCGACCCACATGCACAACCTTTGCAATACTTAATGTTCATAACCTATAGCCTTTCTCCATAGGCAATCAATAGTATAAGCTGTCCTTTAATTAACATTATAGTAGAGATTTAAATTAGGGCAATAAGGTGAGAACATAAAATCAAAAGCCAAAGTACGGCATGAGAAGTCAGGAATTGTTAATCTATAAAAATATTACATATATAAATCATTGAACTTATGTGTTTCCTAACAATTCAGTGTAAGAAGAATATTTTTCCAACAAATGGGCAATTAGATGAAGTTATATATTAATACTTGATATCCAACTTTCCATACAATGAGAAAATTAATGAAAAATGGATACTATAATATTTAGTATAATATCTAAAAATAACATTTGAAGAAATACCTAGGTAGAATTTCATGCCCGTGAACTTGGTGTGGATAAGACATCACAATCAAATGTTATGGAAAAAAATTGAACATAATTAAAATTAATAGTAATTTGTTCCTTAAAAGACACCATAATGTGACCAGCACTAGGGTAGCTAGGGCGCAGGGTCGGCTGACACTCGCCAGCTACCCACAACACCCGCCACAAGATCTTAAGACTTCTGGTGAGTGGAACACAGCTTCTGCTCCAATCCAATTGCACGCAGGACCTGAGACTGCATTAGTTAGGGAAGCAGAAATCCGGCCTGAGTAGGGCCACAAGCCTCTTCTGTTCTGAACAGCACCTGGGTAGCTAGAGCGCAGGGTCGGCTGACACCCGCCAGCTACCCACGACACCCGGCACAGGATTTTGAGACTTCTGGTGAATGGAACACAGTTTCTGCTCCAGTCCAATCGCTCGGGACCTGAGACTGCTTTGGTTGGGGAGGCAGAAATCTGGCCTGAGTAGGGCCACAAGCCTCTTCTGGTCTGGACAGCACCAGGGTAGCTAGAGCGCAGGGTCTGCTGACACCCGCCACAGGATTTTGAGACTTCTGGTGAGTGGAACACAGAGTCTGCTCCAATCTTTAAACAGTGACAACAATAACAACTAATCCCAGAGATTACCAGATGGCGAAAGGTAAATGTAAGAATCTTACTAACAGAAACCAAGACCACTCACCATCATCAGAACCCAGCACTCCAACTTCGCCCAGTCCAGGGCACCCCAACACACAGGAAAAGCTAGACCCGGTTCTAAAAGCATATCTCATGATGATGGTAGAGGACATCAAGAAGGACTTTAATAACACACTTAAAGAAATGCAGGAGAACAATGCTAAACAGGTAGAAGACATTAAAGAGGAAGCACAAAAATCCCTTAAAGAATTGCAGGAGAACACTGCTAAACAATTAGAAGACATTAAAGAGGAAGTACAAAAATCCCTTAAAGAAATGCAGGAGAACACTGCTAAACAGGTAGAAGACATTAAAGAGGAAGTACAAAAATCCCTTAAAGAATTGCAGGAGAATACTGCTAAACATGTAGAAGACATTAAAGAGGAAACACAAAAATCCATTAAAGAATTGAAGGAAAAGCAGACCAAACAGGTGATGGAATTGAATTAAACCATCCAAGACCTAAAAAGGGAAGTAGAAACAATGAAGAAAACTCAAATTGAGGCAACACTGGAGATAGAAACACTAGGAAAGAAATCTGGAACCATAGATACGAGCATCAGCAACAGAATACAAGAGATGGAAGAGAGAATCTCAGGTGCAGAAGACTCCATAGATAACATCAGCACGACAATCAAAGAAAATACAAAATCCAAAAAGATCCTAACTCAAAATATCCAGGAAATCCAGGACAAAATGAGAAGACCAAACCTACGGATAATAGGAGTAGATGAGAATGAAGATTTTCAACTCAAAGGACCAGCAAATATCTTCAACAAAATTATAGAAGGAAACTTCCCAAACCTAAAGAAAGAGATACCCATGAACATACAAGAAGCTTACAGAACTCCAAATAGACTGTAACAGAAAAGAAATTCCTTCCAACACATAATAATCAGAACAACAAATGCACTAAATAAAGATAGAATACTAAAAGCAGTAAGGGAAAAAGGTCAAGTAACATATAAAGGCAAGCCTATCAGAATTACACTGGATTTTTCACCAGAGACTATGAAAGCCAGAAGGGCCTGGACAGATGTTATACAGAAATTAAGAGAACACAATTTCCAGCCCAGGCTACTATACCCAGCCAAACTCTCAATTAACATAGGTGGAGAAACCAAAGTATTCCACGATAAAACCAAATTCACACATTATCTTTCCACGAATCCAGCACTTCAAAGGATAATAACAGAAAAAAACCAATACAAGGACGGAAACCACGTCATAGAAAAAGCAAGAAGGTAATCCCTCAACAAACCTAAAAGAAGACAGCCACAAAAACAGAACACCAACTCTAACAACAAAAATAAAAGGAAGCAACAATTACTTCTCCCTAATATCTCTTAATATCAATGGACTCAACTCCCCAATAAAAAGACATAGACTAACAGGCTGGCTACAGAAACAGGACCCAACATTTTGCTGCTTACAGGAAACTCATCTCAGAGAAAAAGATAGACACTACCTCAGAATGAAAGGCTGGAAAACAATTTTCCAAGCAAATGGTAGGAAGAAACAAGCTGGAGTAGCCATTATAATATCTGATAAGATTGATTTCCAACCCAAAGTCATCAAAAAAGACAAGGAAGGGCACTTCATTCTCATCAAAGGTAAAATCCTTCAAGAGGAACTATCAATTCTGAAAATCTATGCTCCAAATACAAGGGCAGCCTCATTCATTAAATATACCTTAGTAAAGCTCAAAGCACACATTGCACCTCACACAGTAATAGTGGGAGACTTCAACACACCACTTTCACCAATGGACAGATCATGGAAACAGAAACTAAACAGGGACACAGTGAAACTAACAGCCGTTATGAAACAAATGGATTTGACAGATATCTACAGAACATTTTATCCTAAAACGAAAGGATATACCTTCTTCTCAGCACCTCACGGTACCTTCTCCAAAATTGACCACATAATTGGTCACAAAACAAGCCTCAATAAATACAAAAATATTGAAATTGTCCCATGCACCCTATTAGATCACCATGGACTAAGACTGATCTTCAATAACAAAATAAATAATAGAAAGCCAACAAACACGTGGAAACTAAACAACACTCTTCTCAATGATACCTTGGTCAAGGAAGGAATAAAGAAAGAAATTAAGGACTTTCTGGAGTTTAATGAAAATGAAGCCACAACATACCCAAACTTATGGGACACACTGAAAGCATTTCTAAGAGGAAAACTCATAGCTCTGAGTGCCTCCAAAAAGAAACTAGAGAGAGCACACATTAGCAGCTTGACAACACACCTAAAAGCTCTAGAAGGAAAGGAAGCAAATTCACCCAAGAGGAGTAGACAACAGGAAATAATCAAACTCAGGGGCGAAATCAACCAAGTGGAAACAAGAAGAACAATTCAAAGAATCAACCAATCGTGGAGCTGGTTCTTTGAGAAAATCAACAAGATAGATAAACCCTTAGCCAGACTCACTAGAGGGCATAGGGAAAGTACTCTAATTAACAAAATCAGAAATGAAAAGGGAGACATAACAACAGACCCTGAAGAAATCCAAAACACCATCAGATCATTCTACAAAAGGCTATACTCAACAAAACTGGAGATCCTGGATGAAATGAACAAGTTTCTAGACAGATACCAGGTACCAAAGTTAAATCAAGATCAGGTTAATGATCTAAACAGTCCCATATCCCCTAAAGAAATAGAAGCAGTCATTAATAGTCTCCCAACCAAAAAAAGCCCAGGACCAGATGGGTTTAGTGCAGAGTTCTATCACACCTTCAAAGAAGAACTAATCCCAGTTCTTCACAAACTATTCCACAAAATAGAATCAGAAGGTACTCTACCCAAATCATTCTATGACGCCACAATTACTCTGATACCTAAACCACATAAAGACCCAACAAAAATAGAGAACTTCAGACCAATTTCCTTTATGAATATTGATGCAAAAATCCTCAATAAAGTTCTCGGTAACCGATTTCAAGAACACATCAAAACAATCATCCATCCTGACCAAGTAGGATTCATCCCAGGGATGCAAGGATGGTTCAATATACGAAAATCCAGAATGTAATCCATTATATAAACAAACTCAAAGACAAAAACCACATGATCATCTCGTTAGATGCTGAAAAAGCATTTGACAAAATCCAACACCCATTCATGATAAAAATCTTGGAAAGATCAGGAATTCAAGGCCCATACCTAACCATGATAAAAGCAATCTACAGCAAACCAGTAGCCAACATTAAAGTAAATGATGAGAAGGTGGAAGAAATCCCACTAAAATCAGGGACTAGACAAGGCTGCCCACTTTCTCCCTACCTATTCAACATTGTTCTTGAAGTCCTAGCCAGAGCAATTAGACAACAAAAGGAGTTCAAGGGGATACAAATCGGAAAAGAAGAAGTCAAAATATCGCTTTTTGCAGATGTTATGATAGTATACATAAGTGACCCTAAAAATTCCACCAGAAAACTCCTAAGCCTGATAAATAGCTTCGGTGAAGTAGCTGGATATAAAATTAACTCAAGCAAGTCAATGGCCTTTCTGTACACAAAGGATAAACAAGCAGAGAAGGAAATTAGGGAAACAACACCCTTCTCAATAGTCACAAACAATATAAAATACCTTGGCGTGACTCTAACTAAGGGAGTGAAAGATCTGTATGACAAGAACTTCAAGTCTCTGAAGAAAGAAATTAAAGAAGATCTCAGAAGATGGAAAAGCCTCCCATGCTCATGGATTGGCAGGATCAACATTGTAAAAATGGCTATCCTGCCAAAAGCAATCTACAGATTCAATGCAATCCCGATCAAAATTCCAACTCAATTCTTCAACGAATTGGAAAGGGCAATCTGCAAATTCATCTGGAACAACAAAAAACCTAGGATAGCAAAAACTCTTCTCAAGGATAAAAGAACCTCTGGAGGAATCACCATGCCTGACCTAAAGCTGTACTACAGAGCAATTGTGATAAAAACTGCATGGTACTGGCATAACGACAGACAAGTAGACCAATGGAACAGAATTGAAGACCCTGAGATCAACCCACATACCTATGGTCACTTGATCTTTGACAAGGGAGCAAAAACCATCCAGTGGAAAAAAGACAGCATTTTCAACAAATGGTGCTGGCACAACTGGCACTTATCATGTAGAAGAATGCGAATTGATCCATTCCTATCTCCTTGTACCAAGGTCAAATCTAAGTGGATTAAGGAACTCCACATAAAACCAGAGACACTGAAACTTATAGAGGAGAAAGTAGGGAAAAGCCTCGAAGATATGGGTACAGGGGAAAAATTCCTGAATAGAACAGCAAAGGCTTGTGCTGTAAGATCGAGAATCGATAAATGGGACCTCATAAAGTTGCAAAGCTTCTGCAAGGCAAAAGACACCGTCAATAAGACAAAAAGAACACCCAGAGATTGGGGAAGGATCTTTACCTATCCTAATCAGATAGGGGATTAATATCCAATATATATAAGGAACTCAAGAAGGTGAACTCCAGAAAATCAAATAACCCCATTAAAAAATGGGGCTCAGAACGGAAAAAAGAATTCTCAACTGAGGAATAACGAATGGCAGAGAAGCACCTGAAAAAATGTTCAACATCCTTAATCATCAGGGAAATGCAAATCAAAACAACCCTGAGATTCCACCTCACACCAGTCAGAATGGCCAAGATCAAAAATTCAGGTGACAGCAGATGCTGGCAAGGATGTGGAGAAAGAGGAACACGCCTTCATTGTTGGTGGGATTGCAAGCTGGTACAACCAATCTGGAAATCAGTTTGGTGGTTCCTCAGAAAATTGGACATAATACTACCAGAGGATCCAGCAATACCTCTCCTGGGCATATATCCAGAAGATGTTCCAACCGGTAAGAAGGACACATGCTCCACTATGTTCATAGCAGCCTTATTTATAATAGCCAGAAGCTGAAAAGAACCCAGATGCCCCTCAACAGAGGAATGGATACATAAAATGTGGTACATTTACACAATGGAGTACTACTCAGCTATTAAAAGGAATGAATTTATGAAATTCCTAGGGAAATGGATGGATCTGGAGGGCATCATTCTGAGTGAGGTAACATATTCACAAAGGAAATCACACAATATGTAGTCACTGATAAGTGGATATTAGCCCAAAAACTTAGGATACCCAAGATATAAGATACAATTTGTTAAACGCATGAAACTCAAGAAGAACGAAGACCAAAGTGTGGACACTGTGCCCCTTCTTGGAATTGGGAACAAAACACCCATGGAAAGAGTTACAGAGATAAAGTTTGGAGCTGTGAAGAAAGGATGGACCATCTAAAGACTGCCATATCCAGGGATCCATCCCATAATCAGCTTCCAAACGCTGACACCATTGCATACACTAGCAAGATTTTGCTGAAAGGACCCAGATATAGCTGTCTCTTGTGAGACAATGCCGGAACCTAGCAAACACAGAAGTGGATGCTCACAGTCAGCTATTGGATGGATCACAGGGCCCCCAATGGAGGAGCTAGAGAAAGTACCCAAGGAGCTAAAGGGAACTGCAACCCCATAGGTGGATCATTATTATGAACTAACCAGTACCCCGGAGCTCTTGTCTCTAGCTCCATTTGTATCAAAAGATGGCCTAGTAGGCCATCACTGGAAAGAGAGGCCCATTGGACTTGCCAACTTTATATGCCCCAGTACAGGGGAATGCCAGGGCCAAGGGGTGGGGGTAGGTGGGTGGGGGACTGGTGGGGGGAGTGTATTGGGGACTTCTTGGATAGCATTGGAAATGTAATTGAGGAAATTACCTAATTAAAAAAAAACAAGTTAAAAAAATTACATAAATTTAAATAAATTTCACATCTGGCTCTTTGCAAAAAAAAAAAAAAAAAGACACCATAGATAGATGAAAATAACACATCTGAAGGAAAGTATCTTAAGGAGAAAAATTAATAGAACTAAAGGGATGTTATATTATAATGGCTAAAAGACAAATAATCTAGTTAAAAATAGCTAGATAATTTAAAAAATCAACCTTCCGTTGGAGGTAGATAAGTAACTATTAAATACCTGAAAATATGTGTACCACAATTAGTTAATAGGGACATTTAAGTAAAAAATCACAGTGCAACAAAATTTCACATTGATTGGCAGGGTTATGATAAAATGGTAACTGCTCACAAGGATGCAAGGAATTTACAGTCTCATATTACTGGTGAGGATGTAGAATAGTGCAGAATTTTCAGAAAACTGTTGGAAAACACTCCAAAATATAAAACATACAGTTATTGCAGGTCCATGGAATTTCAATACTTGAGACATATCTACAAGAATAGAAAACACACTGACACAAAAATTCACAGAAAAGACTCTGGAGTAGCACAGCTTACAACATGCAATGCTGGATGGAAGGGACTTACTGCTCATACTTGATTTCTTCTAACTCTGCAGGTGGTTATCTCCTATTCCAGAAAGCATTCCCATTCTGAACCAATTCTGTTGTTTTCTAGAAAAGCTTAAGAATGTCTAGAGATTGGTATTGCTAACTTAAAGTCAAACTCAGAAGTGGTAGTAGTAGTTTCTGTGAAATATGCTTTATTTATTTAAGCAAATCTAGTTTTGTTTCTATTAAGATAAGGTTGGCTGCTTAAACAAGAGCTGAGTAAGGAAAACATCAATAGACGTGCTACAGTGGACGAGAAAGGCCTATGAGGCTTCAACTCTACACAGAGCCATGAGGGGCAAAGGATCCTGAGAGTGGGAGAAATAGTTTACCTCGGGGAAGAGCACACACTTAGTATAAATGATATAATTAATATTGCAAAAGGAAATTATTAGAGATTCTATAATATAATATTATATAATTATACATAAAATTATAGTTATAAAATATAAATATAAATTTATAAATTGATATATTATATTATATAGTCTATAATATAATATATCAAAATTAAAAGAAATAAAAAGATAATGGGTGTTATATTCATATAGTTATTCTCTGTTACCTGAATTACATGTGTCAGAAATTTATTCCTCAGAATAGAACATACCCAACACCCAATTGTCTGCCCTGAAAATACATATACAAGTAACATTATACAGCCTGGTCAGGTAGTGTTTAGGAATATAAATGTTTATAGATATACATAATATAGGAATTAATGAAAGAAGAAGCCATGAATTTGAATTTATTTATTTTAAAATTATTTAATTTGGGTAGGAGAAATGGCTCAGTGGTTAAGAGCACAGGTTCTTTTAGAAGAGGTCCTGATTTCAGTTCCCAGCAATCACATGGTGGCTATCCACAATCTGTAATGGGATCAGATGCTCTCTTCTAATTTACTCGCATACATAAAATAAATAAGTCTAATATTTTTTATTTTTTTGAGATTCTAATATAATTACATTATTTCCTATTTTCCATTCCTCCCGCCAAGTCTCTCAATACAACCTTCCTTGTTCTCTTTGAAATAAGGCTTACTTTGACATTAAGTGTTGCTACACAAACACACACACACACACACACTCACACACACACACACATAAGTATATATATCCAATATATGTCCATATATATTAGCCTCCATTTTATTAATATTAGAATTAAATATGTTATAAGAAAAATGCCAAAATATAAAGGAAATTTTTCTGATTAAGCTTTGAGTACATAATTCTATGTGACAAAATTTAGATACTATACTATATATAGCATTTCATAGCTTAGTTCTTCTGTCATTACTATGGCTGTATATCCACAGAACAAGTACAGCCACTGTACTCGGTAAATCATTATCACATTCTCTATATATGGGTTTAACAATCACAGTCACCTTATACAAACAGAATCATTTAGTAATATTTTATTTTGTGACTGGCTTGTTTCACATAACATCGTGTCTTCCAGGTTCATCCACAGTTTTTAAAACTGAAAAGAATGTAGTGATGACTGGGAATCATTGAGAACCAAGTAAAGTGCATCTAGAACTTTGGTTTTAGTATTATTATGTGATAGATTATAAAATTAATACATATGTTAGCATAGAAAACCATGCTAAGTCACTGCATCTAAAAATATTTCCCCCATCTTCTTTTGTTCTTATTTGTTCTCCACTCATACTGACTGGTCCCCAGGTTATTGTGATAGTTTCTGCTAAACCTGCTGAACTAATCTTGTACAACTGATGGGTATACTTTGTAAATAAAGGTTAAAAACAATAACCTATAGTTATATATGCTTAAGGAATATGTAAGATTATTCAGATATTGAGTATTCTTAACTAATTATTTCCCTAAATCATATATTTTAATTATCATAAAATATATATTACAAACATACATACTATACCTTATTAGTTATGCACATTATGAAATTTGTAAAAAAATCATAATAAATAATTCCCTGATTATAATTATTCAAGTGATATTGTTTGGGTGTGAATGTGGACTGATGAAAATTTATTAACAATAAGCATATGCTATAGACATAAATCATAGAGAGATGCATGATAAAAAGTACTTGCTCACTAAGCTATAATCTATAAGGAGAGAGAAAAGTAATCTATGAGATGCATATTATGACTGAGCAGATCTACAGGAGCACAGCTGTTATGGTGCTTAGTCCGGAATGGGTTTTCAAGAGAAATATGGGTATGGAAGGATAAAAAGAAATAAGCACAATATTAATAATTTTGGATTGTAAAACACCGAAATATATGTTTCAAATTGTTTTTAAAAGAAATAATGAAAAATGAGGTAATAGAAATCCATATTGTTTTATATTATAATTTAATCTTATAAATATTATAGTTTATTACACTGTTTATACACTAAAGCTATTTGTAAAAACTGTAGAATTATTGAACAGTAACTTACAACTATTATCTATATGACCTATAATAATATTACTTTTTATAATAAGAATTGCCTTTTTAATATCACTTTAGTGGAAAGAGCTATAGTCACTGAAATTTATAGTGTAATAACAAGATTCTATCCAAGCATGAAAAAATCCTGGGATAAATTTGATTCTCAAACATGAATGATATTTTCAGCTATCAGTAGAAAATTTCTATAATATCTGAAAAGTAGAGATCATGAAGGTCATCTGACAAATGAAAGTTAGGCCCTCACCTTTCCTCTAAGTGGAGTCTTCCATCCCAGCTACATGAGTTCAAGATAGAGTGCTCCTTAAATGAAATACCTCTTCATGTTTTTGGTGCAAGTAACTCAAAATATAATCTTCTGATTTATTTTTTTTGAGGGATCAGAACAGAATTCTGAGTAGTTTATATTCCTAGTATATAAATCCAGTGACATGATTCCTCTCAAGTCTTTCAGAGGGACTTATTAAAATGATATTATTTTCCCAGAAATTTTTGAAAATGCAAGAGGCATCTCAAAAACGTTCAAAAGGAAACACCCTGAGAATTTTTTTCCATTGGGGTTGAGATGCTCAGAGGAAACAACAATTGAGGTCTCCACTGTCTCATACTTTCATTTTGCTTCCCTTGAGTATAATTCTTTGTGTCTGAAAATCATTTCAATTATTGTATTTGGATTAATAAACTGAAGTCTCATGGCATGGTGAAGAATGACTCCATGAGAAGTTCCTATCTAAAAATAATCTCTGAAATATATGAGGTCATTTTCACTGCTTTCTCTTTTAATTAATGTTTAGGAAAAATGTTCTATATTCATTATCAAAGTTATCTCTCATGTGTTCCTTTATTATTTCAAGGGTAATAAAGTTTCATAGAAGCGGCTAGAGATGAACATCTTGACCTTAATAAATTTGGCAATAAGCAGATATCAAAGAAATATAGGCAAAATAAATGTTGCAATTTCTTCATTAATATATTTGTTAAAGGAACAATTTTACATAAGGGTGCAGGGAGAAAATTCTGGTGCCATGATAACAAAGAGATGAAATGGACCAGCAAATATATTGGGGAATGTATGATGGTTACTCCTTTCCTTTTTTCTTCTCTGTCTCTGTCTCTGTCTCTGTCTCTGTCTCTGTCTCTGTCTCTGTCTCTGTCTCTGTCTCTGTCTCTGTCTCTGTCTCTGTCTCTGTCTGTCTCTCAATGTGGAAGCTAAAGGCCAGCAATGGAAAGTTGTAAACTAACACATCTGGTACTCATTCAGAGTAGAACATAGTATATTAATGTTTTCTTTTTTAGCTTCCATTTAATTCAAAATTGCAAATTACAGTTAAGTAATTATATATCTATGTCATCTATATATCTGTATATATACACACATACACACACAGACATATATATATGTGTGTGTATGTGTGTATATATGTCTGTAGAGAATTAGGATGAACACATGAGTATTTGTTTAGTGTGTTTAGTGAATAGAATCAGGGACTCCAAAGTAGCAATGAGCAAAACAAACTTCCATGAGTATAGCATGTTTTTAATTCTGTTATTCAATAAATATATCCAGAGTTGATAGGAAATGTGGTTAATATTATTTCTGAGATGAAAATTAGAGATGTTTAGAACACTTTCAGTGCCAGGAAAGAACGGAGTGTTAAATTTCTGAGAGTACAAATAAGTATACATTCTTGACCAAAGAGGATTTCAAATTCACACATCTGAAACTAATATAACAAAAAAAGTAATGTGAAAGTTTACAAAAAGATATAAATTAAAATAGAAATAAAGTCTGTGAGTCTACACTCATTTAAATATGTGATTAAACAAACAAAGTTAAGAGTCAAATTTATAGCACACAATTCTGAGAAAATGTATTGAATTCACCCTTCAGATTAATGGAGTACAATCTGTTTCTTCCTTAAGAGTGGGTTTCACTTGGTGCCTTTGAAGAGGTCAGCTCAGGAACTTTGTAAAATTCCACCAGACCCCTCCCCTCCATAAGGGAGAAGCTAATTACATTCCTCAGACCAAAGTGTGTGGGGGGGACCAACCATCAGTCACCTGATGTGTCGGGAGGCCCAGAGCACATAGACACTATTGGCTATTGGCCACCATGACTATTGGCCACCTACAGTCAAGAGAAGTTCTTGCCACCTCATTCCCTAAAGACCAATCCGTTTAAAAGTCACACTGTTCTGCAAATCACATTTTGCCTAATGGCTGCTGTACTGAAAACTGTATTTAAACTCACCCAACATGCTGCATGGGTGGTCGTTCTCTCCTTAGTGTGCAGGGCGACTCCAGCATACGGGAACAATAAAATTCTTACTGCTTTTGCATTGATTCCCAGCTTGGAGTTGTTCACTCAGGGGTCTCCAGTAAGTTAAGGCTCATCTTACACCTTTTGAAATTATGTCATTAGAACTGTACCTTTATTCTACATGCTGCTGCAGCCTTTGTGTAACAGAAAGTAATTAAGCATACATCCTCACTCAAAACTCATTGTTAAATTTAACAGCCTTGCATCTTATTAGACCACTGTGAATTAAAGACCCTCCCCCCGACTCCCCTACCAACCCACTCCCACTTCTTGGCCCTGGTGTTCCCCCGTACTGAGGCATATAAAATTTACAAAACCAAGGGGTCTCTCTTTCCAATGATGGCCGACTTGGCCATCTTCTGATACATATGCAGCTAGAGACATGAGCTCCGGGGGTACTGGTTAGCTTATATTGTTGTTCCACCTATAGGGATGAACCTTATTTATAATAGCCAGAGCTGGAAAGAACCCAGATGTCCTTCCAGCTTCTGGCTATTATAAATAAGGCTGGGTTCTTTCCAGCTTCTGGCTATTATAAATAAGGCTGCTATGAACATAGTGGAGCATGTGTCCTTCTTACCGGTTGGAACATCTTCTGGATATATGCCCAGGAGAGATATTGCTGGATCCTCTGGTAGTATTATGTCCAATTTTCTGAGGAACCGCCAAACTGGTTTCCAGAGTGGTTGTACCAGCTTGCAATCCCACCACCATTGCAGGAGTGTTCCTCTTTCTCCACATCTTTGCCAAGATCTGCTCTTACCTGAATTTTTGATCTTAGCCATTCTGACTGGTGTGAGGTGGAATCTCAGGGTTGTTTTGATTTTCATTTCCCTGATGATTAAGGATGCTGAACATTTTTTCAGGTGTTTCTGAGCCATTCGTTATTCCTCAGTTGAGAATTCTTTGTTTAGCTCTGAGTCCCATTTTTTAATGGGGTTATTTGATTTTCTGGAGTCCACCTTCTTGAGTTCTTTATATATATTGGATATTAGTCCCCTATCTGATTTAGGATAGGTAAAGATCCTTTCCCAATCTGTTGGTGGTCATTTTGTCTTATTGACGGTGTCTTTTGCCTTGCAGAAGCTTTGCAACTTTATGAAGTCCCATTTATGGATTCACGATCTTACAGCACAAGCCTTTGCTGTTCTATTCAGGAATTTTTCCCCTGTACCCATATCTTCCAGGCTTTTCTCTACTTTCTCCTCTATAAGTTTTAGTGTCTCTGGTTTTATGTGGAGTTCCTTAATCCACTTAGATTTGACCTTAGTACAAGGAGATAGCAATGGATCAATTTGCATTCTTCTACATGATAAGTGCCAGTTGTGCCAGCACTATTTGTTGAAAATGCTGTCTTTTTTCCACTGGATGGTTTTTGCTCCCTTGTCAAAGATCAAGTGACCATAGGTGTGTGGGTTCATCTCAGGGTCTTCAATTCTGTTCCATTGGTCTACTTGTCTGTTGCTATACCAGTATCATGCAGTTTTTTTTTTTTTTTTTTTTTTATCACAATTGCTCTGTAGTACAGCTTTAGGTCAGGCATGGTGATTCCTCCAGAGGTTCTTTTATCCTTGAGAAGAGTTTTTGCTCTCCTAGGTTTTTTGTTGTTCCAGATGAATTTTCAGATTTCCCTTTCTAATTCCTTGAAGAATTGAGTTGGAATTTTGATGGGGATTGCA
Organism: Mus caroli; assembly: GCF_978045245.1. NCBI lineage: Eukaryota > Metazoa > Chordata > Mammalia > Rodentia > Muridae > Mus > Mus caroli. The sequence continues at coordinate 37,662,623 of NW_028227266.1, read as the reverse complement.
TTGAATCTGTAGATTGCTTTTGGCAAGATAGCCATTTTTACAATATTGATCCTGCCAATCCATGAGCATGGGAGATCTTTCCATCTTCTGAGGTCTTCTTTAATTTCTTTCTTCAGAGACTTGAAGTTCTTGTCATACAGATCTTTCACTCCCTTAGTTAGAGTCACGCCAAGGTGTTTTATATTGTTTGTGACTATTGAGAAGGGTGTTGTTTCACTTATTTCTTTCTCAGCCTGTTTATCCTTTGTGTACAGAAAGGCCATTGACTTGCTTGAGTTAATTTTATATCCAGCTACTTCACTGAAGCTGTTTATCAGGCTTAGGAGTTCTCTGGTAGAATTTTTAGGGTCACTTATATATACTATGATATCATCTGCAAAGAGTGATATCTTGAATTCTTCTTTTCCAATTTGTATCCCCTTGATCTCCTTTTGTTGTCTAATTGCTCTGGCTAGGACTTCAAGTACAATGTTGAACAGGTAGGGAGAGAGTGGGCAGCCTTGTCTAGTCCCTGATTTTAGTGGGATTTCTTCCAGCTTCTCACCATTTACTTTGATGTTGGCTACTGGTTTGTTGTAGATTGCTTTTGTCATGGTTAGGTATGGGCCTTGATTTCCTGATCTTTCCAAGACTTTTATCATCAATGGGTGTTGAATTTTGTCAAAGGCTTTCTCAGCATCTAACGAGATGATCATGTGGTTTTTGTCTTTGAGTTTGTTTATATACTGGATTACATTGATGGATTTCTGTATATTGAACCGTCCTTGCATCCCTGGATGAAACCTATTTGGTCAGGATGGATGATTGTTTTGATGTGTTCTTGGATTTGGTTAGTGAGAACTTTATTGAGGATTTTCGCATTGATATTCATAAGGGAAATTGGTCTGAAGTTCTCTATCTTTGTTGGGTCTTTTTGAGGTTTAGGTATCAGAGTAATTGTGGCTTCATAGAATGAGTTGGGTAGAGTACCTTCTGTTTCTATTTTGTGGAATAATTTGTAAAGAACTGGGATTAGATCTTCTTTGAAGGTCTGATAGACTTACCTTGCATCTCTGGGATGAAGCCTACTTGATTGTGGTGAATGATGATTTTGATGTGTTCTTAGATTCAGTTTGCAAGAATATTATTGAGTATTTTTGTATCAATATTCATAAGTGAGGTTGGTCTGAAGTTCTCTTTTTTTGGTTGGGTTCTTGTGAGGTTTAGGTATCAGAGTAATTGTGGCTTCTTAGAATGAGTTAGGTCGTATTCCTGCTGTTTCTATTTTATGGAATAGTTTGAGGAAAATTGGTATAAGGTCTTCTTTGAATGTCTGGTAGAATTTTGGACTAAACCTACCTGGCCCTGGGCTTTTTTTTTTTTTTTTGGTTGGGAGTATTTTAAAGACTTCTTCTATTTCCTTGTGTGATACAGGGCCTGTTTTGATAGTTTAGCTGCTCTCGGTTTAACTTTGATATGTGGCATATGTCTAGAAAACCATCCATTTCATCTAGATTTTTCAGTTTTGTTGAGTATAGACTTTTATCATAGGCTCTGATGTTTTTTTGAATTTCCTCTGTTTCTTTGGTTATGTCTCCCTTTTCATTTCTGATTTCTATGTGTAGGGAAAACCATCCATTTCATCTAGATTTTTCAGTTTTGTTGAGTATAGACTTTTATCATAGGCTCTGATGTTTTTTTGAATTTCCTCTGTTTCTTTGGTTATGTCTCTCTTTTCATTTCTGTATTCTATGTGTAGAGAGATAATGCTCTATGAATATGGAGTTCAGGCAGATCTGAGAGGACTTCGAGGTAGAAAAATAGAGAATCAAATTATATTGTATAAAAATATTTAAATTAAACTATGAATATAAAACAAGCAAACCCTGGACATCAACTCAGATGACTGGTGACAGCCCTGCTATATGGGTCTTTCTTGTGCTGACTGACACAGGTTGACACCCTCTCCTCCCTGCTCCAATGTTGTTGCGGAGGGTGGGGAAGGTTGGGGATGTCATAAGTAGCTAGGAAGAAACAGAGATCCAGATATAACAGATATATCATGAGCAGGAAATTCCTCTTGGTGCCCTTACTTGGAACAGATGTTAAAAGGAAAAAAGGAAGGAAGGAAGAAAAGAAGGGATGTAAAGAAGTCAGAAAAAGGTGGATGTTGTTACTCAACAACAATACAATCAATGTAAGACATATTATAATATTCACTGAATACAGGCACAACATCATTTCTATAGCATGTGTGATTGATGATACAGAAAGATGCCTTGTTAAAACCTGGAGGGGTAGGAAATGCAAGGCAAGGAGCTCCTTGTTACTTGTGCTTGTTACTGAAACATTTATAAATGTTGGAAAAGGATGGAATCAAAAAGTCATTTCTGGGTGTATCAGGAGTAAGGACAAAGATAAAGGCTGAATATATAAGATGACCTGGACATTTTAAAAATTGTTTTAAAAGCTACTAAAACCCTGTGTTTTTTATTAGCACTTTATATATTTTATTTTAGTCACATTTGACAGTATTATTTTTCTTAGATGCAATATTAAATCTAAATGCTAAATTCTCAGTAACAGCATCTCAGTTGTTCTCTGTACTTGCTGCCTGCAGAGGACCCACATTTAGTTTCCAGCACACACACTGCAGGCTCACAACAGTAAGTAACTTCAATTCCAGGAGCTGTGATACCCCATTTTGTTCTCAGACACTAGGCATGCAATGGTGGATATACAGACAAATACTCATATGCATAAAAAAGTAAATCTTTTATTATTTTTAAATTTTTATTATTCTTTAATAATAAAGAATAATTTTCTTTTTCTTTTTTACAGTCCAGACTATATCTCCCTTCCAGTCTAGCCCCCACTGCTCCCCATCCCATATCCCCACTCATATCTTTTGGCTGAATGTGATATGATTTGTATGGTTTGTATGAGTATCAAAAGAATGGCCTCTAATGTTCCTTCTAGTGACAACTAATGGTTGCTGAAATGCTGAATTCATATGACAACATATTTTGTTATAGAAAACAATGTACAGATGTATCAGAGTAATGAAATATCCTACACAAGAATATTACTCACCTTTATCACAATGATTAGTGATCAAATATATTTACTCTGTGAAAAATTTTAAATTATTAACATTTTCAGAATAAGAGTAATTTTTCAATTGTACTCGATAAATCCTGTATATGTGTACTACTACATAACATGCATCTTTACATAGATGGATATACATACATGGGTTTGTTTGTGCTATTGTAAAAGGGATTCAATGTAAAGAAATCATTAGTATATTGACTCTCACAGTTTTCAAGGAATGGAGTAGTCTTTCTATTTTAAAGAATTTTGTCCCCTGAGAGTTTCAACCAGCAGCCAATGGAAAGGAATGCAGAAACCCACAGCCAAACATTCAGTGGAGCTCAGGAATCTTGTGGAATTAGGGGAAGGATTCAAGGACCCACAGAGAATAAGGGTGCTAGAAGAAGACCAACAGAATCAACTACACTGGACCTTTGGGGGCTCCCAGAGACTGACCCACAAACCAACAAGTAAGCATGGGCTGGACCTATGCCTCTTATACACTACTTAGCAGGTATGCAGCTTGGATTTCATGCAAGTATCCCAACAACTGGAGCAGGTGCAGTTCATGAATCTGGTACCTGCCTGTGGATCCTATTCCCCTAACTGAGCTGCCTTGTTTGTTCTTAGTGGGAGAGAATGTTCTAAAGTGATTTGATGTGCCAGGGTGGGGTGATAGCCAACAGGACCTCCTTTTCAGAGAAGAAAGGAGTGGGAGATGGGAGAGGGGCTCTGTGATAGGCAAGGCAGAAAAGGGCTGCAGTAGGGATGTGAAATGAACAAATAAATACATTAGTCGAAGAAAAAGACTTTTGTGTGTATAAAGTGTGGGAAAGTGACACAACAGATATGCTTCCATTGCATATTTGAAGGCCAGGTGAAGAAAAGGCAGAATAGCTAAAAGTCTGCTAGAGGAGAAGGCTGGATTCTAATTGCAGGATGAACAAGCAGAAATTCTAGTGTTTGATAGGGAGGAATAAGGAGTCCAGTATTGCACCTCTGGACACTGAATAACACAGGGGCAGGGAAAGCAAAGTGTTCTTGGAGATGTCCATGTTTGTCTACTTCATGAAACTATTCTTTAACTAAATCTACAGGATTTATTAATATTTTTCCATCATAAAGGCTATTGGAAGGAGATAGAAATTTTATAGTTGAAATATAAGTTTAAAATTAAAATAAATCATTCTATCTGTTTAAAACAATTTTTAAATTTAAATATATTTTGATCATATTTTTCCCTTCCCTTAAATCCTACCAGATCCTTGCTTCCTCCCAAAGCACACAATTTTAAGATCTTTCTTCTTTGTTTTTTTTAAAACAAACCCTCCCCAAAGTGAAGAAAACAAAATAAAACCATGTCCCCAAACAAAATAAATAAAACACCAAACTGTAATAAAGAAAAACTCAAAAACTGTGGAATCTGTTATATGTTGGTCAACTAATCCTGAACACAGTAAGTTCCTATTGTGTTAGGTTTCCATAACTACTCTTCAAGTGCCCTTTAACTTCACTGTCTCTATGTTGTGTCCGGCCAGCAGATCACAGCCTGGGTTCTAGCCTGGAAAGGCATTTTGGAAACCTGGAAGAGAAGAGGGGCTAGGTGGCGAGAGAAAGAAATATAGCGAAGACAGTATTCTGATCAAAGCTCAATTTTACTATTTCCAGACACTCAGTTATAAAGGAAAGGGGAGGGAACCCGATTTCCCGCCAAACAATCTTGGGGTCCAGTAGCAGGACGAACACGTGTGTGCCTCCAAGCAGCAAAGCCACAGGGTTCAGCAGTGGGCGTGGCAGGGCGAATGAGCAGGAAGCTCCACCCTTGAGCAAGCAGGTTCAAGCAGGTGGGGAAGGGAAACCACATCTCTACCTATATTCCCTCCCTTTGTCCAAATACTGTCACTTGCAAATATTCATAGCAATGTGTCATTGGTCTGGTTCAACGTCTTCCTCCCATTTCTGTGACACCATCAAAATTAGCTCCTCTTTGGGACTTCTCATGGTTGACTCTTGATTGGCCCATTCTTATATAGACTCACTGAAGGAAAGGGTAAATTAGCTTATACTTCCACATTGCTGTTCATCACCAAAGGAAATCAGGACTGAAACTCACACAGGGCAGGAACTTGGAGGCAGGAGCTGATTCAGAGGCCATGGAGGGGTGCGGCTTACTGGATGGCTTTCCCTTGCTTGCTCACCTTGCTTTCTTATAGATCCCAGTACTACTAGCCCAGGGTGGCACCACCCCAATGTGCTGGGACCTCTTCCTTTGATCACTAATTGAGAAAAATGCCTTACAGCTGGATCTCATGAAGGCATTTCCTCAAGGGAGGTTCTTTTCTTTATGAAAACTCCAGCTTGTGTCAAGTTGACACACAAAACCAGCCAGTACACTGGGTTTATGATATGATGTATGCATTTATTCTTGTGAAACAAAATGTCCAATCTGACTAGAAAGCAGTTAATTATCCCCATAATAGTTATGCTACCATTTACCAGTGGGAATATCATGCCTGGTTAATTATTATTATAGAATCTAGTGTTCACTGCTGGGTGAGATTTTTGTTGCCTTCTACTCAAAGTCTAATAACCTGTATATGATTTTCTGGTACATGAAAACTAGACAGTAGGCAAGAAGCATCCAGATCAGTACCATATTAATTTTCCTACACCCTGCAAAAAAATATATATTTTGTTCAATAATCAGTTATCTAGTTATCTAGTTGTCTTGGCAATAAGGAAGAATAGCAAGAGTCTGTATTATCCTGGGTTTTCTAGGGCCTCCATGATCAACAACTCATAACGAAAATTCTTATATCTGTCATTAGGATTTTGTTTAGTAACTGTAGATTTCAGGTGGAACATTGCCCAGACATACAAGATGTCTCTCCTTTAGTTCTTCCATTTTACACACACACACACACACACACACACACACTTGTTTAAAAAAGGATGAGTGTTTATAGTGTTTTGAATAAGAATTATTCTCCATTGGTGCTTCTATCTGAACACTTGTCCCCAGTCTCTGGCACTGTTGGTGCAGGTTGTGGAAATTTCAGAGGTAGATCGTTGCAGGAATAAAAAAAGCACATCAAAATTAGTTGGCCTTTAGAGCTTATAGTCTTGCTCTACTTCCTGTTTATATTCTCTGGGCTCCATTGACTCTTTCATCAAGCTTCTGCTTGCTTTCATGCTTTCTTCCATGATGAAATCTTATTCCTCTGGATCCCCAAGCTAATACAAATCCTTTCTTCCAGAAGTTGCTTTTTGTAGTGCTTTTTAAATCACCACAACAGAAGTGTAATCAATATAGAGTCTATTTGCTTTTTCATAATTCTTAGCTTGAGTTAACCCTCCTTACCTACACCCTAAATCCACCCTATATTCCTATATTCCTGCTCAAAATGTTATGTCCCAAATTTCCCCTTTGTTTTCATATTACCTATGTTGTAATGTTCCTCCTTGTTTTAACCAAAGGACCTTCCCTTGTTTATTTAGGTACCCTGGTTTATGATTCGAAGCCAGGATCTACATATGAAAAAGAACATCATAGTGCTTATTTTTCTGAGTCTGGGTGACCTTACTCAGGATATGTTTTTAAACTTTAATTTATTTATTTAAAAAATTCATTTAACCTGTAGAGACGAATACAAGGTCATTGCATATGCAGGTGCCACATTATCATTTTCAGTTAGGCATCTGGGTTGATTCCATTTTCTATCTATTGGGAATAACATCATTGAGCATGAGTTAACAAGTACATGTAGTAGGACACAGAATTTTCTGGGTAGATATCCTGGTGATCTTATGAAAGATAATCTATGAATTCCATACAACCCCAATAAAGGTCTGAGGTAATTCTTGTTAGACATAGAAAAAAATGTTTTAAAATTTGTATGGAATCACAAAAGGTTAAGAGTTGACTAAACAATTATAATGAAACGAATACTATGGTATGTATTATCATACCAATTTCAAGTTATAATATAGAGCTGTAGCAATGAAAAGAATGTGGTACTTGTACAAAAAAAGACATGTAAGTTAGTTATATGATCCATCTTTAAGTCCACAGGAGTACACCCACTTTCATTTTGAAAAAGATGTCAAAGATACAAACTGTAAATCAGACATCATTTTCAACCAATAGTGTTGGAAATATTGGATATCATTATAAGGAAGAATGAAACTAGATCCATATTCCCCTCTCTCCTTACATAAGAGTTTACAACTTTGAAACTACTAAAGGAATAGGTAGGAAAATACATGTCAAAATATTGTTGCCAGAAAAGCTTTCTGAGTTTGTAGTAATAAATTGAGACCAATGTCACTTCCCTCCATCAATTCCTCCACCTGAGGGGTTCTCTGAGGCACATTCAGCTGTCCTGAGTGGCCTGCTGTCCCCACTGCTCCATTGTTAGGCCACCTCTAAGCCACTGACATCAGCCCTGCTAAACCAGAAACATTTAGGTTAGATCCCTTACTCCCGCCCTTAACCCTTCTACCTACTATGTCCCCAGGGACACCTTCAGCGACTGAGAAACTTGCACTGTCCCCTGAGTTTCTTTGTCCAGTCCAAGGGAGGGGGTGGGCACCAGAAATGTGCTGCACCAGGAACATCCAGGTTAGGCTCCCACTTCCCAATATCTGCTATAACAGGAACATCCAGGGAGAGCCAGATGAATTAAGGCCAGCATAGGAACACATTCAACAAAAGCCAGGACAATACAGCACCACCAGACTCCAACTATATTGGTGTAGTAAGCCCAGTATATCCTATGACTCCTGAAGTGCAAGAAAATGACATTAAATCTAATCTTATAAGGACAACAAAAGACTTTAAGGAGGTAATAAATACATATATCAAAGAAATACAGGAAAATACAATGAAACAGGTAGAGGCCTTTAAAGAGGAAATAAATAAATCCCTTAAGGAAATACAGTAAAATGCAATTAAACAGGTGAAGGAAATCAATAAAATGGTTTAAGACCCGAAAATGGAAATAGAAGCAAGAAAAACAAACAAACAACAAACAAAACAAAACAAACAAACAAAAAACCACAAGCTGAGAGAATCCTTGAGATGGAAAACCAAGGGAAGAGAAATGGAACAACAGCATTCCAGAGAGTGTGAAAGAGTCTCAGGCATATAAAACACTACAGAACAAATTGATGCATCAGTAAATGGTAATGTTAAATACCAAAATTTCCTAACTGAGAACATCCAGGAACTCTGAGATACTATAACAAACCCTCACCTAAGATAAATGGGAAGAGAATCACATGAAGAGTCCCAACTTGAAGGCTGAGAAAATATTTTCAACAAAATTACAGAAGAAAACTTTCCCAGTATAAAGAAAGAGAAGCCTATGAACATACATGAAGCCTATAGAACACCAATTAGATTGGACCAGAAAAAAAAATCCCCCTGGCACAAAATAATTAAAACACAAAATCTATAGAAAAAAAGAAAGTATTTAAAAGCAGCAAGGGAAAATCGGTAGGTAACAATCAAAATCAGACTTATCAGAATTACACCTTAAATTTTCAATGGAGACTCTAGATGCTAGAGGGGCCTTACAGCCTCTAAGAGATCACAGATGACAAACTAGACTCCTAGACCCAACAAAACTTTCAGTTACCATAGATAGAAAAAACAGGATATCCCAAGACAAAAACAAATTCAGACATCTATACAGAAATCCAGCCCTACAGAAAATACTAGAAAGAAAACTCAAGCCCAAGCAGGTTAACTAAATCAAAGAAAACACAAAAACTGACTAAGACCATATCAGCAAAAATAAAATAAGTGACATACACAAACAGACACACAGACACACAGACACAGACACACACACACACACACACACACACACACACACACACACACACACACATTAACACCAGAAGCATCTAAATAATAGGAATTAGTATTCATTGGCCATTAATATTTCTTAACATCACTCGACATAATTTTCCAATAAAAAGACACAGGATAATAGAATGGATGTGTAAACATGATACATCATTCTGCTGCATGTAAGAAACATACTCCACCAACAAAGATATACATTATCTCAGAGTAAAGGGTTAGAAAAATAGTTTCCAAGGGAATGGATCCAAAAAGCAAGCTGGAGTATCCATTCTAATATCTAGTAAAATAGATTTACAACCAGGGAAGTAGTCAACTAAAGACTGTCGCAACTTGAAACCAATTCCATGGGAGATCGTTATCTCCTGACATTTTGCTATGTTTGCAGACAGGAATCTAGAATAACTGTCTCCTGAGAGGTTACATCTAGCAGCAGAGAGAAACAGATTCAGAGACCCAAAGCCAAATATTAATTAGAGCTCAGAGAGTCTTGTGAAAGATTTGGGGAGAGAAATGGCCTAGCCAGAGGGGTCAAGGTCATCACAGGAAGACTAACAGAGTCAACTAACCTGGGAACGTGAGTGCTCATAGAAACTGAACCACCAACTGAAGAACATGCAAGAACATGTGCAGCAAATGTGCATCTTGATCTTCATGTGGGTTCACCTAACAAGTAGAGTAGGGACTGTCTTGGACTTTGTTGCCTGACACTGTATCCCCTTGATCTATGTGAACTCCCTGATTGGGCATCAGCAGGTGAGGTTGTATCTAGTTTGGCTGGGACAAGATGTCCCAGGATGGTACCAAAGGGAGGTTCCCTCTTCTCTTGGAAGAATGTAAGGGGTAATGGAAGGAGGGATTGTAAAAATTTATTATTAATAATACCTTTCAAAGCTTTGAACATTTAAGGAATCAGAACCAACACAATTGTAATCTGTGACCTGGAGGTAGCTCTAGATATTGAGGAAACACCTTCTTTGTAGCTGCTTTATGAAGAGACAAGAATGCTTCCGCAGATGCTGCTCCCTCTAGGAGGGAATTACATAAAGCAGTGTTATTTGGAGGCTACTTAGATATACTAAGATTACCTGATATGTAAAACTATATTCCAGAAATATAAAATCAGTTTTATGATTGTATTTCAAAGAAAAAGTAATAGGATTTAATTAGGAAAGGGAAATAATGGAGATTTTTTTCAAATATCCTTCTCTGTCCCTAATGCAATATTTTCTTTTGAGGATAGTCTTTTTTAAAATATGAGATATTTAACATTTCTGACTAAAATGGCAACAACCAGAAAACAACTTGTATGAGTTTTTTTCTAAATAAGAAAAATATTTCAGGTGTATGCAATAGTAAATAATGCACTTCTCAATCTACTGGACACGTACCTAAAAATATTAGAAAACACAGACACATATAAGAACTTTTGGTTTTGCACTCTGCTCTAGAGAATTGCACATATGTGTGCATTCCTGTTCAGAGGTGTGTATCTCGTCCACTACAGTGTTTTGGGAGTGGGTATGAGCTAAGTTACCACTCATGATACCATTTCATGTCCTTTAATACTTCCCCACACTTACCAAAAATTAGGCGTTATATTATAGTGTCAGGAAATAAAAGAAGCAAATTAATAGAAAATGGACTTGAGGTGCTCCTTGTAGGCTAGGATGTCTCCAGGCCACTTGGTGATTGTTTCTCACAGACCCAAATAACCTGTGCAACCTGCTATATGATTGTGGCAGAACCTTCCCCTAAGGAATAAAGATTTCAAGAAAGCAACCACTGGATAATGAGTAGGCAGGATTTCTGGGTTAATAGAGGAAGAGGGTAGGGAGGAGAATGACAATTAAGTAGCTTAAAACATTAGGATGCTAGTTTCTGAGCACAGCGATTGTGTTTCCTGTTGATTCTAAACTAAGATTGTATGTTGTCTTCCTTCACACTATGACTTAACTGGGGTCCAAAGAGCTATGAGAATTTGGAAATATGGGGCATGCATGGCAACAGCCCACCATGGAAATTTTGTGAGCTGAGTGGAGAGATTTCAGAGTTCTGATTCAGAGGGTCTGCTGGGCTGCAAACAAGCCAGCCTGTCTGCCAGTGCCATGCTTTCGGTAGCATGGATTACTTTTTAATATTTCTTGCAACACATGGTATCGATCTACAATTAACAAATATTAGGTATTATCCTCTAGTGGGCTTCCTTGTCTGCCCTCAGGGGGAGAGGATGTCCCTAAAACCACAGAAACTTGATGTGCCCAGGCAGGAAGATACCCAATGGTGGCCTCCACCAACTTAGAGGAGAAGGGTAGGGAATTATTAGGGGGATGGATAGTGGAAGGGAATGACCTGGAGATGGACAGCGATCAGCATGTAAAGTGAGGGGGAAAAAAGAAAGAAAAAATATTTTGTATATTTGACTTTTTAATAAATGCATTATTTTTGGATATCACAATGTCTGAATATTTTAGAAATATATTTCACTACAAATGCTGGCTATATAGACCATTGAGATAATCAAGAATTTGGGTCAAATGTATTTATTCTCTGCTATAAGATAAATATATTTCTAATGAAAGGAACACTGTTCTAGATACATAAAACAGAATCATTCAAAAGAAGAATTTTGGGAGTTTTACAAACTGACTAGTGTGATGCATACTATGATAAGCAGAGGGTTCTCTATATCCCAGAGAGATGTTGTTCTTCATATGTCCCATTGACTAAAAGTGTCCTGCCCTTGTCAACATTAAAAAAAAATAAAAGTGATGGCAATAATTTTACATCATTAGCTATACTTAGCCCTTTCTCCTGTTTGCTAGCTCTCTAAACATGAATGTTAGTAAAAAAAAAAAATCAGTCTTTTTTCATAAGAAAAACTTTCTTTCAAAGAACTTATTTAGAGCAACTTTGACATCCTTATTTCTCAGGCTGTAGATCAAGGGATTCAGCATGGGCACAACAATGGTATAAAATACAGAGGACACTTTCCCTTGGTCCATGGAGCTGACTGATGATGGCTGCAGGTACATGAATGCAAGGGAACCAAAGAAGATAGCAACTGCTGATATGTGTGAGCTGCAGGTGCTGAAGGCTTTGGACCTGCCTTCAGTGGATTTAATCCGGAGGATGCTGGCAATGATGAAGATGTAAGAGCTTATAATTGTCAGAGTTGGAATAAAGATGTTAAAAACACTGAAACATAAAACTACTACTTCATTAATAAAAGTATCAGAACAGGGGAGTTCCAGGAGTGGAAAAAGATCACAGAAGTAATGATTTATTACATTTGCCTTACAGAAATGCACTCTTAACATGCAGATTGTGTGAGTCGTGGCACCAATCAAAGCTATACTATATACCCCAAATATCATTGAGGAACAGACTTGAAAGGACATTACAGCATTGTAAAGCAACGGGTTACAGATGGCAACATAGCGGTCATATGCCATTACAGCTAACATGTGACACTCTGCAATACCAAAAATAATGAAAAAGTAGAGCTGAGTCATGCATTCAGGATACGAGATGATGTTCTTCACTGTCACAAAGTTCATCAACATTTTGGGAATAATGACAGTGGACTGGCAGAGGTCAATGAAAGACAGACTGCTGAGGAAATAATACATGGGTGTGTGAAGGTGAGAACTGAGTAATATCAGGATGATCATGCCTAGATTCCCCACCACTGTGACCACATAGATTGCTAGAAAGAGGAGGAAGAGTGGCAGCTGCAGCTCTGGTTTGTTTGTTAACCCAGCGAGGATGAATTCAGTCACTTCAGAAAGATTTCCTTTTAACATTTTCTTCTCTGGGTTCTATGTTGAAAGAGACAAAAATGAAATAACTATCTAGTACTTTAGCATATACTGAGGTGTGAAACATTATTCAAGCTTTCATTTTGGTAAACATCTTCTATTTTCTGACAGATAATCTTAAATTTTAGAATCTGAAGCATTGGACTGCTTAACACATGCCAGTTATACTTAAAGATATGTTACTTCTGTCTGTGAGTATATTTTTTGCTATGAGAATATTAGGACTTATTCCATGGACATGAAAGAGTGATCAGATGCATTCAGTGGAGTCTTCTAAGGAGTGTCCATGACTCATTTGTCCTTCTCCCCATAACTCTATAGGGAAATACATTTTTTCTATGTTACAATAAGAGCAGCATTCACACAAATGCAAAAGACCACCACAGACGTCCACAAGTGTTGCTATACTTAATGGTGGCAACCTAAAACCTTTTTCCATAAGGCAATGAACAACTTAAGTAAGTTGTACTTTCATCAACATAACAGAACCTTAAGGTAATCAGGTAGAAACTTCAAATCAAAATGGATCTGAATTTGAAAGTGTATAATGAAAATACTTTTACATGTATATGGATTAATTTTTTATACATAAAATTCGAAGAAATCCTTAAGAAAATAGCATGGTAATTTATTTAACAAGCCATCATAGACTGAGAACAAAGATCATTAAGAATACTCAGAAAACAAAAAAAAAATCACTTGAAATATCATGAAAAGTGTTAAAATATTTAAGAATAAATTAAAGAAATATAAACATTTCACTTGAAATTATCAACATTGTTAAATCATTACATACATGGAAAAAAATCCCATTTTCATGAATCACAAGATTCAATATTGTGAAATGGCAATAATTCCCAAACTGGTGTAATAATTCAGTGTAATGCTAATGAAAATCCAAGATACTTTCATTACCAATACCAATATAATGATCATATAATATTCACTGAAAAAGCAATGTGGCTGGGAATGTTCAGAACAAACCTGGAAATGAATAACATTTGGAGTTTCAAGATTCCCCATTTGAAAACTTACTAAACATTCCAATATTCTCATAATTCAGGTATGCCATGAACTATAAGCAAACTATTAATGTGTAAAGAAACCCTATATCTTTATGTTGTTGAAGTTATGCATTTTATAAAAATTCAATGGAGAAGACTATTTTCCAAACTATGGACAAATAAATGAAGTTACATAATAAAGTACATTTTTACTTTTCATAATAAGATAAATGGATGATATCACTAAATATAATAGTTAAACTTAACATTTGAAAAAATGCACCAGTAGATCTTCATGCCCATGAAATTTGTGATAGTTTCCTGGAGATATTGGCATAATCAGAGATTATAAACAAAACAAAAAAAGAATTATTTGGGCATAATTAAAATTTAAAAAAGGCTCTTCTGGTCCTACCAGCACCATGGTAGCTAGGGCACAGATTTGGCTGACACCTGCCAGCTACCCACGACACCTGCCTTGGGATCTTAAGACTTCTGGTGAGTGGAACACAGCGTCTGCTCCAATCCAATCACGCGGGACCTGAGACTGCATTAGTTAGGGAAGTAGAAAACCCTGCCTGAGTAGGGGCACAAGCCCCTTCTGGTCTGATCAGCACCTGGGTAGCTAAGGCTCAGAGTTGGCTGACACCTGCCAGCTACTCACAACACCAGCCACGGGATCTTAAGATTTCAGGTGATCCGGCCACCCTGCCAGCCAGAGGACAGGTCTCTGCCCGGCCTGGGAGCCCTTTGCCTCAGGATCAGCAAGAGCCATCTCAGTACCAGGACACCGCTGAACTTATTTTGCACGGGTGAGAGTGTGCACCACAGAAGCTGACAGCTTCTGGGATAGGCAGGAGCCACAGAGCCTCTGAGGCAGTGCCCTTTTCGGGCTCCAGACATCTGGCCACCCTCCTGGCCAGAGGACAGGTGTCTGCCCGGCCCAGGAGCCCTTTGCCTCATGAGCGGCAGAGGCCATCTTGGTTCCGGGACTCCGCCAAACTTAGGAACTTAGTCTGCACAGGTGAGAGTGTGCACCACAGAAACTGACAACTTCTGGGACAGGCAGGAGTCAGAGAGCCTCTGAGACAGCAACCTTTTCAGGCTCAAGACATCCGGCCACCCTCCCAGCCAGAGGCCAGGTGTCTGCCCATCCCGAGAGCCCTTGGCCTCAGGATCTGTGGGAGACATCTTGGTTCTGGGACTCCTCCAAACTTTGGAACTTAGTCTGCACAGGTGAGAGTGTGCACCACACAAGCTGACAGCTTCTGTGACCCGCCAAAGAAACACAGCTTCTGGGAAAGGTCCTGTTTTGGGCCTTCATCTTCGGCCAGGAGGTCCAAACACCAGATATCTGTGCACCTTCCCTGTAAGAGGAGAGCTTGCCTGCAGAGAGTGCTCTGACCACTGAAACTCAGAGGAGAGAGCCTGTCTCCCAGGTCTGCTGATAGAGGCTAACAGAATCACCAGAAGAACAATCTCTAAACAGAGACAACTATAACAACTAACTCCAGAGATTACCAGATGGCAAAAGGTAAACGTAATAATATTATTAAAAGAAACCAAGGCAACTCACCATCATAGGAACGCAGCACTCCCACTTCACCCAGTCCAGGGCACCCCAACACAACAGAAAAGCTAGACCCGGATCTAAAAGCATATCTCATGATGATGGTAGAGGACATCAAGAAGGACTTTAATAACACACTTAAAGAAATACAGGAGAACACTGCTAAACAGGTAGGAGACATTAAAGAGGAAGCACAAAAGTCCCTTAAAGAATTGCAGGAGAACACTGCTAAATAGGTAGAAGACATTAAAGAGGAAGCACAAAAATCCCGTAAAGAATTGCAGGAAAACCAGACCAAACAGGTGATGGAATTGAATAAAACCATCCAAGACCTAAAAAGGGAAGTAGACACAATAAAGAAAACCCAAATTGAGGCAATGCTGGAGATAGAAAACCTAGGAAAGAAATCTGGAACCATAGATGCGAGCATCAGCAACAGAATACAAGAGATGGAAAAGAGAATCTCAGGTGCAGAAGACTCCATAGAGAACATCGGCACAATAATCAAAGAAAATACAAAATCCAAAAAGATCCTAACTCAAAACATCCAGGAAATCCAGGACACAATGAGAAGACCAAACCTACGGATAATAGGATTAGATGAGAATGAAGATTTTCAACTCAAAGGACCGGCAAATATCTTCAACAAAATTATAGAAGAAAACTTCCCAAATCTAAAGAAAGAGATGCCCATGAACATGCAAGAAGCCTACAGAACTCCAAATAGACTGGACCAGAAAAGAAATTCCTCCTGACACATAATAATCAGAACAACACATGCACTAAATAAAGATAGAATACTAAAAGCTGTAAGGGAAAAAGGTCAAGTAACATATAAAGGCAGGCCTATCATAATTACACCAGATTTTTCACCAGAGACTATGAAAGCCAGAAGGGCCTGGACAGATGTTATACAGAAACTAAGAGAACACAAATTCCAGCCCAGGCAACTATACCCAGCCAAACTCTCAATTACCATAGATGGAGAAACCAAAGTACTCCATGACAAAACCAAATACACACATTATCTTTCCACGAATCCAGCCCTTCAAAGGATAATAACAGAAAAAAAAAAAAAACCAATACAAGGACGGAAACCACGTCCTAGAAAAAGCTAGAAGGTAATCACTCAACAAACCTAAAAGAAGACAGCCACAAGAATAGAATGCCAACTCTAACAACAAAAATAAAAGGAGGCAATTTCTTTTCCTTAATATCTCTTAATATCAATGGACTCAACTCCCCAATAAAAAGACAGAGACTAACAGACTGGCTACACAAACAGGACCCAACATTTTGCTGCTTACAGGAAACTCATCTCAGAGAAAAATATCTACACTACCTCAGAATGAAAGGCTGGAAAACAATTTTCCAAGCAAATGGTAGGAAGAAACAAGCTGGACTAACCATCCTAATATATAATAAAATCGACTTCCAACCCAAAGTCATCAAAAAAGAGAAGGAAGGGCACTTCATACTCATCAGAGGTAAAATCCTCCAAGAGGAACTCTCAATTGTGAATATCTATGCTCCAAATACAAGGGCAGCCACATTCATTAAAGATACTTTAGTAAAGCTCAAACTACACATTGCACCTCACACAATACTAGTGGGAGACTTCAACACACCACTTTCACCAATGGACAGATCATGGAAACAGAAACTAAACAGGGACACAGTGAAACTAACAGAGGTTATGAAACAAATGGTTCTGACAGATATCTACAGAGCATTTTATCCTAAAACAAAAGGATATACCTTCTTCTCAGCACCTCATGTGACCTTCTCCAAAATTGACCACATAATTGGTCACAAAACAAGCCTCAACATATACAAAAATATTGAAATTGTCCCATGCATCCTATCAGATCACCATGGACTAAGGCTGATCTTCAATAACAAAATAAATAATAGAAAGCCAACACACACATGGAAACTAAACAACACTCTTCTCAATGATACCTTGTTCAAGGAAGGATTAAAAAAAGAAATTAAGGACTTTTTGGATTTTAATGAAAATGAAGCCACAACATACCCAAACTTATGGGACACAATGAAAGCATTTCTAAGAGGAAAACTCTTAGGTCTGAGTGATTCTAAAAAGAAACTAGAGAGAGCACACATTAGCAACTTGACAACACACCTAAAAGCTCTAGAACAAAAGGTAGCAAATTCACCCAAGAGGAGTAGAAGGCAGGAAATAATCAAACTCAGGTGCGAAATCAACCAAGTGGAAACCAGAAGAACTATTCAAAGAATCAAC
Organism: Mus caroli; assembly: GCF_978045245.1. NCBI lineage: Eukaryota > Metazoa > Chordata > Mammalia > Rodentia > Muridae > Mus > Mus caroli. The sequence continues at coordinate 37,645,024 of NW_028227266.1, read as the reverse complement.
CAATCGAGGAGCTGGTTCTTTGAGAAAATCAACAAGATAGATAAACCCTTATCCAGACTCACTAGAAGGCACAGGGAAAGTATTCTAATCAACAAAATCAGAAATGAAAAGGGAGACATAACGACAGATCCTGAAGAAATCCAAAACACCATCAGATCCTTCTACAAAAGGCTATACTCAACAAAACTGGAGAACCTGAAAGAAATGGACAAGTTTCTAGACAGATACCAGGTACCAAAGTTAAATCAAGATCAGGTTAATGATCTAAACAGTCCTATATCCATTAAAGAAATAGAAGCAGTCATTAATAGTATCCCAACCAAAAAAAGCCCAAGACCAGATGGGTTTAGTGCAGAGTTCTATCAGACCTTCAAAGAAGATCTAATCCCTGTTCTTCACAAACTATTCCACAAAATAGAAACAGAAGGTACTCTACCCAACTCATTCTATGAAGCCACAATTACTCTGATACCTAAACCACAAAAAGACCCAGCATAGATAGAAAACTTCAGACCAATATCCCTTATGAATATTGATGAAAAGTCCTCAATAAATTTCTTGATAACCGAATCCAAGAACACATCAAAACAATCATCCATCCTGACCAAATAGGTTTCATCCCAGGGATGCAAGGATGGTTCAATATATGGAAATCCATAAACGTAATCTAGTACATAAACAAACTCAAAGACAAAAACCACATGATCATCTCGTTAGATGTGGAAGAAGCCTTTGAGAAAATCCAACACCCTTTCATGATGAAAGACTTGGAAAGATCAGGAATTCAAGGCACATACCTAACCATGATAAAAGCAATCTACAGCAAACCAGTAGCCAACATCAAAGTAAATGGTGAGAAGCTGGAAGAAATCCCACTAAAATCAGGGACTAGACAAGGCTGTCCAATCTCTCCCTACCTATTCAACATTGTACTTGAAGTCCTAGCCAGAGCAATTAGACAACAAAAGGAGATCAAGGGGATAAAAATTGGAAAAGAAGAATTCAAAATATCACTCTTGGCAGATGATATCATAGTATATATAAGTGACCCTAAAAATTCTACCAGAGAACTCCTAAGCCTGATAAACAGCTTCAGTGAAGTAGCTGGATATAAAATTAACTCAAGCAAGTCAATGGCCTTTCTGTACACAAAGGATAAACAGGCTGAGAAAGAAATAAGTGAAACAACACCCTTCTCAATAGTCACAAACAATATAAAACACCTTGGCGTGACTCTAACTATGGGAGTGAAAGATCTGTATGACAAGAACTTCAAGTCTCTGAAGAAAGAAATTAAAGAAGACCTCAGAAGATGGAAAGATCTCCCATGCTCATGGATTGGCAGGATCAACATTGTAAAAATGGCTATCTTGCCAAAAGCAATCTACAGATTCAATGCAATCCCCATCAAAATTCCAACTCAATTCTTCAACGAATTAGAAAGGGCAATCTGAAAATTCATCTGGAACAACAAAAAAACCTAAGATAGCAAAAACTCTTCTCAAGGATAAAAGAAACTCTGGTGGAATCACCATGCCTGACCTAAAGCTGTACTACAGAACAATTGTGATAAAAACTGCATGGTACTGGTATAGTGACAGACAAGTAGACAAATGGAACAGAATTGAAGACCCTGAGATGAACCCACACACCTATGGTCACTTGATCTTTGGACAAGGGAGCAAAAACCATCCAGTGGAAAAAAGACAGCATTTTCAACAAATGGTGCTGGCACAACTGGGGGTTATCATGTAGAAGAATTGGAATTGTTCCATTCCTATCTCCTTGTACTAAGGTCAAATCTAAGTGGATTAAGGAACTCCACATAAAACCAGAGACACTGAAACTTATAGAGGAGAAAGTAGGGAAAAGCCTCGAAGATATGGGTACAGGGGAAAAATTCCTGAATAGAAGAGCAAACGCTTGTGCTGTAAGATCATGAATCGATAAATGTGACCTCATAAAGTTGCAAAGCTTTTGCAAGGCAAAAGACACTGTCAATAAGACAAAAAGACCACCAACATATTGGGAAAGGATCTTTACCTATCTTAAATCAGATAGGGGACTAATATCCAATATATATAAAGAACTCAAGAAGGTGGACTCCAGAAAATCAAATAACCACATTAAAAATGGGGCTCAGAACTGAACAAAGAATTCTCACTTGAGGAATACCGAATGGCAGAGAAGCACCTGAAAAAATATTGTACATCCTTAATCATCAGGGAAATGAAAATCAAAACAACTCTGAGATTCTACCTCACACCAGACAGAATGGCTAAGATCAAAAATTCAGGTGACAGCAGATGTTGGCGAGGATGTGGAGAAAGAGGAACACTCCTCCATTGTTGGTGAGATTGCAAGCTTGTACAACCTCTCTGGAAATCAGTTTGGCGGTTCCTCAGAAAATTGGACATAATAATACCAGAGGATCCAGCAATACCTCTCCTGGGCATATATCCAGAAGATGTTCCAACTGGTAAGAAGGACACAAGCTCCACTATGTTCATAGCAGCCTCATTTATAATAACCAGAAGCTGGAAAGAACCCAGGTGCCCCTCAACAGAGGAATGGATACAGAAAATGTGCTACATTTACACAAAGGAGTACTACTCAGCTATTAAAAGAAATGAATTTATGAAATTTCTAGGCAAATGGATGGACCTGGAGGGCATTATTCTGAGTGAGGTAACTCAATTACAAAGGAACTCACAGAATATGTACTCAATGATAAGTGGATATTAGCCCAAAACTTAGGATACCCAAGATATAAGATACAATTTGTTAAATGCATGAAACTCAAGAAGAATGTAGACCAAAGTGTGGACACTGTTCCCCTTCTTAGAATTGGGAACAAAACACCCATGGAAAGAGTTACAGAGATAAAGTTTGGGGCTGTGACGAAAGGATGGACCATATAAAGACTGCCATATCCAGGGATCCATCCCATTATCAGTTTCCAAACGCTGACACCATTGCATACACTAGCAAGCTTTTTGCTGAAAGGACCCAGATATAGCTGTCTCTTGTGAGACAATGCTGGTGCCTAGCAAACACAGAAGTGGATGCTCACAGTCAGCTAGTGGATGGATCACAGGGCCCCCAATGGAGGAGCTAGAGAAAGTACCCAAGGAGCTAAAGGTATCTGCAACCCTATAGGTAGAACAACATTATGAACTAACCAGTACCCCAGAGCTCTTGACTCTAGCTGCATATGTATCAAAAGATGGCCTAGTCGGCCATCACTGGAAAGAGAGGCCCATTGGACTTGCAAACTTTATATGCCCCAGTACAGGGGAACTCCAGGGCCAAAAAGTGGGCTTGGGTGCATAGGGAAGTGGGGGGGGGGAGTGTATTGGGGACTTTTCGGTTAGCATTGGAAATGTAAATGAGGAAAATACCTAACAAAAAATTAAATATATTTCTGCCTTAAAGGATATCCTAGACTTATGGAAAATAACATAGTCAATGGGAAACACATGTCAGTATTGTATCTTAGGGAGAATAGAATTAAAGAACTTTTATATCTTATTGTTTAAGTATAGAAATAATCTATATAAAAATACCCAGATAATTTGAATAGTGACTCTCCTGTTTGAAATAAATAAAAATCACCAACAATCACCTGAAAATATATGTACCACCAGTAATTATTAGAAATATTTAAATAAAAACCAAAGTGAAACTCAATTTCACATTGATTGGAGGGGTTGCTATAAAATGGTAACTGCTGGATCCTGTGCCTCAGTGCTCCATAACCAAATACCACTGGGTGAGAGACAGAGTCTCAGGAGTGTGGACATGCCTGTGAGGACAGGTAAGACCAGCACTTCTGCTTAAATCCTGGCCCAAAAAGGACCTTCCCAGAGCTATCAGGACACAGGAACCTAGGAACAGCCAGGGACAGGATCCTTCCTATTTCATTCTGCACCACAGTGCTGACCCTGTGCCACAGATGTCCATTCCCAAATTCTTCCCAGAGACAACTGATGTCCCAGGAGTTCTGACACATCGACTTTAGGAGGGCAAGCCACAGACATACACAGCAAGAAAAGCTAACACCAGAGATAACCAGATGGCTAGAGGCAAGACCAAGAATGTAAGCAACAGAAACCAAGGCTATTTAGCATTATCAGAACCCACTTCTCCCATCACAGTGAGCCCTGGATACCCAACCCCTCCAGAATAGCAAGACTCTGATTTAAAATCACATCTTATGATGATAGAGGACTTTAAGAAGCACATAAATAACACCATTAAAGAAATTCAGGAGAACACAAATAAACAGCTTGAAGCCTTTAAAGAGGAAACAGAAAAGTCCCTTAAAGAATTGCAGGACAACACAACCAAACTTGTGAAGGATTTGAGCAAAACCATCCTGGATCTAAAAATGGAAATAGAAACAAAACAATCACAAAAGGAGACAACTCTGGAGATAAAAAACCTAGAAAAGAGATCAGGATTCACAGACGGAAGCATCACCAACGGAATGCAAGAGATTAAAAGAGAGAATCTCAGGTGCAGAAGATAACATAGAAAACATTAACAAAACAGTCAAAGTAAATGCAAAATGCAAAAATTCTAACCTAAAACATGCAGGAAGTCGAGGACACAATGAGAGGACCAAAGGATGTCTTCTGTATGTAAGTATAATAGGTATAGAAGAGAGTGACGATTCTCAACATAAAGGGCCATTAAATATCTTCAACAAAATGATAGAAGAAAACTTCCCAAACCTAAAGAAAGAGATGTCCATAAATGTATGAGAACCCTACAGAATTCCAAATAGATTGGACCAAAAAAGAAATTCCTCCCATCACATAAAAGTCAAAACACCAAATACAAAAAAAATCAAAGAAAGGCTATCATAAGCAGTAATGGAAAAAGGTCAAGTAACATATAAAGGCAGACCTATCAGAATTACACTTGACTTTTCAACAGAGACTATGAAAGCCAGAAGATCCTGGGCAGATGTCATACAAACCCTAAGAGAACACAAATGCCAGCCCAGGCTACTATACCCAGCAAAATTCTCAACAACCATAGATGGAGAAATCAAGATATTCCATAACAAAACCAAATTTACACAATATCTATCCACAAATCCAGCCCAACAAAGCTTAATAGATGGAAAATGCCAACAAAAGGAGGGAAACTACACCCTAGAAAAAGCAAGAAAGAACTCTTTCAACAAATCCAAAAGAAGATAGCCACACAAACATAAAAATAACTTAAAAAATAAGGGGAAGCAACAATCACTATTCCTTAATATCTCTTAACATCAATGGACTCAATTCCCCACTAATAGACTAAAAGACTGGATACATAAGCAGGACCCAACATTTTCCTGCATACGTGAAATGCACCTCAGGGACAAAGACAGAGACTACTTCAGAGTAAAGATCTATAAAACAATTCTCCAAGAAAATGGCCCCTAGATACAAGCTGGAGTAACCATTCTAATATCGAATAAAAGCAACTTTCAAACAAAAGTTATCAAAAGGATAAGGAATCACACTTCATACTCATCAAAGAAAAAATCCATCAAGAAGAATTCTCAATTCTGAACATCTATGCTCCAAATGTAAGGTCACTCACATTCATAAAAGTAACTTTACTAAAGCTCAAAGCATTCACTGCACCTAACACAATAATAGTGGGAGACTTCAACACCCCACTCTCATCAATGAACAGGTCATGGAAACAGAAACTAAACAGAGACATGGTGAAACTAATGGAAATTACGGACAAATGGATCTATCAGACATCTATAGAATATTTCATCCTAAAACAAAAGAATATACCCTCTTCTCAACACCTCATTGTAGCTTCTTCAAAATTGACCATATAATCAGTCACATAAGTTTCAACCAATCCAAGAAGAATGAAATAATCCCATGTATCCTATCAGGTCACTACAGACTAAGGCTGGTCTTCAATAGTAACAGAAAAAATGAAACCCATATACACATGGAAGCTGAACAATGCAGTACTTGGTCAAGGAAGACATAAAGAAAGAAATTAAAGACTTTAAATTTTAATGAAATAATGGTACATCATAAGCAAATTTTTGGAATACAATGAAAACAGTGCTAACAAAAAAATTCAAAACTTTGAGTCCCTCAAAAAGAAATTGGATAGTTCATAATGTTGTTCCACCTATAGGGTTGCAGCTCTTTTTAGCTCCTTGGGTACTTTCTCTAGCTCCTCCATTGGGGGCTCTGTGATCTATCTGATAGCTGACTGTGAGCATTCACTTCTGTGTTTGCTAGGCCCCGGCATAGTCTCACAAGAGACTCTTGACTCTAGCTGCATATGTATCAAAAGATGGCCTAGTCGGCCATCACTGGAAAGAGAGGCCCATTGGACTTGCAAACTTTATATGCCCCAGTACAGGGGAATGCCAGCGCCAAAAAGGGGGAGTGGGTGGGTAGGGGAGTGGGGGGGAGGGTATGGGGGACTTTTCGGATAGCATTGAAAATGTAAATGAGGAAAATACCTAATAAAATATTTTTAAAAAAACAAAGTTTAAAAGAAAAAAGAAAAAAAGAAACTGGAGAGAGCATACAATAGCAGCTTAACATAGCACCTGATAGCTGTAGAACAAAAAGAAGCAAATACACACAAGAGGAGTAGATGGCAGGAAATAATCAAACTCAGGGCTGAAACCAACCAAATAGAAATAAAAGAACTACACAAAGAATCAACAAACCAGGCCCTGGTTCTTTGAGAAAATCAACAAGATAGATAAACTCTTAGCCACACTAACTAGACAGGAACAGTATCCAAATTAACAAAATCAGAAATGAAAAAGAAGACATAACAACAATATCTGAGGAAATCCAAAAAGTCATCAGGTCCTGCTACAAAAGCCTATACTCAACAAAACTGGAAAATCTGGACAGAATGGACAATTTTCTAGACAGATATCAAATACCATAGTTAAATCAGGATTAGATAAACAATCTAAACAGTCACATAACCCCTAAAATATAAAAGCAGTCATTAAATGTCTCCCAATCAAAAAATGTCCAGGACCAGATGGGTTTAGTGCAGAATTCTATCAATCCTTCTAAAAATACCTAGTACTGTTCAAATTATTCCACAAAACAGAAACAGAGGGAACACTACCTAATTTGTTCTATGAAGCCAAAGTATGCTTGTACCCAAACCATACAAAGACCCAACAAAGAAAGAGAACTTCAGACAAATTTTCTTCATGAATGTCAATGCAAAAATACTCAAAAAATTCTTGCAAACCTGTTCCAAGAACACATCAAAATGATTATCCATCATGATCAAGTAGGCTCCATCCCAGGAATGCAGGGATATTTCCATATATGGAAATCTATCAATTTAATCCACTACTTAAACAAACTCAAAGAGAAAAGAAAACACATGATCATTCCATTAGATGCTTAGAAAGCATTTGACAAAATTCGACATCCCTTCATTGTAAAAGCTTTGGAAAGATTAGGAATTCAGGCCTATACTTAAATATAGTAAAAGCAATATACAGCAATCTAGTAGCCCACATCAAACTAAATGGAGAGAATCTTGAAGCACTCCCACTAAAATCAGGGACTTTTTACAAGGCTGATTACTATCTCCCTACCTGTTCAATTTAGTACCCAAAGTCCTAGTTAGTCAACAAAAGGAGGTCAAAGGGATACAAATTTGAAAAGAAGTCATAATATCACTATTTGCAGATGATATGATAATATACATAAGTGACCCCAAAAATTCCACCTGAAAACTCCTATACCTGAGACTCAACTTCAGCAAAGTTGCTAGGTATACAATTAACTCATGTTGGGAGCATCCCTGTTTGAATGTTAACTGCCTTGTCAGCCATAAGTGCTTCCTTACAAAGTCTTGGCCTTAGTGGAAAAGTACTGGCTTACTTGAGATTTCTGTGGGAAAAAGTTGAGACCTCTATGGGAAAGTATTAACCCCAGTTAAGAACAAATAGCTATAGATGTTGTGGACAGGTAGGTACCTAGCAACCCATTCTGTTCTGTTTCTCTTGCTAAACTTTTTACCTAGCCAATATCCTGCTTTTGGGAACAAGTGCATTCTTCCAGAAAGAAAGTGATTCTGTGTCATCCCCTCCCCATACCCTGCTTCTGTGGGCATTAAAAACCTGCCTGGGAATAATAAAATTTTGACAGCTTGATCAATCAGACTTGCTGTCTATCCTTGTGTTTCTTGCCCTTCATTCTCTCCACAGGAGGTTCCTCAGACGCTGTTCAACTTTCCTGCTGGCCAGGACAAACTCAAAAAAAAAATCAGCATCTTTCTCTAACCCAGGGATAAACAGTCTGAGAAAGAAATTAGGGAAACAACAGCCTTCACAAAAAGTCACAAATAATATTATGTACCTTGGTGTGACTCTAACTAAGCTAGAGGAAGATGGGTATGACGAGAAATCAAGTCTCCAAAGAAACAATTTGAAGAAGACCTCAGAAGATGGGGTCTTCCAAGCTCATGGATTGGCAGGATTAATACAGTAAAATTGTCCATCTTGCCAAAAGCAATCTACATATTCAATGCAATCCCCATCAAAATTGCAAGTCAATTCTTCATAGAGTTAGAAAGAACAATTAGCAAATTCATTTGGAATAACAAAAAATCCAGTATAGTGAAAAACTATTCTCAACAATAAAAGAACTTATTGGGGAATCACCATCCCTGATCTCAAGCTGTAATACAGAGCAAAATTGATAAAAATCTGCATGGTTTTGGTACAAGGACAGGCAAGATGATCAATGGAATAGAATTAAAGACTCAGAAATGAATCCAGGCGTCTATGGTCACTTGATCTTTGACATAGGAGCTAAAACCATTCAGTGGAAAAAAGAAAGCATTTTCAATAAATGGTCCTGGCTCAACTGGTGGTCTACATTTAGAAGAATGCAAATTCACCCACTCTTGTCTCCCTTTTCAAAGCTCATGTACAAGTAGATTAAGGACCTCCACATAAAATCATATACACTGAATCTAATAGAAGAGAAAGTGAGGGAAAGCCTCGAACACATGGGCACAGGGGAAACTCTCCTGAACAGAACACCAATGGCTTATGCTCTAGATAAAGAATTGACAAATGGGGCCTCATAATTTTGCAAAGCTTCTGTAAGGCAAAAGACACTGTCAATAAAACAAAATGGCAACCAACAAATTGGGAAAAGATTTGTACCAACTCTACATCTGATAGAGGGCTAATATCGAATATATACAAAGAACTCAAGAAGTTAGATGCCAGAAAAGCAAATAACCCTTTTAAAAATGGGGAACAGAGCTAAACAGAAAATTCTCAACTGAGGAAACTCAAATGACCGATAAGCACCTAAAGAATTGTTCAACATCCTCAGTCATCAGGTTAATGCAAATTGAAGCAACTTTGAGTTTCCACCTCACACCAGACAGAATGGCTAATATCTAAAACAGGTGACAGAAGATGATGGCAAGGATGTGGAGAATGAGGCACACGCCTCGATTTCTGGTGGGATTACAATCTGGTACAACCACTTTGGAAATCATTCTGGTGGTTCCTCAGAATATTGGACATAGCTGAGAACCCAGCTATAACACTCCTGGGCATATACCTAGAAGATGCTCCAACGTGTATGTAATAAGGACATATGATCCACTGTATTTGAGCAGCCTTATTTATAATAGCCAGAAACTGGAAACAACCCAGATGTCCTTCAACAGAGGAATAGAAACAGAAAAGGTGGTACATTTACACAACAGAATACTATTCAGCTATTAAAAACAATGACTTCATTAAATTTGCATGCAAATGGATGGAACTTGAAAATATCCTGAGTGAAGTAATTCTGTCACCAAAGAACACACAGGGTATGCACTCACTGATAAGCGGATATTAGTCCAATATTTTGAAATACCGAAGATTCAATTTACAGATGGTATGAAGCCCAAGAAGAAGGAAGACCAAAATATGGATGGATCAATGCTTCTTAGAAGGGGGAAGAAAATACTCACAGGAGGAAATATGGAGACAAAGTGTGGAGCAGAGACTGAAGGAAATGTCATCCAGAGATTACCCCACTTGAGGATCCATCTTTTATACAGTCATCAAACCTGGATGCTATCGTGGATGTCGGAAAGTCCTTGCTAATGGGAGCCTGATATGGCTGTCTCTTGTGAGGCCCTGTCAGAGACGGACAAATACAGAGGTTGGACTGAGTGTGAGGTCCCAAATAGAGGAGTTAGAGAAGGGACTGAAGGAGTTGAGGGGGTTTGCAGCCTTATGTGGCAAGCAACAGTGCCCCATAAACAACTGGCCAGACTTCCCAGGGTTCCTGGGGACTTGACCACCAACCAAAGAGTACACATTGAGGGACCCATGGCTCTGGCCACATACGTGGCTGAAGATGGCCTTTCTGGATATCAGTGAGAGGAGAGGCTCTTGGGCCTGAGGGTTTTCGATGCCCTAGTATAGGGGAATGCTAGGGAAGAAAGATAGGAGTAGGTGGTGCGGGAGCATCCTCATAGAGGCAGCGTAGTGGAGACGGGATAGGGGGTTTCCACAGGGGAGACTTGGAAAATGAAAAACATTTGAATTTTAAATAAATAAAATATCCAACAAAAACGTTTTAAAAAATTAATAAAAGTGAAGAAGAAAAAAATGGCAACTGCTGGAAAAGATGTGAGTAAATTATTCATATTACTGGTGGGGTTTTAAAATAGCACAAAATTTTCAGAAAACAGAGATTTCTTTAAAAAGGTAAAGCAAACAGTTATCACATGTCCAAGGAACTTTAATACTTGAGAAACATTTACAAGACTAGAAAACACACTGACACAATGTCATACAAAAGACTCTGGACTAGCACTGCTTGTAACATGCAATGCTGGATGGAATGGACTGCCCCTTAATTGTTTTCTTCTAAGTCTGCAGCTGGCTATGTCCTGTAACACAAAAGCATTCCCATTCTGGACCAATTCTGTATTTTTGTAGAAAAGCTTCAGCATATCTAGAGATTGGTATTGTTAAAGTCAAACTCAGAGGTGGTAGTATATTAGTTTCTATAAAATAGGGTTTATATATTTAGCAAATCTTTTTTAGTTTTTTCTCTATTAACAATGGCTGCCTAAACATGAGCTGAATAAGGAAACCGATAATAGACATGTCAAGTGGACTGAGGAAAGCCATGAGGCTTCAACTCTACACAAAGAACCAGGACAGTTAATTAAGAAATGCTGACTGGGAGAAATAGTTTGCCCCAGAGAAGACCACATCAATTCTTATAATGATTTAATTATAGATTATGTAATATAAAATTGTGTTATAACAAAAATGTATTTTAATTTTAAAATTATAAACACATAAATGGATATATTATATTATAATATTTATAAATAAAGCATTCTTTTAAAGGTAATGAGCTTCATGTTCACATAGTTCTGTGTCTCATGACACACATGTGTTTGAAATGTAATTCCTTAGAGAAGACTACACTGAACATCAAATGTTCAACCCTGAAAACACAGATACAAGTAACATTGCACAGAGTAGTCAGGTTGTATTTATGCATATATATTTATATAGATTAAGATAATATAGCAATAAATGAGAAAAGAAGCCATGAATTTAAGAGGAATTTATTGGAGAACACATTGGATAAACACATTGGAGTGTTTATCTAGCTTTCTTATAGAACACATTGGATAAACACATTGGAGTGTTTATCTAGCTTTCTTATAGAACCCTGGGCTACAGCCCAGAGAAGGTCCTCTACAAGGTGGGCTGTGCCTTCACACACTTATCATCTAGCAAACAATCTTTCATAGACCTTGCTACAGGTCAATTTTTCCAAGGTAAATTTTTCAACTCAATTGAGTTTTCTTCTTCCCAAATGACTCTAGAATGTGTTAAATTGATAGTAAGAATTAACTGGACTCTACCCTGTATAAACTGAACACATAAATACATCACTATTAAAGCACACCTTTTCCATCTTTGTCCTCAAAATCTCAGGTTAATATCATAATATGAAATATTACATAAATTTTAAATTCTCCCAGACTATAAATAATTTAACACTTTAAAATCCAAGATCTCATTAACAGTTCAAAGTTTTCTAACTATAGGCTCCTGAAAAAAAATTAATATGTGCTTTCTTATTTTAAAGGTGAAGAATTGAGGCATAGAAACAATTATACTTAAGCAAACCCACATTCCACAAATATAAATCTTCTGGCTCAGTGTTCAACATCTGGAACCCATTCATGCTTTCAGTGCAAGAAAAACATCAGTCATCCAACTTCTCCAGCTGTGCATCCACAGAACACATGGCTTTAAAGAAAATCAGTCCAGGAACTCAAGGAGGAACCTAAAAGAGTCCCCTAAATTAGGTGTTACAGAATCCTTCTTTGTAAAACTCAGTCTATTTATTTAAAATTATTTCTTTTTTGAGATTATATACAATATATATATATATATATATATATATATATATATATATATATATATATATATATCATGACAACATCTCATAATGTGTATATCTCATGATAATCACGAGATTATCCTGAAGATCATCTGACATTCTGATGTTAAAAGATTTCATGAGAAATGAAAGTTAGGCCCTCACCTTTGCTCTATGGAGAGACTTCCATCCCAGTACACATCTCATCAAGTACTCCTTAAATGAAATATATCTTCATGTTGTTGGAGAGAGTAATCTAAAATAAAATCTTCTGACTCATTTTTATTCTTGAAATCAGAACAGAAACTTTATGTTCTGAGCATTTTCTGTTACTATTATAAATCCAATATCATGACTCCCCTCAAGTCTTCCAAAGGCAATTACAAGACTAATATCATTTTCACAGAGAATTTTGAAATATAGCAGCCATCGTAAACATGTATAGAAGGAAACTCCCGAAGGATTTTTTTCCTACTGGGATGAGAAGCTCACAGGAAAATGTGATTAGTATTTCTGGTATTGTGCTTAGGTTAATACTTTCATTTTGCTTCCCCTGAGCATAATTCTTTGTGTTTGCAAATAGTATTAATTATTGTCTTTAGATCCAGATACTGAATTCTCATGGCATGATTGTAAGATGACTCCATGCAACTTCCCATCTGAAGATAATCTCTGAAGTATATGAGGTCATTTTCACTGCTTGTCTTCTGCCCCTGTTTAATTTAGTTTTCTGAAATAAATAATAATTTGGAATCATTATAAAATATTTTCTTTTATATCCTTCTATATTATTTCAAGTGTAATATGAATTTCATAGAAGAGAATGGAGACAAACATATTTTTAACCTTAGTAAATTTGACAATAAATACTGTTTGCAGAAACAGAGGGAAAATTAGTATTGTAGTTGTTTTATTTAATGTATTTTTGATGAAAATAATTTCAATAAAAGTTTAGGGGAAAAATTCAGGAAGTACTGTAGCAAGGAGAAGAAATGGGCCAGGTAATATATAGGGATTGCATAATGGTGACACTTTTCTTTTCTTTTCTTTTCTTTTCTTTTCTTTTCTTTTCTTTTTCTTTTTCTTTTTCTTTTTCTTTTTCTTTTTCTTTTTCTTTTTCTTTTTCTTTTTCTTTTTCTTTTTCTTTTTCTTTTTCTTTTTCTTTTTCTTTTTCTTTTCTTTTCTCTCTCTTTCTCTCTTCCTCTTTCTTTTCTTTCTTTCTTTCTTTCTTTCTTTCTTTCTTTCTTTCTTTCTTTCTCTTCCTTCCTTCCTTCCTTCCTTCCTCTCTCTCTCTCTCTCTCTCTCTCTCTCTCTCTCTCTCTCTTTCTTTCTTTTTTTCTCTCTCTTCTTTTTTTTAAATGTGGAAGTTACAGAACAGCAATGGAATGTTATAAACTAACCCGTCTGGTACTAATCCAGACTAGAAAACAGTATATTTATGGTTATTTTAAGATTTTAATGAATAAAATTTGGGAATATAGCTAATTAATACATATAATTACACATGTATCTCTCTTTATGGAATTAGTATAAACACATGGCTACTTATTTAGCGTGTTCAGTGAACAGACTCAATGACACCAAAGTAGCAATGAGAAAACCCAGTTTTCATGGTTATACTGTGTTTTAAATACTGTTATTCAATAAAAATGTCCACACCCAATAGTACAAATGGTTAATATTACTTCTGGGAGGAAACATAAAAGATATTTAGAACATTTTCAGTGCCAGGTAACAACACAGTGTTCTATTTCTGTGAGTGTATGAAGTGACACAAACATGACTGAAGAGGATTTCCAACTGCCACACCCGAAACTAATTAAACAAAAAGATAAATACAGCAGGTTACAGTTGAATATATATGAAAATAGAAATTAATGTCTCTGAGTCTCCAGTGATTTAATATGTGATTAAACAAATCAATGGAGTTAAGGCACAAATTTATAATACACAGTTCTGAATTGAGTTCTCCTTTCATATAAATGGAGTACAATGTCTTCTTCCTTAAATATGGGTTGCATTTGGTGACTTTCAAAATGTTGTCATGACAACTGTATTTCCCTTTTACATGCTTTTGTGGCCTTCCCATAACAAAAAGAAATAAAACATATATCCTCACTCAAAAGTCATGGGAAAATAAAACTGCCTGATCTACAGTGATATTCTACAAAATACCCACTTAGCATCCTTAACTGTCCACATCCTCACAACTAGAAAGGCAGTTCTACAATTGTAAGCTCCAGAGATGACTGAGATGTCATTAAAACTATCATCAAGTTGAGACCTTAAATGAAATTCTTGAGAAGAGAAAGGAGACATCAAATAAAATGCTAAGATCACCTAAATAAAGCATGAAGTATAGATAACAGTGATATGCCAGTATCAGATATTTCATTATAAGTGAGCTCGTGTGATAACTGGAGAGAAATCAGAACACAAAGGATATAGGCATCTCTGTAATAATCATTCAAATAATTTTGTGTGTAAAAGTATTTTGAAATTAAAACTCAGTATCAAATATTTCCATATTAATCTTAACAAAAACCAAACCATAGCAGCAGTGAAAAAAGAGAAGAAAGCAAGAAGAAATGCACATTGCCTTTACATTTCAGACTCTGATGCTTCATAAGAACTTTATATTTCATGGCTCTCATCTCCTATTGGTAACTGGATCAGAATAGCATTTGAAAATCTCCATCAATTCTTAGGTGTATCACATAACTAAATGCTGACTGATCAATATTCCCAGTCCTGTGGGTGAGGGTGAGATGAGTTTGTTATTCACAGAACAGCTCTCAGGCATTTTAATAAAATTAGTTAGAGCCTGGAACAGCACAGCCCAAGTTCAGGCAGTTATCCTTAATAAGCAAATTAAACAAACAGGAAATTGTGAATAAATACAAATGATCAACCAGTCAATGGGAGCATGTTGGGAAGAAGAATGAAGAGATCAAGTGTGTCTGTCCTTGAGGTCCTAACATGGTTATCTTTCAGTGTAAGGCAGGAGTTATGTTTAACTCAGCAGTCCTACCAGCTGCTGAGTTACCTTTTACTCCAAATTGAAAGTTTTATTTCTGAAGGAAGGTTCAGTGGGATTCAGGAAATATGAAATTCATAAGTCACAGGATGTTAAACAAATTTATAATTTTTCAAATGTCCCTTCACCCTCAAGGTTATGTAAAATAAACAGTAAGAACTGGCATGGGAATGAGATTTAGTCATATCAAGCTAACTGCAAGTCCTCCAGGGAGTTCAAGGAATGTGACTTTCATGAGGGATTGCCAATGATAGTAGGCTTTGTAGTGATACAGCTGCTTTTGAATCATTTATGATCCTATAAGTAACATTTTGTCCATATTACTGTAAGCAAATCCAAGAGACTTTATTAAGCCAGATTTGCGTTGAATGTAGTCTTTGGCCTCTACTTGGAGAGCCTGGTCTCATAGTCGAGGGAAATGTTACACACACAAGACAGTAGGTGTCCAATCAGGGACCAGTGGAATCAGAGATGATTTCTTACAGGGCCCCCATAGAAATAGGTACTGAGATGTACAGCAAGGCTTATATGTGTGAAACAGGAAAGTCTTACAGGACAATCATGATATGGCTACCTTTATCTCTGTGAAGGAATTTTGTGCCTCCTCACTGTGTGAGCATTTCTATGCTCCCTGAGATGGGTGATAATTTAGGAATCCAAGGCCAAGAATTTGTGACTGGAATGTATTGGGGTAGAATGTTTGTGTCTGTGTCTGTGTGTATGTATGTATATATATATATACATATATGATTTTTAATGCTTTGTGTTTGAACATTCATATTATGTAATATGAAGATAAGATGTCTTATTAAATGCATTCTTTAGTGATTTCATACATAAATATAATCCATCTTTATTTCTCTTATCCCCACTTCTTTTCCCCTCACTTTCTTTCCCCAAACACCAGTTACCCCATCATCCTATACTTTCTACCAGACTTCTTTCTGTGATGATGCTTTTATGCTTTATTTTGTATCCAAGAGATTTTAAACAGGGTCACCTAGATAAACTTAGGTGAGAATTATACTTATTAAAAATTTTCAAAACTTTGAGGCTTTAAAGAATCAGAAACAACACAATCATCACTTATTAACTGGAAATAGCTCTAGAGAATAACCGTCTTGGAGATGCTTTAAGAGGAGACAAGTATAATTCTACAGATGCTGCTCCATCTAGGAGGGCATCATTAGGGACGTGATGTATTTTGGGGGGGCTACTTATAGGTACAGGATAGTCTGATATGTACAATTACCTCCCAGAAGCATTAAATCAGTTGTATGATTCTATTTTCAATGAGAAGCAGTGGAATTTATTTAGGTAAGGGAAATGATGGGGATTATTTTTTTTAACAAGTCTCCATCTCTGTCTCTAATTCAGTCTTTTCCTTTGAGAATAAATAGTCTTTTTAAAAAAATATGCCCCAGTACAGGGGAATGCCAGGGCCAAGGGGTGGGGGTGGGTGGGTGGGGGACTGGGGGGGGGAGTGTATTGGGGACTTTTTGGATAGCATTGGAAATGTAATTGAGGAAATTACCTAATTAAAAAAATAAATAAATATAACGCTCGAGAAAAAAAATTATGAGAATGTTTAACAATTTTGACTAATATGTAATTAAACAGAATTTTTTTACATGTTTTGCTTCCTAGGTGCAAATAAATATTTCATGTGTATGCAATAGTAAAATATTGCACTTCTGATCTGCTGTGCTCAGTAACATGCTGGACATATATCTACAAATATTAGAAAATACAGACCCATATAAGAAATTTTATTCTTACATCCAGCCTGCTGTAGAGAATTGTGGGTATGTGTGCATTCTTGTTTAGAGGTGTGTATTTCATCCACTGTGGTTTTTTTATAGGGGGTAGGAGCTATGCTATCACTCATATCATTCCATGGGCTTTAATCCAGTTTTCTACACTTAACAAGAATTAGGAATTATATTTTGCAAATTTTATTTTAATAAAATTATTATTTTGTGGGGTCACCTTGGGCATGAACTCAGCAGAAGGTCTCACAGTCCCTAGAGTACTCTCCACGTCATCTTAGGATCACTGGTGAGTGGAACACAACATCGGTTCCAATCCAATTGCTCGGGGCCTAAGCCTGCAGAGGGAAGCAGAAATCGTGCCTGACCAGGAGCACAGGTCCCTTCCAGTCTGCACCAGCTCCAGGTCACCTTGGGTGTGAACTTGGCAGAAGGTCCCACAGTCCCCAGCACCTTCTGGTGCTTTCCCCAAAATTGACCATATAATTAGTCACAAAACAGGCCTAAACAGATACAAAAACGTTGATTACCCCATGCATTCTATCAGATCACCAGGGACTAAGGTTGATCTTCAATAACAACATAAATAATAGAAAGCCAACATTCTCGTGGAAGCTGAACAATACTCAATGATACCTTGGTCAAGGAAGAAATAAAGAAAGAAATTAAAGACTTTTTAAGTGTTTAATGAAAATGAAGCCACAACATATCCAAACTTATGGGACACAACGAAAGCAGTCCTGAAAGGAAAACTCATAGCTCTGAGTGCCTCCAAAAAGAAACTAGACAGAGAGTACACTAGCAGCTTAAGAGCACACCTAAAAGCTCTAGAAAAAAAAGGAAGCAAATTCACCCAAGAGGAGTAGAGGGCAGGAAATAATCAAACTCAGGGCTGAAATCAACCAAGTAGAAACAAACAAACAAACAAACAAAAAACTATACAAAGAATCAACCAAACCAGGAGCTGTTTTTTTTTGTTTTTGTTTTGTTTTGTTTTGTTTTTGAGAAATTCAACAAGATAGATAAACCCTTAGCCAGACTAACTAGGGGGCACAGGGACAATTTTCTAATTAACAAAAACAGAAATGAAAAGGGAGATATAACAACAGATTCTGAGGAAACCCAAAGCATCATCAGATCCTACTACAAAAGGCTATGATCAACAAAGCTGAAAAACGAGGATGAAATGAACAATTTTGTAGACAGATACCAGGTACCAAAGTTAAATCTGGATCAGATCAACGATCTAAACAGCCCCATATTACCTAAAGAAATAGAAATATTCATTAATAATCTCCCGACCAAAAAAAAAAATCCCAGGACCAGAGGGGTTTAGTGCAGAGTTCTATCAGACCTTCAAAGAAGACCTAATTTCAATTCTCCTCAATCTATTTCACAAAATAGAAACAGAAGGTACTCTAGCCAGTTCATTCTATGACGCCACCATTACTCTGATACGTAAACCACACAAAGACCCAACAAAGAAAGAGAACTTCAGACCGATTTCCCTTATGAATATTGATGCAAAAATACTCAATAAAATCCTCGAAAGCCGAATCCAAGAACACATCAAAATAATCACCCATCATGATCAAGTAGACTTCATCCAGGGTTGCAGGTATGGTTTAATATATGGAAATCCATCAACATAGTCCACTATCTAAACAAACTCAAAGAAGAAAAACCACATGATCATCTTGTCAGATGGTGAGAAAGCATTTGACAAAATCCAACACCCCTTCATGATAAAAGTCTTGGAAAGGTCAGGAATTCAAGGCCCATACCTCAACATAATAAAAGCATCATACAGCATACCTGTAGCCAATATGAAACTAAATGGAGAGAAACTTAAAGCAATCCCACTAAAGTCAGGGACTAGACAAGGCTGCCCACTTTCTCCCTACCTATTCAATTTAGTATTTGAAGTCCTAGCCAGAGCAACTAAACAAAAGGACATAAAGGGGATACAAATGGGAAAGGAAGAAGTCAAAATATCACTATTTGCAGATGATATGATAGTATATATGTGACCCTAAATATTCCACCAGAGAACTCCTAAATATGATAAACACCTTCAGTGCCGTAGCTGGATATAAAATTAACTCAAACAAGTCAATGGCCTTTCTCTACACAAAGGAAAAACAGGCTGAGAAAGAAATTAGGGAAACAACACCCTTCTCAATAGTCACAAATAATATAAAATACCTCAGTGTGACTCTAACTAAGGAAGTGAAAGATCTGTATGATAAGAACTTCAAATCTCTGAAGAAAGAAATCAAAGAAGGTCTCAGAAGATAGAAAGATCTCACATACTCATGGATTGGCAGGATTAATATAGTAAAAATATCCATTTTGATAAAAGCAATCTACAGATTCAATGCAAAACCCAAGAAAATTCCAACTCAATTCTTCACTGGGATAGAAAGGGCAATTTGCAAATTCATCTGGAATAACAAAAAACCTAGAATAGCAAAAATTATTCTCAACAATAAAAGAAACTCTGGGGGAGTCACCATGCCTGACCTCAGGCTGTATTATAGGTCAATTTTGATAAAAATTGCATGGTACTGGTACAACGACAGACCGGAAGATCAATGGAATAGAATTAAAGACTCAGAAATGAAAGCACACACCTGTGATCACTTGATCTTTGACAAAGGAGCTAAAACCATCCAGTGGAAAAAAGACAGCACTTTCACCAAACGATGCTGGCTCAACTGGAGGTTATCATGCAGAAGAATGCGAATTAATTCATTTTTATCTCCTTGTACAAAGCTTAAGTCTAAGTGGATCAAGGTACTCCTCATAAAACCAGAGACTCTGAAACTTATAGAGGAGAAAGTGGGGAAAAGCTTCAAAGATATGGACACAGGGGAAAAATTTCTGAACAGAACAGCAATGGCTTGTGTTGTAAGAATCAACAAATGAGACCTCATAATATTGCAAAACTTTTCTTTTATTGATGACAATAGTTTTTGCTATCCTAGGTTTTTTGTTATTTCAGAGGAAGGCAAAAGACACTGTAAGGCAAAAGACACTGTCAATAAGACAAAAAGGCCACCAACAGATTGGGAAAGGATTTTTACCAATCCTAGATCTGATAGGGGAATAATGCCCAATAAATATAAAATACTCAAGAAGGTGGACTCCAGAAAATCAAATAAACCCATTAAAAATGGGTTACAGAGCTATTATAAGCAAAGAATTCTCAACTGAGGAATATTGAAGGGCTGGGAAGCACCTGACAAAATGTTCAACATCCTTAATTATCAGGGAAATACAAATCAAAACAACCCTGAAATTCCACCTCACACCAGTCAGAACGGGTAAGATCAAAAATTCAGGTAAGAGCAGATGCTGGCAAAGATGTGGAAAAAGAGGAACACTCCTGCAATGGTGGTGGGATTGCAAGCTGGTACAACCACTCTGGAAATCAGTTTGGCGATTTCTCAGAAAATTGGACATAGTACTACCAGAAGATCCAGCAATACCTCTCCTGGGCCTATACCCAGAAGTTGTTCCAACTTGTAAAAAGAACACATGCTCCACTATGTTCATAGCAGTCTTATTTATAATAGCTAGAAGCTGGAAAGAACACAACAGAAAAATAGATACAGAAAATGTGGTACATTTACACAATGGAGCACAACTCAGGTATTAAAAACAATGAATTTATGATATTCTTAGGAAAATGGATGGATTTGCAGGATACCATCTTGAGAGAGGTAACCCAATTACAAAAGAACACCCATGATATGCATTCACCGATATGTGGATATTAACAGAACTTTAGAATACCCAAGATACAATTCGCACAACACATGAACCTCAAGAAGAAGGAAGACCAAAGTGTGGATACTTTGATCCTTCTTAGAATGGGGAACAAAATATCCAGGGAAGGAGTTACAGAGAAAAAGTTGGGAGCAGAGCATGAAGAAATGACTATCCAGAGACTGCCCCACTTGGGGATCTATCACATGAATAACCACCAAACCCAGACACTCGGCAGATACCAACAAGAGCCTACTGATAGGAGCCTGATACAGCTGTCTCCTGTAAGGTTGTGCCAGTGCCTGGCAAATACACCAGTGGATGCTCACAATCATCCATTGGATGTTGCACAAGTTCCCTGTAATGGCTTGTTCTTTTGTGTTATCTTGACACAGGCTGGAGTTATCATGGAGAAAGGAGCTTCAGTTAGGAAAATGCCTCCATGAGATCCAGTTGTAAGGCACTTTCTCAACTAGTGATCAAGGGGGAAAGGCCCCTTGTAGGTGGGACCATCTCTGGGCTGGTAGTCTTGGGTTTTATAAGAGAGCATGCTGAGCAAGCCAGAGGTAGCAAACCAGCAAAGCACATCCTTCCATGGCTTCTGCATCAGCTCCTGATTCCTGACCTGTTTGAGTTCCAGTCCTGCCTCCTTTGGTGATGAACAGCAATGTGTTAGTGTAAGCTGAATAAACCCTTTTACTCCACAACTTGCTCCTTGGTCATGATGTTTGTGTAGGAATAGAAACCATTACTAAGATAAATTGGTACCAGCATAGTGGGGTATTCCTGTGACAACCTGAGCATGTTTTGGGGAAGACTGTGGAAGGACTTTGGAGCTTTGGGCAGAAGATCTATTCAGTGTTAAGAGCTCTGTGGGATGTTGTGTAGGAGCTTGGAAGATAATGTTGAAAACAGTGCAGTTGATGGAGGCCTGGCTTGTGAAGTTTCAGAGGGAAGATTAAAGACTCTTTTCAGGGGCATTGCTATTTTGATTGTGAAGATTCTGTAGTTCTGGTTATCTGGGGCTGAAGAATCAGCTGTGATGAACAAGATACCAGAACTACTAAAGTGAAAACTTTGCATTACTGGGACTATTGATGTTGGTTAGCTGGAGCTAAGAAATTAGCTGGGATTAAGAAGAGACAAGCATCATTGAGGTGAAATTTTCTGGGAAGTCTTTTCTGAGAGCACAGAGGCTGTGTTTCAGAGATAACCAAGGTTTTACTTTGTGCTGCAGCAGGACTTGATAATGTGTAAGCGTCACCCATGTGGTACTAATTTTGAAGACATGATGGAGTCATGCAGAGCAGCTGAGGCTCAGCACTGTGAGAGGCCATGGAAGGCCACTGGTGAAGGTGCAGCCTCCTTTGCAATTGATGGCTCAGGACAGAAGGAGTCATGCAAAGGAGTTGAGGCTTGGCACCATGAAGATAGTCTATGAGAGGCTGTTTATGGGGCATTGGGCTATGCACAGACTGAACCCCGGAATGGTGATAATTCACCTACATGACACAGTAGGTGTTCCCTCATGCTCCTGGAACTCTGGGTCCTGCCTAAGTTACCACCCCCCAGAGCCCCTACAAGAGAAGCATGGCTAGAAATCACGTAGACAATGTCCCAAGCTTCTGACCTTCAGGCTAAACTCCTCCCCATTTACCTAGCAACAGTAAAGTCCATAAAAAGGGCTCGTCAGCCCCACCTTGCTCTTTTACTGGTCTCTCTCCTCACTCTCTCTTACTTCTCACTCTCACCCTCTTACTCCTCTCTCTTTCCTTTGTTCTCTTATCTCTCACTTCTCTCATTCCTCTCTCCTCTCACTCTCTCTCTTACTCTCTAGACTTCTCTTTCTCTCTCTCTTCCTCTCTCTCTCTCCTACCTTCTCTCTTTCCCCCTGCCTCTCTACAACAAAGCTCTAAGACCATAGAATGTCTCTGTTCATCAAGGCCCACTGCGCTTGGAGGATGGGATAGACTTTCTCCTAATAAGCCGTTTCAAATTTCCCGATGGAAGGCCTTCCTGTGCTCCAGTCAAGATCTGCTGTGCTCACTCTCGCCAGTGTGGGAACCTCTCTTCCCTCTTCCCTCTCACCCATAACCCTGGGGCTTTAGAGAGTAGCCCTGGGGCTCCCAGGTTGGGATGCCCCTTGTCCAACCCCCCAGCCCCCCAAGAGTGGGTCAGAGGCTTGGATGCCCACCTGGGGCTGAGTGGAGTCTGGCAGCCCTCCCATGTCCACCTGACCAGAGCATAGGTGGAACTCTGGCGGGGCGTGGCCTTCCCTCTCTTCCCCAGGGCCCCCTTTTAGTTCCCACAGCTGTTGGTGAAGCCTAGTTACAGTGGAAGGCTGTAGTGTTTGGATATGCCCGTATCATAAGATGAACACCAAGGAGAGCAGCAGTAATGGAGTACAGGCAGCTGGAGCCTAGAAGACAAGATGTGTGCTACAAAGGGCAGGGCTTGAGAAGTGACCCAAGCACTTGGAGGAGTGCAGAAGATCATGAGTTGAATCCCAGACATTAGATGGTTGGAGTCTGATTTTGCTTTTGATTGTGACTGTGCCCTGATATATTTTCCCTCTTGAAGAACGAAGGTGTTTTATTTCAGTCCACAGTTAAGAGAAGTTGAATTTTTAAAAGACTTTGAATTTCAAACGATATTAGACATTTTAAAGGGATTGAACTTTTAATATGTCAAGACTGTGGGACTTTTAAAGTTATTTAGTTTTTTTTTTTTTTTCTTGGATTTTTTTTTTTCGAGACAGAGTTTCTCCTTATAGCCCTGGCTGTCCTGGAATTCACTTTGTAGACCAGGCTGGCCTTGAACTCAGAAATCCCCCTGCCTCTGCCTCCTGAGTTCTGGGATTAAAGGCGTGTGCTACCACACTCGGCTAGTTATTTAGATCTTGGGATGAATAAGAAAGTAAGGGTTGAGGCTTAATAGTGATGTGTTTTTGTGTCAAGTTGACAAGGGGTCAATTGTACTGGCTAGTTATGTGTCAACTTGACACAGGCTGGAGTTATCACAGAGAAAGGAGCTGCAGTTGGGAAAATGCCTCCACAAGATTCAGCTTTAAGGCATTTTCTTAATTAGTGATCAAGGGGGGAGGTCCCCTTGTGGGTGGTGCCATCCCTAGGCTTGTAGTCTTGGGTTCTTTAAGAGAGCAAGCTGAGCAATCCAGGGGAGGCAAGCCAGTAAAGAACATCCCTCCATGGCCTCTGCATCAGCTCCTGTTTCCTGACCTGTTTGAGTTTCAGTCCTGACTCCTTTGGTGATGAACAGCAATGTGTTAGTGTAAGCTGAATAAACCCTTTCCTCCCCAACTTGCTTCTTGGTCATGATGTTTGTGCAGGAATAGAAACCCTGACTAAGACAGTACCCAATGAAGGAGCCAGATAAATACTGAGGGAGGTGAAGGGGTCTGAAGCCCCATAAAAGGAGCATTGATATGAACTAACCAGTACTATCAGAGCTCCTTGGAACTATACCATCAATCAAAGAAAACATGTGGTGGAACTTGTGGCTTTAGCTATATTTGTAGCAGAGGATGGCCTAGTCGGTCAATAATGGGAGGAGAGGCCCTTGGTCCTGTGAAGGCTCTATGCTCCAGTATAGCGGAATGCTAGGACCAGGAATGGGAGTGGGAAGGTTGGGGGAGAAGGGGAGGAGTAGGGGATTTTCGTGGGGAAACTAGGAAAGAGGATAACATTTGAAATGTAAATAAAGAAAATATCTAATAAAAGAAAAAATTATTATTTTGGAGATCTCAGTGTCTGAAATCCTTAGAAATATGTTTAGTTACAAGTGCTGATCATATAGAATAGTGAGATGATCAAGAATTTGGACCATAAGTATTTATTCTCGGCTATAAGATAAATATGTCTCAAATAAAAGGAACATTTTTTATAAACACATGAACAGAATCACTCAAAGAAGGCTTTTGAGCATTTGACAAACTGACTAATACAATGCATGCTATGACAAGCAGATGCTTCTCTATATCCCTCTATATATGTTGTCCTTCATAAATCTCATTTGCTAAAACTGTCCTGCCCTCAACAATATATGAAATAAATAGTGATGGCAGTAATTTCATATCATGTCACTCTACTTATCCCTTTTAACTGTTTGCTAGCCCTCTAAATATGAATGTGAGTCTTTTTCACAAGAAAAACTTTCTTTCAAAGAACTTATTTAGAGCAACTTTGACATCCTTATTTCTCAGGCTGTAGATCAAAGGGTTCAGCATGGGCACAACAATGCTATAAAATACAGAAGACACTTTCCCTTGGTCCATAGAGTTGACCGAAGATGGCTGCAAGTACATGAATGCAGTAGACCCAAAGAAGATAGCAACAGCAGAGATGTGTGAGCTGCAGGTGCTGAAGGCTTTGGACCTGCCTTCAGTGGATTTAATCCGGAGGATGCTGGCTATGATGAAGATGTAAGAGCTTAGAATTGTCAGAGTTGGAATCAAGAAGTTAAAAACACTGAAACATAAAAGCACTACTTCATTAATAAAAGTATCAGAACAAGAGAGTTCCAGTAGTGGATAAATATCACAAAAGTAATGATTTATTACATCAGTCTTACAGAAATGCACTCTTAACATGCAGACTGTGTGAGATGTGGCACCAATAAAAGCCATAATATATACTCCAAATATCATCCAGGAACAGACTCGATAGGACATCACAATATTGTAAAGCAAGGGGTTACCGACGGCAACATAGCGGTCATATGCCATTACAGCTAACATGTGACACTCTGCAATAGCAAAAGTAACAAAAAAGTAGAGCTGAGTCATGCATTCAGGATACGAGATGATGTTCTTCACTGTCACAAAGTTCACCAACATTTTGGGAATAATGACAGTGGACTGGCAGAGATCAATGAAGGATAGGCTGCTGAGAAAAACGTACATGGGTGTGTGCAGTTGAGAACTGAATAGTATCAGAGTGATCATGCCCAGATTCCCAGCCACTGTGACCACATAGATTGCTAGAAAGAGGAGGAAGAGGGGCAGCTGCAGCTCTGGTTTGTTTGTTAACCCAGAGAGGATGAACTCAGTCACTTCAGAAAGATTTCCTTTTAACATTTTCTTCTCTGGGTTCTACATAGAAAGAGAATAAATTGAAATAACTATCTAGTGTTTTACAACATAATGAGGTGAGAAACAGAATTCAAACATTCATCTTTAATTTTCTGGCAGATATTCTTATATTTTATCAATATAAGAAATTATACTTCTCAGTACATGTCACTTTAGTTAAAGATAAGTTACTTATGTCTGTGAGTATAATCTTTGTTACAAGAATGTTAGTATTTAATCGAAGGACAATGACTGAGGGGTCAGACACATTCAGTGGAGTCTGCTAAGGAGTGTTCTTGACTTATTTGTCCTTCTCCCAATCACTCTACAGAGAAATATTTTTTTTCTATGTTACAACAAGACCAGCATCCACAAAAAGGCAAAATACCAACATAGCTATCCACAACCGTTGCTATACTTGATGATGGCAACCTAAAACCTTTTCCCATAAGGTAATGAACATTGTTATCAACATTATAACAGAAGCTTATGTTAGGGAATCAGATGAGAACTTGAAATCAAAAGGGATTTAAATTTGAAAGTAAATAGTGAAAATAACTTTACATGTATATGGATTAATTTTTATGCATAAAATTCCAAGAAATCCTTAATAAAATAGTACAGTAATTTATCTAAAAAGCCATCATAGACTGAGAACAAAGATCATTAAAGAAATTGAGAAATGGTAAAACTTTACTTGACATATTATGAAAAATGTTAAAACATTTAGGAATAATTAAAGAAATATAAAACATTGCTCTTGAAATTATCAACATTAGTGACAAAGATAAATCACTATATAGGTGAAAAAACATCCCATCTTCATGTACCATATTATTTAACCTTGTGTAATGGAAATGCTTCCCAAACTTGTCTAAAAGTTCAGTGCAATGTTACTGAAAATCCAAGATACTTTCATCACTAATAACAATATATTGTTCATATAATACCCATAGAAATATAATATGGCTGGGAATGATCAGAACAAACTTGAAGAAGAATATCACTGGAAGTTTCACATTTCCCCATTTGAAAACGTACTAAACATTACAATATTCTCATAATACAGGTGTGCCATGAAATATAAGCAAATTATCAATCTGTATAAACCCTCCATCTAAATGCTCTTAAAGTTATGTATTTCATGTAAATAACACGGAGGAATATTAGTTTTCCGACTAATGGGCAAATAGATGAAATTACATAATAAAATGAATTTCTACTTTTCATAATATAAGACATGGATTCTATCACTTAATATAATAGCTAATATAACAACATTTGAAAAAATACAATAGGAGATCTTCATTCTCGGGAATATTTGATAGTTTCCTGGAATAGTTGGAACAATCAGAAGCTATGACCAAAAAAAAGAATTAATTGGGTATAATTAAAATTAAAAATGATTTCTGCCTTAAAGGACACCATAGATATAAGAAAAATAACATACTTAATGGGAAACAAATCTTAGTATTGTATCTGAGGAAGAACTATTAATAGAATTAAAGAAGTTTTATACTTTAATGTTTAAGAAAACAAAAAATCCAGTTAAAATTGCCAGATAATTTGAATAATGACTCTCCTAGTTGAGATAGATATATCACCAACAACACCTGAAAATATATGGACCATCATTAATTATTAGAAACCTTTAAATAAAAACCAATGTATAGGAAAACTTCACATTGATTGGAGGAGTTGTAATAAAATGATAGCTGCTGCCAATAAAGAAGGAATTTACAATCTCATAATATTGGTGGTGTTTTACAATAGTTCAAACATTTCAGAAAACAGTTCAAGATCTCTTGTAAGGCAGACAGCTATCACAAGACCAAGCAATTTCAGTACTTAAGGCACATCTGCAAGAATAGAAAATGCACTGACACAAAAGTCACACAAAAGACCCTGGAGTAGCTCTGCTTTCGACATGCAATGCTTGATGGAACCAATTTACTGCCCCATAATTGTTTTCTTCTAAGTCTCCAGCTGGCTATGTCCTGTAACATTCCCATTCTGGACCAATTCTGTATTTTTGTAGAAAAGCTTAAGAATTTCTAGTGATCGCTATTGCTATCTTAAAGTCAAACTCAGAGGTGATAGATAGTATATTAGTTTCACAAAATATGATTTATGTATTTTAGCAGTTATCTTAGTTTTGTCTTCATTAATGATAAGCATGACTGCCTAAACATGAGCTGAAAATGGAAAATAATACTAGACATGTTAGGTGGACTGAGGAAAGATGTAAGGCTTCAACGCTACACAAAGAACCATGACAGACACTTAAGAAATTCTGAGAATGGGAGAAAGAGTTTTATCCAGAGAAGAGCACACCAATCATTATAATGGTATAATTATAGATTATGTAATATAAAATTGTACTATTATAACATATAAATGTATTAAAATTTTAAAATTATAAAAAATAAATGGATATATTATGTTATAATCTATATAAATAAAGAATTCTTTTTAAGGAAATGAACTTCATGTTCACATAGTTCTGTGTCTCATGACACACATGTGTTTGAAATGTATACTTCAGACAAGAATACATTGAACATCAAATGGTCAGCACTGAAAACACAGATACAAGTAACATTGCACAGAGTAGTCAGGTTGTATATATGCATATATATTTATATAGATGAAGATAATATAGCAATCAATGAGAAATGAAGCCATGAATTTGAGGGAAAGCAATGAGGAATTTATTGGAGAACTTGGAGGGAGGAAAGGAAGGGGATATATACAATTATAGTGTAGTGTCAGGAAATAATAGAATCAAAAGGAAAGATAATGACTATCCATGCATACTATGTGTCCCAGAATTCATATATTGAAAATTTATTCATAAGTAGAAACTTGTTGAGATGTGGGAACTTTAAAGGAAAAGATCCATTGATTATTATAGCCATGTAAGTGAGTTGACTATCTGTTCTTGTTGCTTTTCTGTTACTGTGACAAAATACTACTTTAGCTTATGTTTTAGGGTAGCGACTGAATCGGGAACTGAAGAAAAACAATGTAAGGATACTGTTTATTGGCTTGTATACTGATCAGTGTTCATCTAGCCTTCCTATAGAACCCAGGGCTTCAGCCCAGAGAAGATCCTCTCCTAGGTGGGTTTAGCTTTCACACACTTATCTAACAAACATTCATAGACCTTGCTGCAGGTCATTTTTTCCAAGGTCAGTTTTCCAACTCAATAGTATTTTCTTCTTCCCAGATAACTCTAGAATGTGTTAAATTGATAATGAGAATTAACTAGACTTTCCATCCTGTGTAAACTGAACACATCAATACATCAATAAAGCACAACTTTTCCATTCTTTGTCCTCAAAGTATCAGGGTAGTATACTACCAAATATCATATAAATTTTAAATTCTCTCAGTCTTTAAAAAAAATTTAACACATTAAAATCCAAGGTCTTTTTTTTTTTGGTTTTTCGAGACAGGGTTTCTCTGTGTAGCCCTGGCTGTCCTGGAACTCACTTTGTAGACCAGGCTGGCCTCGAACTCAGAAATCTGCCTGCCTCTGCCTCCCGAGTGCTGGGATTAAAGGCGTGTGCCACCACGCCCGGCCAAGGTCTTTTTTAACGTTTAAAGTTTCCTAACTATAGTCTCCTGCAATATTAAAAATTAATAAGTGTTTTCTTATTTTAAATGTGAAGAACTGAGGAATACAAAAACTTATACTTAATCAAACCCACACTCCATGAACAGAAATCTTCGGTTTCAGTGTTCAACATCTGGAACCCGCACACGCTGTCAAGGCAGCAGAAGCTTCTGTCATCTCAGTTCTCCTGCTGTGTGTCCACAGAACACACAGCTTTGAGGAAAATCAGTCCAGGAATTCAAGAATGAACCTAAATGAACCCTAAATCAGCTGTTATAGAATCCTTTTTTAAAAATCTCAGCCCATATATTTTAAAATTAATTCTTTTTGAGATTATATACAACATATATCATGATAATATCTCATAATATTTACATCTCATGATAATTATGGGATTATCCTGAAGGTCATCTGACATTCTGATGTTAAGAGACTTCAGGAGAAGTGAAAGTTAGGCTCTCACCTTTGCTCTATGTAGAGACTTCTATCCCAGTACACATGAGTTCTATTCAAATACTCCTTAAATGAAATATTTCTTCAAGTTTTTGGAGTGAATAATCTAAAATAAAATCTTCTGACTCATTATTATTTTGAAATCAGAACAGAAATTTTATGTTCTGAGAATTTTATGTTCCTATTATAAATCCAATATCGTGACTCCCCTCAAGTCTTCCAAAGGCACTTACAAGACCAATATCATTTTCACAGAGACATTTGAAATATAAGAGCCATCATAAACGAGTATAGAAGGAAATTCCCCAAGGATTTTTTCCTACTGGAGATGAGATACTCACAGGAAGAAGTGAATAATTTATATTTCTGGCATTGTGCTTTGGGGGATACATTCATTTTGCTTCCCCTGAGCATAATTCTTTGTGTTTGCAAATAGTATCAATTATTGTCGTTGGAGCCAGATACTGAATTCCCATGGCATGGTTATAGGATGACTCTATGGCAACTTCTCATCTGTAACTAGTCTTTGAAATATATAAGGTAATTTTCACTGCTTGTCTTCTGCATCGGTTTAATTAACTTCTGGGTAATAAATAGTAATTTGTAATGATTATGAAATGTTGTCTCTTTTATGTTCCTATATAATTTCAAGGCTAATGTGAGTTTCATGAAAGGAGCTGGGAATGAACGTATTGTTAACGTTAGTAAATTTGACAATAAGTATTTATTTGCAGAAATATAGACAAAATAAATATTATAGTTGCTTTGTTAAATATATTTTGTTGATGAAAAAGTTTTCCATAGTCTGTAGGGGGAAACTTTTGGGAATACTATAGCAAGGAGACAAAATGGACCAGTTAATATATATGGAATGGATAATGGTGACTCCTTACTTCTCCTTCTCTTTCTTTCTTTTCTTTTTTTTCCATTCTTTCTTCCTTCTTTTCTTTCTTTCTTTCTTTCTTTCTTTCTTTCTTTCTTTCTTTCTTTCTTTCTTTCTTTCTTTTTCTTATTTTTTTTAAATGTTGAAGTTGCAGAAAAGCATTGAAAAGTTATAAACTAACTTATATAGTACTAATCCAGACTAAAAAAATTATATTTATAATTATTTTGAGATATCATTGAACAAAATTTGTGAATTATAGTTAATTAATACATATATTTCCACATGTATCTCTTTAAGGAATTAGTATAAACACATGGCTACTTGTTTAGTGTGTTCAGAGAATAGACTCAATCACAACAAAGTAGCCATGAGACAATCCAGCTTGCATGGGTATACTGTCATTCAATGAAACTATCCAGAGCCAATAATAGAAATGGTTAATATTATTTCAGTTAGGAAACTTAGAAGATATTTAAAACATTTTCAGTGGCAAGCCCAGTGGAGTGTTAAATTTCTGGGAGTACATGAAAGGAACACAAACATTATCAAAGAGGATATCCAGTCCCCACATCTGAAACTGATTAAAGAAAAAATAAACAGAGCAGGTTACATTTGAATACATTTGAAGATAGAAATTAATGTCTGTGATTATGTGATTTAAATATATGATTTAACGAATGAATGTATTTAAGGCACAACTTTAAAATAGAAAATTCTGAATTGAGTCCTCCTTTCAGACTAATTCTTCCTTAACAGTGGGGTTGCACTCAATGCCATTAGATATGCTATCATGACAAATGTACCTTCCTTCTATATGCTTCCATTGCCTTCCCATAACAGGAAGAAATCAAACATATATCCTCACTCAAAACTCATGGTTAAATACAACTGCCTGATCTACAGTGATATCCTACAAAATACCTGCTTAGCATCCTTCACTGTCTATATCCTCACAACTAGAAAGGCAGTTCTAGAATTGTAGGCTCCAGAAATGACGGAGATCTCATTAAAACTATTATAAAGTTGAGACCTTAAAAGGAGTTCTTTAAGAGTTCTAGCAGACCTTCAAAGAAGATCTAATTCCAGTTTTTCGCAAACTATTCCACAAAATAGAAGCAGAATGTACTCTACCCAACTCATTCTATGAAGCCACAATTACTCTGATACCTAAACCACATAAAGACCCAACAAAGATAGAGAACTTCAGACCAATTTCCCTTATGAATATTGATGCAAAAATCCTCAATAAAATTCTCGCTAACCGAATCCAAGAATACATCAAAACAATCATCCATTCTGACCAAGTAGGTTTCATTAAAGGGATGCAGGGATAGTTTAATATATGGAAATCCATCAACATAATCCATTATATAAACAAACTCAAAGACAAAAAATACATGATCATCTCCTTAGGCACAGAGAAAGCATTTGACAAAATCCAACAACCATTCAAGAAAAAAGACTTGGAAAGATCAGGAATTCAAGGCCCATAACTAGACATGATAAAAGCAATCTACAGCAAACCAGTAGCCAACATCAAAGTAAATCGTGATAGGGTGGAAGCAATCCCACTAAAATCAGGGACAGGACAAGGCTGCCCACTCTCTCCCTACCTATTCAACATTGTACTTGAAGTCCTAGCCAGAGCAATTCAACAACAAAGGAGATCAAGGGTATACAAATTGGAAAGGAAGAAGTCAAAATATCACTTTTTGCAGATGATATGATAGTATATATAAATGACCCTAAATATTCCACCAGAGAACTCCTAAACCTGTTAAACAGCTTCAGTGAAGTAGCTGGATATAAAATTAACTCAAACAAGTCAATGGCTTTTCACTATACAAAGGATAAACAGGCTGAGAAAGAAATTAGGGAAACAACACCCTTCTCAATAGTCACAAATAATATAAATTACCTTGGCGTGACTCCAACTAAGGAAGTGAGAGATCTATATGATATGAACTTCAAGTCTTTAAGGAAAGAAATTAAAGATGATCTCAGAAGATGGAAAGATCTCCTAGGCTCATGGATTGGCAGGATCAATATAGTAAAAATGGCTATCTTGCCAAAAGCAATCTACAGATTCAATGCAATCCCCATCAAAATTCCTACTCAATTCTTCAAAGAATTGGAAAGGGCAATCTCCAAATTCATCTGGAATAACAAAAAACTTAGGATAGCAAAAACTCTTCTCAAGGATAAAAGAACCTCTGGTGGAATCACCATGCCTGACCTAAAGCTGTAGTACAGAGCAATTGTGATAAAAACTGCATGGTACTGGTATAGCAACAGACAAGTAGAGCAATGGAATAGAATTGAAGACCCAGAAATGAACCCACACACCTATGGTCACTTTATCTTTGACAAGGGAGCTAAAACCATCCAGTGGAAAAAAGACAGCATTTTCAAAAAATGGTGCAGGCACAACTTGGCGGTTTTCATGTAGAAGAATGCGAATTCATCCATTCCTATCTCCTTGTTCTAAGGTCAAATCTAAGTGGATTAAGGAACTCCACATAAAACCAGAGACACTGAAACTTATAGAGGAGAAAGTGGGGAAAAGCCTGGAAGATATGGGCACACGGGAAAAATTCCCGAATAGAACAGCAATGGCTTGTGCTATAAGATCGAGAATCTACAAATGGGACCTCATAAAATTGCAAAGCTTCTGTAATGCAAAAGACACCATCAATAAGACAAAAGGGGCCCCAGCAGATTGGGAAAGGATCTTTACCTATCCTAAATCAGATAGAGGACTAATATCCAATATATACAAAGAACTTAAGAAGGTGGTCTCCAGAAAATCAGATAACCCCATTAAAAATGGGGCTCAGAGCTAAACAAAGAATTCTCACCTGAGGAATACCGAATGGCTGAGAAGCACCTGATAAAATGTTCAGCATCCTTAATCATCAGGGAAATGCAACTCAAAACAACCCTGAGATTCCACCTCACACCAGTCATAATGGCTAAGATCAAAAATTCAGGTGAGAGCAGATGCTGGCAAAGATGTGGAGAAAGAGGAACACTCCTTCATTGTTGGTGGGATTGCAAGCTTGTGCAACCTCTCTGGAAATCAGTCTGGAGGTTCCTCAAAAAATTGGACATAGTACTACCGGAGGATCCCGCAATACCTCTCCTGGGCTTATATCCAGAAGATATTCCAACCAGTAAGAAGGACACATGCTCCACTATGTTCATAGCAGCCCTATTTATAATAGCCAGAAGCTGGAAAAAACCCAGATGTCCCTCAACAGAGGAATGGATACAGAAAATGTATTACATTTACACAATGGAGTACTACTCAGCTATTAAAAAGAATGAATTTATGAAATTCCTAGGTAAATGGATGGATCTGGAGGGCATCATCCTGAGTGAGGTAACTTAATCACAAAAGAACTCACATGATATGTACTCACTGATAAGTGAATATTAGCCCAGAAACTTAATATAGGGAGATATAAGATACAATTTGCACAACACATGAAACTGAAGAATAACAAAGACCAAAGTGTGAACACTTTGCCCCTTCTTAGAATTGGAAACAATCACCCATGGAAGGAGTTACAGAGACAAAGTTTGGAGTTGAGACTAAAGGATGGACCATCTAGAGACTGCCATATCCAGGGATCCATCCCATAATTAGCCTCCAAACGATGACACCATTGCATACACTAGCAAGCGTTTGCTGAAAGGTCCCTGATATAGCTGTCTCTTGTGAGACTAGGCTGGGGCCTAGCAAACACAGAAGTGGATGCTCACAGGGCCTCCAATGGAGGAGCTGGAGGAAGTACCCAGGAAGCTGGGGGGAATCTGTAGCCCTATAGGTGGAACAACAATATGAA